>NC_059352.1:48968203-49568203 GCF_019703515.2 Myxocyprinus asiaticus | reverse complement strand
CAGTCAGCATGCCAATTGCACGCTCCCTCAAAACTTGTGACATCTGTGGCATTGTGCTGTGTGATAAAACTGCACATTTTAGAGTGGCCTTTTATTGTGGCCAGCCTAAGGCACACCTGTGCAATAATCATGCTCTAATCAGCATCCTGATACTCCATCCACCTCACAGGTGTGGCATATCTCGGCAAAGGAGAAGTGCTCACTAACACAGATTTAGACAGATTTGTGAACAATATTTGAGAGAAATAGGCCTTTTGTGTAGATAGAAAAAGTCTTAGATCTTTGAGTTCAGCTCATGAAAAATGGGGGCAAAAACAAAAGTGTTGCGTTTATAATTTTGTTCAGTTTATATATGCATGATTATAAAAGTTACAGCTCACATTTATACATAATTTTTAAAAGCAAGTGTCCGGTAAGCTAAAGGAATGTTTATTAAACTCACACATGAATATCTTCGTGCCAGTACCGTCTTCACAAAAGAGTGTAAAGATTACAAATGGGAGTCCAACTGGTGTCTAAAGCAACTTAAACACTTGCACACGAAGGCCACAAGACATCGAGTGTGCCCTTTAGGACAGGGTCTTCTCATTTAGTTTGTGTGCGTGGATTTGTCTGCTGTTTATTCTTCTGTCTTGTGGATGTGTCTGTTGTGACTCAGGTACAATGTCGGAGCTCGTTCAGAACCTCTTTCCACCCTCTCAATTTCAAGGTATAATACCAAACCCTTGCAAATACTTGATGTACGTCTTGCATTGCTTTGGTGGAAATAAACCTCAGTACCATAGGGGGCGATAGAGTCAGCTTCAAATGTCTGTACCATTGAACCAGATGTGTTAATGTTCAAGTAGCTAGCTATAAATGAGTCAGCAGTTTAAATGAACTTGCTCAGGAATATTCTGTTAAAACAATTGTTCCACAATGACAAAAACTTGACTGTAGAAGAAGACAGCTTAGCTGCATCATCCACCTTTTTCCCGAACCACAGAAGTGTTCCACAATTAATAAAGGAAGCCTGTATGTTCTTAGAGGAAAATGTGATGTTTAGAGTTTTACATTTGTGAAAAATTGCTTAAAAAAAAAAAGCATGTGGCTCCGTAGTGCCGATACTTTAGAGTTGTGATGACTCTTATTACTTTGAGTTGTTACTTGTGCAGCCAACAACTGCACAAGTTAAGCTTGACTCCAAAAAACACTTAAAATGGTGGTTGTTCTCCCGTCTCCGTTTGTTCTATGGAGACCGAAAACAGTCCAGCGGCAGGTCAGGAAAACTGTAAACAGAACAATCTGTGGCAATGCTGAGGATGCAACAAGTGTTTTCATTGCATTATGAATTGTGACCTGACACTTTCCGAAACATAACACACAAAATCACATAACTTGAAACATTTGCATTCACATACTTGTGTAGAAAATGTTTATGTTTGCAATAGAATACTAGCTTACTACTTACTGAATACTGCACAGAAAACACTGTGTACTACCTAATATTTTTAAAAATAGTAAGTGGAACAGTTGCCATTATTCCACTACAAACAGTAGTAGGGATGGGACAAAATATCGAATTTTAAAATGTCGCAAGTCAAAATAAATAACAAACCACATCTAGGTAAATGTCGTTATTTAAACATTTGTAACATTGTTTTCTGTCCATGTGATCGTTAATTATATGTCCCGTCAATCATCCAAATCACACTGTAGCTTTGTTCTACACTATTCACGTGGTTCGCACAAGATCCTTAATTATATTCAAATAATTATAAATATAATGCATATAATTAGGGCGTAAATTGTGCGATTTAATTATATAAATAATAACACGTTAAAAAAATAATGCAATTAATCATGCCCCTGACGTGCACGTAAATTCCATAATAAAAGTACGGATTTTTCTACCATACGAGCCGCAAGTGGGTGAAGAGATCTTCCAGTGTTCATTACGTACATGAAGCAGTTGTAGAGACGATATCAGCAAGCAAAATCACTGACTTTTTCAAGCTTGAAGTACATTTTGTTTTTACGAGCCGCATCAATAGGTGTCAACGTGCCTCAACAAACCTCACAAGCAGCGCCGCCAGAGAATGAGAACCACTAACAGTGAAAGCACAACAGGTTGGCAAAACACAACAGAATACAGGAATCTTAAGGCGTGATTTTCAAAATTACCACAACCTTTAACTAAAAGAGCTACGTTTATGATGCCGAATACCAGTGAGATGCTCCAAATGTGTCCGTCTGAGGAATGCACATGTAAATACAGTGGTGTGAAAAAAGTGTTTGCCCCCTTTCTTATTTTTTTGCATGTTTGTCACACTTAAATGTTTCAGATCATCAAACAAGTTTAAATATTAGTCAAAGATAACACAAGTAAACACAAAATGCAGTTTTTAAATGAAGGTTGTTATTATTAAGGGGAAACAAAATCCAAACCTACATGGCCCTGTGTGAAAAAGTGTTTGCCCCACCTATTAAAACATAACTGTGGTTTATCACACCTGAGTTCAATTTCTCTAGCCACACCCAAGCCTGATTACTGCCACACCTGTTCTCAATCAAGAAATCACTTAATAGGACCTGCCTGACAAAGTGAAGTAGACCAAAAGATCTTCAAAAGCTAGACATCATGCCGAGATCCAAAGAAATTCAGGAACAAATGAGAAAGAAAGTAATTGAGATCTATCAGTCTGGAAAAGGTTATAAAGCCATTTCTAAAGCTTTGGGACTCCATAGAACCACAGTGAGAGCCATTATCCACAAATGGCGAAAACATGGAACAGTGGTGAACCTTCCCAGGAGTGGCCGGCCGACCAAAATTACCCCAAGAGCGCAGCGACGACTCATCCAAGAGGTCACAAAAGACCCCACAACAACATCCAAAGAACTGCAGGCCTCACTTGCCTCAGTTAAGGTCAGTGTTCATGACTCCACCATAAGAAAGAGACTGGGCAAAAATGGCCTGCATGGCAGAGTTCCAAGACGAAAACCACTGCTGAGCAAAAAGAACATTAAGGCTCGTCTCATTTTTGCCAGAAAACATCTTGATGATCCCCAAGACTTTTGGGAAAATACTCTGTGGACTGACGAGACAAAAGTTGAATTTTTTGGAAGGTGTGTCCCGTTACATCTGGCGTAGAAGTAACACCGCATTTCAGAAAAAGAACATCATACCAACAGTAAAATATGGTGGTGGTAGTGTGATGGTCTGGGGCTATTTTGCTGCTTCAGGACCTGGAAAACTTGCTGTGATAAATGGAACCATGAATTCTGCTGTCTACCAAAAAATCCTGAAGGAGAATGTCCGACCATCTGTTCGTGACCTCAAACTGAAGCGAACTTGGGTTCTGCAGCAGGACAATGATCCAAAACACACCAGCAAGTCCACCTCTGAATGGCTGAAGAAAAACAAAATGAAGACTTTGGAGTGGCCTAGTCAAAGTTCTGACCTGAATCCTATTGAGATGCTGTGGCATGACCTTAAAAAGGCAGTTCATGCTCGAAAACCCTCCAATGTGGCTGAATTACAACAATTCTGCAAAGATGAATGGGCCAAAATTCCTCCACAGCGCTGTAAAAGACTCATTGCAAGTTATCGCAAACGCTTGATTGCAGTTGTTGCTGCTAAGGGTGGCCCAACCAGTTATTAGGTTTAGGGGGCAATCACTTTTTCACACAGGGCCATGTAGGTTTGGATTTTGTTTTCCCTTAATAATAACAACCTTCATTTAAAAACTGCATTTTGTGTTTACTTGTGTTATCTTTGACTAATATTTAAACTTGTTTGATGATCTGAAACATTTAAGTGTGACAAACATGCAAAAAAAATAAGAAATCAGGAAGGGGGCAAACACTTTTTCACACCACTGTAGAATGGCAATTAAAAATAGCGCAGATAGAACGCAAGAACGCGTACTGTGAGAACTGGACACATTGAAGAACTGTAGGTTTGTTCAGTGATATGAGAATAAAACAAACAATATATTGAGTTCTTAAGCAACTTTTTGTATTGTCTAATTAATGCTTTATTCATCTGCCACAATAATGCAATTTATTTTATATTGAATTTCAATTGAAATCATAATATTTCAATATTATGCATTATTTATATAATTTATCTTTATTTGGTGGCCTTTCTCAGCAAATAATGGTGTATATGATTAATTGCGATTAATTCTATTAATTAATCGGCATGTCATGTAATTAATTCGATTAAAATTTGTACTCGATTGACAACCCTACATATAATATAATTTTTTAGATGATTAAAATACATTACATTTTAGTTGCAGACAAGTAAGGCACTGATTTGGCATTAGAAAAACTGCTTAAAGTGCTAGAATGTAGCTTTTAGAAATGTAAACACTGGAATACCTGAAAAACCACCTTGTTTTGTTGAAAAGTGCTTGAAATTAAAACTGAACATTTCTTCCGTGTAATGTGTGTCCGTCAAAAATGAGATCCACTCATTCTCGCACTTTCATTGAATAATGTCTCTTTTAAAATCCTTTCTGTTCTTTGCAGTCAGTTATTGATCAAAAAGTAAAAAGAAATATTAATTTTAATCGGACATAGCATGGATGCGGTAAAGAACCCATGCGACTCCAAAAGCACTTCTGTGAGACGCTTGTTGAACTGCCGCCATTCTTAATGAGACTGTACCGTTTAGCGCTTTTTATAAAAATTAAATGAGTCAAAATAAGAGATGTTAAAAATGGTGGCTGTAATCACTTCTGGTTCATTTGTCACATTAGAAAATCAGGTCAAGCACTTTGCATTGTATACTGTACATATTGGCAAGTACTACAGGTCACCCAAATATTCTGTGCATGTTGAAAAAATTGACATGCTGTGTACACAAAACATACTGCAGAAAAATGAAGAATTCTATATTGGTGTACTATTCTGAACGTAGCCTATGTTTTGGGCCTAACAGACACACAGGCTCAGGTCACATGGAATGCGTGCACACTTTAGCATATGAGAGCGCAATGGTGCTGATGTGTCCTAGGTGATTGCTTGCAATGCATTAGTGCCAGTTATCTGGCGCACACATACACATCGATCATGCAGCGAGCCTGCATCAAAGTTCTAACGGCATGCGCTAATGCAAGCAGCTGGATAAATCCCCGCTTGCGCTCCACTGTTTGCTGCTAATGCCTTTTAATGTGACTGTCATAAATGCGCTGCGCTGTTTGCAAGGCTTTTTTGTAGCCACAACCACTGAAGCGAAGGCGCAATCGATCTCCGTGAATCTAATGGGTGGAATCGCAATTTCTGTGCTTATCAGAAGAACAGTGGCTTCCCATGACCTCCTGTAAACAGCATAACCAAGTCAATACAATAAAGCATAAAAACCCATTTAAATGATTTACGAGTTCACACTGAACTAGAGCCATTGTTTTCTGAAATATAGTTTGTGTTTGTATTATTTTAGGGTGTATATTTCGGCGTGCTTTTCTAGTGCATGCGTCCATTTGTTTTTGTGCGCTAGATAAATTTAATGGTTGTTTTTGAGGGTGTAGAGAGCATCATTTTTTTGTACCATGCTATTCTGTCTAGTTCCCTTTAATACTTATTTAAAGGGATTGACCACCCAGAAATGCATCTCTTCAATTCTCGCCTCTATCTCTTTCTCCTGTAACCCTGTTTATGTTCCTCAGGTATCGCCTGCATCGCACTGTCGTTTGTGGACGCCAAAGGCTGCCCGCTGCAGCTTCCAGCTCAGGACGGCAGCACTCCAGTTCCCAGAGGAGACGTCTCCACCATCATCCTTGAGCAGGTCCAGTTTGAGGCCTTGACGACTGTTGTCAAGGTGGACTCACCCAATCAGAGCTCAGGTGTGAGGCTATTGCAGAGATATATTTTTTTAATAACAATAATTTCTGCTTTTCTGGCTGTCTGAGAAGGTGTAGTTCCTGTTCTGTATCAGAAGGTCAGATGATGAATGTGTGCGACCTCTGGTGACCCCTTCCCTCAGGTGCAGCTGTGCGTGTGCGGTTTGATGTGTGGGAGCAGGGTAACATCAGTCCACTGCAGCTGACTGAAAGACTGAGGGCCGCCCTACGACATGCCCTCTGTGATGTCGTCATGGAGATGCGCGTGCTGCCCAACCCATTGTGTTTGGACACCTTTTGCCTGCCTGTTGCCTCTCAACGGGACGTGAATACAGGTGAGGTGCTGATGCCTGTTAGATCAATGAATAATATTTAATGTCACCTCAGTTAAAACTTACACTGCACAAAAAAATCATAATCTTAACCCTCCTATAATATTGAATAGCACCTCCCTTTTGTATTCATGTCATTTTTGACCAGAAGGGTCAGATTTGTAACCTTTTTTTTTTTTTTTTTTTTTTTATAATGATGATGGTACTATTTCTTCCCTGAATTAAGAACAATAAAATTATGCATTTCTTTTGGGATTTTATGCTATTTTAATCGTATGTACATTTCAAAATTTTGCCATTTAATTTGAATATACAAATAAGCAAATATTTTTATTCAGAACCTACAATTCTATAAGTTGAAACGAAGAAGTTCTGGCTGAAGAACAAACATGACTTATACTCTTAACTAATAATCATTTTAACATTTTAGGGCTATTGTTTAAAATTATTAAAACTGAGGAGAAACATTTAGACCTGCTAAAGTCCTCTCACAATATCAACCCACAAATGAAATCAATGGTCATATAAATGCATTCTTAAGTTAACATGATATTTTTATATGTCATTTTGTTTTTGGAAAAAAAGAGATAAAATGTCTTTTCTTCCATTTTTTTTTTTTTTCTGTAAAGTATCATCCTATTCAGTGAGGAAAAAATAAGTTCTGCAAACATTGTGAATTAGCACACAATAGCCAGTGCTGGAGCCAGATTTTTGTGTTTTCTGTATAGAACCAAATATAATCCGGATATTTGCAGGTTCAGTTTCACATGATCATTTTGAGACACGATCGTTTGACACTTCAAGAATAGTGAAAAAAGAAAAAACCTTTTCGGCGCATTTTCTTTGAACGTTCAGTTTTCATAATCGATTGCTTTTGTTGCCTAATGTGCATATGTGCTGACAACATTTCTGTCACAACCACGATGATCATTTTTTTACATCTGTAGATTTGACCGCACTCCACATGGCTAAGCAATTTGAAATAAATACATTTGATTGAAAAAGACGCTATCAAATGCTCACCAAAACGGTGTGCTCCACATTTAACAAAGCAGTTTAACTAAACTATCACCAGAAAAGCTTAAATACGCACAACTGATGATGGATGAAAGCTGTTGCACGTGCCAATGAGCGTTGTTAAACTCACCTCTCTAGTATTTCAGATGGCGAGACAATTTGATGAAAAATCAGTCGGAGGGCCAGACAAAGATGATTGGCCGGCTGGATTTGGCCCACGGGCTGCCAGTTGACTAGCCCTGACCGACTGTGTAGTCTGATGGCTTGTTGTAACCTAATTTTATATTTTGTCACAGGATATGCATTTGGATATATATATATATATTTAGACATTACCGAACTATTATTTGTCAAAGTTTAGCTATTTAAACTGATTTGAAGTGTCAGTTTTTGCAGTTAATGTCATTATGCTTGCAATCAAACCTGACCATGGTGTTACAAAGAGAAGACACAGAATAATCATTTTTCTACCAATAATTTATTTCAAACATAATGTAATAACTCCAAGTAAATGCATAATAATGTCAAGAAAATTCACATCAAGAAACAGAAATGAACTGCAAAATTCTGAAAATTCAATTAGAGTATAAAACGGAAGAATCAGAGTAAACATTTTGCAATTTTAAACTTTCTATAGTAAAAATGTATTTGCAAACATGTGTGTGTGTGTATGTGTGTGTGTGTTTGTGTGTCAGATTGCTAAAAAAATTAATTGCTCTTTTTTGGTCTTTCCCATTCATTTTCTATGCTCAATCAATTTTGAATGCGAATACCAAAGGTGTCACTTTTTTTATGACCACTTAGACTTATTTTTTTAATGTTCAGATGGCAAATGGAGAAAAAGTCACCAAGTCATGTATTGCTCAGATAAAGGAAACCATTTTTATTAAATGAGGTAAACTTATTTAGGTCGAAAATGACTGAATACCATAGGGGGGTTAAAGGAATAGTTGACCCAAAAATAAAATTTCTGTCATCATTTAATTACAGTACCCTCGCCTGCCTGTTGTAAGGAGATGTAAAGCGTGATGTAATATAGCACACGAGTTTTACCGACCATTTATATGATACCATTTATGTTGCTTTTTTGCCCCTTTTGGAGACTTTTTTTGTCTCAAACAAATAGATGAATGTTTTAAAAGTGCCAAAGTTTCACAGTGTTTATACATTTTGAGGGAATTCACCTACAAATGGCTTACTTATTGTTGTCTCTACATTTTAAGCTGCGATAGGAGCAAGTAAGTTACTCAAAAATAGTAATCCACAACTAATTACTCTAGGTTATTCTACTTATTACTTTTTGGGTGAAAAAAAAATAATCATATTACAAATGACTTTTACTTTCTAAAACAGCTTTCAAGGGGAACTTTTTGTTTTAATGCTCAACGAATTTAAAATCATGTCTTTACTTCCTTCTTGTTCATAGTCATCATCCCTTCAGCTCTCAAACATTTGATGTATTTTTGAACATAATTCATGTTTTAAATGTGTTCTGCATAAATATTATTTTAAAAATGATATTAAATTAATTTCATTTAAAGTTAAAAACTGTCATTTGATTACAGTAATTTAAATTGTAATGTGTTACACTGCTTTTTGACTAAAAGGGAATTAAATTGCACACAACACTGGATAGGAGAAAGAATTTTAACATCAAAGTATCTTATTTTGCTTCTCAGGTGAATTTGTCTTGTTTTAAGGATGTTTACAGTAGATAGATTTAATGAAAAACAGGTCAAAGATACGACTGTTTTGAGTGTATTTTAAAAACAATATCTTGACTCATTTAGAGTAGTTTCTATAGATAATTGATATATCATGTGAATATTATTATTATTTATTTTCAGATGAAAGCTGAAATGTACGATTTAGTGATTTTGTTCATGTTTTATGTTTTGTTGTTGTAGTTCCCTTCAGTCTTCTGCAGTCAGACAGTAAAGAGGTAAAGGAGAGTCCTCGCCAGTCCAGTGGTGCCCACGCGGTCAAAAGCAGCCCTTCCCCCATCACCCTGATTTCCACTCCCAGTTCCACCCCAACCACTGGAACCAGCACGCCCGAATCCACCACACCCACTGGCAAAACCACCCGCCGCAGTTTCTGGGAGATGCTGGTGCGCGTCTCACACATACTCACTCAGCATGTGCTGCCTCCTTTAACAGCAAATTACTCCCAATAATTATGACTGCCAACGCTTCCAAAAACGTATCGATGGTCAGCATGAATCGTTTGTTCTGGGATCAGTCAAGCGTAAATGCTGCAGAAATGATTAGCCATTAGCTGAGCTTGTCCCGTGCCAATTATCTGTGGTAACAGACAGGTGTGTTTGTGTTTGATAGAGTAAACCGGAAACCTCTGAGCTTGGCAGTCCGAAGACGACAGATGACATCATACCGGAGCGAGCAGAAGACAGCCGTATGGGCAGACGGAGACACAAGACGGAGAGTGTTAAACAGCAGTGGAACCATGAGAAAGCTATGGCAGTTGAGCAAGAGCAGGCCCAGAGGTACACACACAATATATAGACATTGTGTATCTTTACACTCATTTTGTCTCTGTTGATATTATGTTGCAATACTAGCCTAATGTGTAAAATTGATTTGCTATTCTAAAATAGCCCATGCAAAAGAAACTTAATACCAATGGAACATAAAGAAGATACAGAACTAGCAAGATTGTCACATAGGTATAACTAGAGCGAGAGATCAACTTAAAGTAGATCAAAGGCCTTTTGTGGGTTTGTTTACATCAGATTTTTTGAGTTTGAATTCACGAACATTCCATTGACCCGTTTGAACATTTTTTTTATTTTTTTTTATCATCTGTTGTGTCAAAACCATAAGTCCAATCAGTTAGACAAGACATAGCACAATTTGTCAGAGAAGTCTGTAGGTCTGTACCAAGTTTGGTGGATGTAGCTTGAAAGGAGGAGTCAGTGTTAGAAATTTCGGTTCTCGGTTTAGGGATTTAAAAACACATGCAAACCAAGTTTGTAAAATAACAGTACGTTGGCTTCGTCAAGCCAACATAATTGATCAACTTTCAGAAAAAGCTCCTTTTCAACTGAAAATATTCAGGGTTTACAGTATATAGTGTAAAGGACTTTAACCCTTAAATGTGCAAATGTTTCTCCAAACATTATTACATTACATATCTGGGGTCTTTAGCGACCCAGCACATACAGTATATCGATCACAAATGGATCTACAAAAAAAATGACCAGATAGTGTAACATTTTAAAAGTATTTTCAAGACGATAAGAATAAAATATACATTTTTTCCCCTAATATTAAAGATGAGGAGACAACGGGATTCATTACTTCCACGCTGACATTTTATAAGACGCAACTACACAACACATAAGCTACACATGTATTTTCTCAGGCAATTATTGAGTCAAAATAGATGCACAACTTACACAATTTCAGTTGTACACCCAGACGACAACAGTACTTTGTGTAGTTTACTTCCATCCAAGGTCACTAAAGACACAACACACTTTCAGTAATTAAACAATTAGCAAAAAGCAATAAGCAGTTATATTTTTTGTTACACTATTCAGAAGAGAAAGGTTGAAGAATACTAAAGAGATGGGAGCATAATTAAAAAAAATGGATGGGATAAAGTGGGTAGAATGAGGTCCCCCGAGATGAGTGAAGCTCATTCATTCGAGAACTTGCGTTGTTTTGAATTAAATAAACCATTTATATGATATGACCCTTTTAAGACTCCTAGAACTATGTCTAAGTTTTGTGTGTTTGTGCAGGAGACATGTAACCCAGCTGGAGGAAGGAGATACAGGAACTCTTCACTCTGTTTACCAGAACACATACCTGCCCTGGGTCACCTTCATGAACAAACTGAGTGAGTTGCTACAACCGCCTACTTCTGTCTCCGTTCCCTCTTGTGTCTGGCTCTCTTGAAACGTAGAATGAGACATAATTAAAGGAATAGTTGAACTCGTGAAAAGTCTCATCATTTACTCACCCTCATGCCATCGCATACAATGCTAGTGAATGGGGTCCAAAACTTTGAAGCTACAAAAACAACAAAGGCAGCATAAAATAAATCCATAAGACACCAGTGGTTTAATCAATGTCTTCTGAAGCGATCCAATTGATTTTGGGTGAGAAAAGTCCAAAATGTAACTCCTTTTTCACTGTACGTCTTGCCATAGCAGTCTCTACGCACAATCATGATTTCAAGCTCGATTACACTTCCTAGTGCTTGATGAACACAGTGGCGCTAGGAAGTGTAATCGAGCTTGAAATCATGATCGCCAAAGAGACCACAGATGTCTAGATGTACAGTTTACGTTATGATTTACATACAATGGTGTGAAAAGTGTTTGCCCCCTTCCTGATTTCTTATTTTTTGCATGTCACACTTAAATGTTTCAGATCATCAAACAAGTTTAAATATTAGTCAAAGATAACACAAGTAAACACAAAATGCAGTTTTTAAATGAAGGTTGTTATTATTAAGGGAAAACAAAATCCAAACCTGCATGGCCCTGCGTGAAAAAGTGATTGCCCCCTAAACCTAATAACTGGTTGGACCACCCTTAGCAGCAACAACTGCAATCAAGCGTTTGCGATAACTTGCAATGAGTCTTTTACAGCGCTGTGGAGGAATTTTGGCCCACTCATCTTTGCAGAATTGTTGTAATTCGGCCACATTGGAGGGTTTTCGAGCATGAACTGCCTTTTTAAGGTCATGCCACAGCATCTCAATAGGATTCAGGTCAGGACTTTGACTAGGCCACTCCAAAGTCTTCATTTTGTTTTTCTTCAGCCATTCAGAGGTGGACTTGCTGGTGTGTTTTGGATCACTGTCCTGCTGCAGAACCCAAGTTCGCTTCAGTTTGAGGTCACGAACAGATGGTCGGACATTCTCCTTCAGGATTTTTTGGTAGACAGCTGAATTCATGGTTCCATTTATCACAGCAAGTCTTCCAGGTCCTGAAGCAGCAAAACAGCCCCAGACCATCACACTACCACCACCATATTTTACTGTTGGTATGATGTTCTTTTTCTGAAATGCGGTGTTACTTTTACGCCAGATGTAATGGGACACACACCTTCCAAAAAGTTCAGCTTTTGTCTCGTCAGTCCACAGAGTATTCTCCCAAAAGTCTTGGGGATCATCAAGATGTTTTCTGGCAAAAATGAGACAAGCCTTAATGTTCTTTTTGCTCAGCAGTGGTTTTCGTCTTGGAACTCTGCCATGCAGGCCATTTTTGCCCAGTCTCTTTCTAATGGTGGAGTCATGAACACTGACCTTAACTGAGGCAAGTGAGGCCTGCAGTTCTTTGGATGTTGTTGTGGGGTCTTTTGTGACCTCTTGGATGAGTCGTCGCTGCGCTCTTGGGGTAATTTTGGTCGGCCGGCCACTCCTGGGAAGGTTCACCACTGTTCCATGTTTTCGCCATTTGTGGATAATGGCTCTCACTGTGGTTCTCTGGAGTCCCAAAGCTTTTCCAGACTGATAGATCTCAATTACTTTCTTTCTCATTTGTTCCTGAATTTCTTTGGATCTCGGCATGATGTCTAGCTTTTGAAGATCTTTTGGTCTACTTCACTTTGTCAGGCAGGTCCTATTTAAGTGATTTCTTGATTGAGAACAGGTGTGGCAGTAATCAGGCCTGGGTGTGGCTAGAGAAATTGAACTCAGGTGTGATAAACCACAGTTAAGTTATGTTTTAACAGGTGGGGCAAACACTTTTCACACAGGCCATGTAGGTTTGGATTTTGTTTCCCCTTAATAATAACAACCTTCTTTTAAAAACTGCATTTTGTGTTTACTTTTGTTATCTTTGACTAATATTTAAACTTGTTTGATGATCTGAAACATTTAACTGTGACAAACATGCAAAAAAATAAGAAATCAGGAAGGGGGCAAACACTTTTTCACACCACTGTATGTTCCAGTTACGTTAGATGTACAGATGCCCAAGTTACATTAAAAAAATCATAATTCTATGAAAGCTTCGACTTGAATATCATCACGTCATGTAAAGAGAACCAATATTAACAGTTAAATGTACAGTAGTTTAATAACATGAACACATAGTGGTGAATTAATGTAGCGATTCAATATTTTGATGTCATTCTTATGTATCCTTCTTGGCGTTATCATGGAAACTGTGGGTGTAAACAGCTCTGGGTAGAATCTATCGTGTCCATTTATTTATTTATTTGGCAAGTAGTCGTGCAATAAGCTGGATAATGAGCTGTCAGATGGCAATTTTCAAAAGAGAAACACCAACAGAATTTTGGATCCTCCGTGGTCTCTTTCTTCTCACATAATAACATAATTTCAATGCAAATCAATATTGTATTTTATTATTTATTTATTTGGTTAGTAGCTATGTAATAAGTCGTATAATGTACGGTCAGCCGGTCATTATTGCAAGATAAACTCCTTCAGGGTTACAATAGTCCTCCGCTCCGATTCAGGGTCCTGATCACCCTGTCAGGGCTTATTTTGCAATAACTACCGGCTGTCTGTATGTTATCCCTTATGCAACTGACATTTCAGACATAATATTGCTAGTGATTTTTTTTTGTTTTTGCTCTGCCAATGCAAACTGTTAAGTTATAATGTTGCGAACCGTGGAAATTAAAATCTAGGTCACGAACAAACACAAGCGGAGTGATACAAATGGTGAAATGTTCCAGTAATGTTATAAAGCACTATATATGATTATATACAGTATATTGTATATATTATATACCATATATGTTATTTGCACTCTTGGAACACGGCTTGTACAATCAGATTCTCTTGTCAATCACTTGTCCTCTTCCAGGTTGTCCGTCTATGCAACACTGTGCGGCTGAAATCAGCCATAATTTCCTGCTGCCCTCCATCCTCACAGAAATTGTCAATCTGGCTAGTTCACTGGCCAATGACACCACAGTCAAAGTGTTTGAAAGAATCAGGTGAGAAAATCACAATACTGCAGTCATCAAAACTGGCCAGATGTGTGTGATATGATCAGATTAGCTGGTTCCGTGTTGGTAAATTGTTTCATAGCTGTGTAATGTACTATGAGATGCTGTAACTGATGATCTGTTTCCTGTGTGTGCTGCCAGCTGTCCTCAGGGAGACATCTACACCCCCCTGTCAATCATCCAACACATCAGCCAACCACCTGCCACCACTAGGAGTTTCATTCTCATTGGTCGCAACTTCAGCCAGTGGCATTGCAGTACAGAACAAGGTACCTTTCGTGTTTGATCAGCAGTTTTTTTTATTTTTTTATCCCATCTTTTATCACACACTCTTACAGTCTTGAAATAGAGGAGTCTTTCCAAGAAAACTTTATACAGTAAATGCATAATATAGATGTCTTCAATAATGCCTCATTATAATACACATTGAAGTCAGTTAGACCTTTTTATACATAGGCGGATTATAAGTACGTACATTTATAATACATTATGATACTTAACTATTTTTGCTTACTCTTTTAAAGAGTAAAAGTATAATGCATAAAATTGGGTGTTTAACATAATCCATTATGCATGATACCCTCTAAGGGGCCGTTCACACTGAAATGTCCTTGCGCTAACAAAAGCTAGACGCAGTGCTGCGAATAGAACACAGTGCAGGTTTTAACAGTTAAAGTTCTTTTTAACTTGACAAGTCCAAAAACTGCGGGATGCTGAAAAACAATGAGGCGCAGCGGTCAGACATCCATCTAGCGCATGTATTTTGCCTTAAAATGTGACCCAGATATTAATTTTGTGAGAAATTAGTAAAAGTAAAAATATAACACCTGAAATTGGGTGTTGAAGATAATCCCTAATGCATTATACCCTCTAAGGGGCCGTTCACACCGAATGCGTTGTTGTGCTAAAAAAGGCTTTATGCAGCGCCCTGAATAGAACAGAGAGCAGCTGTCTCAAGACGTGATTTGTTTTTGGATTTTCCTCCCCAGTTTGGAATGCCCAATTCCCAATGCACTGTAAGTCCTCGTGGTGGCGTAGTGACTCGCCTCAATCCGGGTGGCGGAGGACGAATCTCAGTTGCCTCCGTGTCTGAGACGGTCAAGCCGCACATCTTATCACATGGCTTGTTGAGCATGTTACCACGGAGACCTAGCGCATGTGGAGGCTTCACGCTATTCTCCGCGGCATCCACGCACAACTCGCCACGCGCCCCACCGAGAGCAAAACCCATATTATAGTGACCACGAGGAGGTTAACCCAACGTGACTCTACCCTCCCTAGCAACTGGGCCAATTGGTTGCTTAGGAAGCCTGACTGGAGTCACTCAGCACGCCCTGGATTCGAACTTGCAACTCCAGGTGTGGTAGTCAGCGTCTTTACTTGCTGAGCTACCCAGGCCCCCACCGAGATGCGTTTTTAACAGTTGAAGTTCTCTTAACTTTTAAAAATCGTGGCGCTCCTGCGCGAGATGCGGTGCAATGGTAAAAGACTTCTGTTTAGCACATTTACATAGACAATTGAAAAAAAGTGTGGACCGGTATAAAACATTTTTCCGGTGTGATCCAGAGTTTCCGCTAAGAAATTTTGGTGCCAGCCAACGTGTCTGGGAATGATAAAGTTTGCCGGACAATTGAAAAAAAATCAAATTTCTATGTTCATTTTGTGCTGCGATGGACTATGCATAATAATGCAATATAACAATGACACAATCAAGTGAAATGAAAAATAAACGTTTGTTCATTATAGCTTCTTTTCCATTCAAAAATATATGGATTTTTTTTTTTTACGGACGTCGTGGAATTAGCATCTAATTTAAATAACGTTCAACAGGGGGCAAAGCAAAAAACTAAACTGCAATTTGCCACATCTTTTCGTTTACAAAGAAATATTAAAATAACAAATCATTAGGTTTTGTCATATAATTTCTCACCCTGGCTAATTTCCTTGCCTCTTTATTTTTATGACTATTTTCCTCCGATTTTTCATGGCACAAAAACGTTTTGCTGACGAAGTGAAGTTAATGTGTCCAGTGTTTCAATACAACTTGACGTTCACATAAGCCATGTGTCCTCCTCCAAAAGACATTTTAATGTAAGCTAATTCTGAAGTGAGAAGCTTTTCATTGCGGGCACGCGAGATGGGGAATGGCGGCTGTTTTTGCCAGTGTGCGAGATAAAATGTGCTTTAGTCGTGGACTAGGACCTCGCCAGCACCGGGAATGTTTAAACCTCCGTGGGCAGCAAAGCGCTGTTATCATTGGGATGGCGGCAGGCTGTGCACTTATGGCATCAAGTAAAGGGGATGCTGATGCATCGTGTTAATATTTTTACCGGACATTGTGTCCGACAATGTTTGAATTTGTTGGACATTAGGACATTTTAACGGTCAAAAACCGGTAATTATCGACTAACAGAAACCCTGGTGTGAACAGCTCCTTGAGGTGTGAAGTGTCACCTAATGTAATACAACAACTAAAAACAAGGTATATTACAAGCCATTGCTTTAAGAATGCTTTTATGATTCATTTTTAACAGTATATTCTTTGGATATTGGCGTGAAATGTGACCTAGATATTTCTTAATGAGATTCACATATTCAGGGTTCATAAAGAATGTAAACAGTAAATGTTGCCGAAATTTTCAGTATTCGATTATTTTAAATTGCTTAAGAATATAGGCGAGGTTTTAACTGACTCTAAGCAATGTAAGATCGTTGCTGAATTCTGTGGTCAGCAGTTCATCTTGCTATTAACCATTCTCACTCTGCTACACTTAAAAGCATAAAAGAACAAATAATTGTTAAAGGTGAAGTGTGTAATTTGTCAAATGTCAAACATTAAAATTCTGTCACACCCTCATATCTAGAACTGGGTAAATATATAGATTTTCCGATGCATCGCAATCTACATTTGAACAATCTCGATAATTATTCTTAAATCTCAAGATCGATCTTTTACTCTGTATACGCAGCCCTCTACACAATGAGAGGAAATCACTCGCATTTGCAACCGAAGTTTGCGCTATGCGACTAAAAATGTCTGATTAGTGATTAGCCAAGATCAAGATCCTTTCACTGCATGTTAAGAGTAAACGTTTGGTTTGACTCGTTCCGTGTCCAAAGACGAGATCCACGCAACCCATTTGTCATTGAATAATATCTCTTTTAATACCATTTCTGTTCTATACAGTCAGTTGTTTATCGAAAAAAATAAACATTTGATTCTAATCACGCATTGCACAGATGAGGTAAAGAAACCGTTGAAGTCTTCTCTTGTTAAAATGGGCTCATTTACAGGCGCTCTTTACAGAAATGCTGGTTTTCTTAAAGAGACAGTACAGGTTTTTAGCACATGTTCAACAAATCAATGTAAATACTTGTATACAAATACAATGTAAATAGTAAATATTATGAATGTAAACAATAAATGTAACAAAGTATAATATATGCAATATATTATCATATTTGTTTATGTAATACATAGGTTTGTACATTTAAAAAAAAAGCTACAATGTGACCAGAATGATGAAAAACTAATTGAATATAATTAGTAAAATTAATATTTTCATAATGTACCTAGTTAGAAGGCCCCCTTTATAATTAAAAGCTCTAGCTGGGAGAGAATGTATTTAATATGTAAGCAAAATGGACATTATACTTGAAGTATACCTAAATTAATCGATATCGAATCGAAATTGGAATCGAATCGAGAGCTTGTGAATCAGGGCCCGTATTCACAAAAAATCTTAAGGCTAAAAGTAGCTCCTAACACAGAAATTTAGGAGCAATTCTTAAAAATTAGGGGCGTGTCACTCCTAATTTTAGGACTCATCTAAGAGTAAATAAGTTGCTCATGAAGGATTTTAACACTAAAAGTTGCTCCTAAACCCACGACCGCTTTGAAGTCCTCCTGAGTACTTCTAAATCCTTAAGAGTGACTCATAAACGATTCGAAGCAAAGCTGCTGTCGTCAATCCACATTTAAAACAATATATTAGAATATTATTATGACACTGACTCTTTAAAAAGGTGATTCACCACTGAGTCAATGTATTTTAATAATATAATGTTATAAATATTATAATGTTGACATTCAATCGTTTAATTATTGTAAAATTAGAGATGCAGTTTCCTCTCCCAAAAACTGAAACTCTCTGTCTGTCTGTCTGTCTATCTATCTGTCTATCTGTCTGTCTATCTATCTGTCTATCTATCTGTCTGTCTGTCCATCTATCCGTCTGTCTGTCTGTCTGTCTGTCTATCTATCTATCTGTCTGTCTGTCTGTCTGTCTGTCTGTTCTATCTATCTATCTGTCTGTCTGTCTGTCTGTCTATCTGTCTGTCTGTCTATCTGTCTGTCTGTTCTAGCTGTCTGTCTGTCTGTTCTAGCTGTCTGTCTGTCCTATCTATCTATCTATCTATCTAACTATCATGTATGTATGTTTGTATGTATACAGTATATCATTGCCTGTCTTAGCTGACAAATAGCGGTTCCCGGTCTACCAATCACTGTGGGTGATTTAAAATAGCATGTTAATAAAACGTGATGTCATCCATCGCAACAAGATCAACTCCACCTTACTCTCCTTTTGTGAATACGGGCCCCGAATCAAAATGAATTGGGAAATCTGTATCAATACCCAGACCTACTCATATCGTTCCAAACATGTATTTTTCCATGGAACCCAAAGGGGGAATTTTTGAAGAATCTTTTCGCAACTCTATTCCATAAACTGACAGTTCATAGTGACCATCTCTGTCAAGCTCCAAAAATGACTAAAAAAGCACCTATATGTACCTTATGTTCTGGAATATTAGACAATTTCTTTCAACATCCAAAAGGTCCTTTTGACTTAGTCCAAAGCAATTTATCTATATTATTTATATGTAATTGTTTTCATCTAGTCAAACACAACAACACAACAAAACCACATAATCAGGTGAAAAATCAGTCATGGAGACAGTATTAGCTTTTTAACTAGATTATCCAGAGTATTTTGCCAATGCAAAGTACTTTATACAAGCAGTTTAAATGTTCTGTCCGCTGTAACATTATTGCACTAAAAACAGACTAATGCACACGCAACTAAAAAAATTAGGTTCCATCACACCCCTAGTAAAAGCAATAAGATACGTTAGTGGCGCAAAAATTGCACTATGCCATCTATGGTTGCTGGACTACTGTGTGTACTGTTATTTCCTTCTTCCTAATATATTAACAATTTAATTAATACAGTTTGATGACTAAACAGAAATCAGAAGAAGCTATTTACTATTTAAAATACAATATCATTTTTTTAGATTCTTTTTACAAAGTTAAAGTTTTGCATGAAATTGAGTAAATATAGTGCTAAATAAGAGTTTATAATTGTTTTTTTTTTGTTTTTTTTAGCAATTTTATGTTTTTGTTATTTACTATATTAAATTGTGTGATATATCAGCATTGTATCGGCCATCCTGCTCTCTTAATATCGGCATCGGCCATTAAAAAACCCATATCGGCCAATCACTATTAATTATTGTCTAAGGGTCTGTTCAGACTGTGTTCTTAAAAACATGGCACTCCCCTCTGAGACAGTAGAAAGAACGGGTGGATGCAGCGTTCGTCTAGCGCATGTTTACATAGAACAACAATGGAAAAGAGCGCAGATGGACACGTGTGAATGGCCCCTTACAGGATTCTCACAGATAGATTAGATACGACATTGGTTTTCCTCTCTTTGAATCACTTCACTGCTTCCTCATAACTAATGTTTTATTATTTTTCATGTGTCTGATTTTGCTGATCTCTTTTAAACTCAAATGTTTAGTGAACAATTAGCATAGAGTTGTCTTGCTGTTCTGTTATCAGCGCATAGATTCTTTTGCCTGTGTTGCCTCTTGCAAAGCTCTGTGCGTAGATGTGTGTGTTTGCTTGCATGCGTGAATGTTTGTGAGTGTGTGAATGCAGCATTAATATAGAGTTTTGTCCTCTTGCAAAGCTTTCTGTGCTCATCTCTGTTTGCCCACAGAAGACAGTTCAGATGAAGACAACAGTCCAGTTCTAAATATGTGCACACGTAAGTTTGGTCCCTACAGGGGCCCCGAGTGGAGTGGGGAGTTGGGGCCCTTCTCCATTCCCTCCCTTTACTCTATTTCTCCACAAAAATGCTAAAACAGCGCAGATGTATATATACATGAATTTGAGATCATTTTTATCCCTACATGGACAATATCATGCAAGCTTATTGATTTTCATTATTTTTTTTTAAGTTCCACCTAGTCCAGTTGACTAGATGTGATGTGACATAAATATTGGACAGTTTAGACATACAGTACTTAAGCTGTTGTGTTGTATTTCTGCGACACCAAACGGAATAGCAGAAACAAGGATTTTTCAAATGTTTTCAAACAGGTCCAGTAACATCTCGTTTAATGTTAATTTCAACATATACTAATGCATTTTTAACATTAAAAGTTGTATATGTTAACCTTATTAAAACTAACATGAACAAACAATGAACAATTGTATTTTTATAATAAATGGAGTAAAATAATTGTGTTCATTGTTAGTTCATGAAACATGATGTGCCGATTAATTAATCGAATTAATTGCAATTAATCACATATTAAAATATTTGCTGAGAAAGGCCCTAAAATAATAATAATTCAGTATATATTTAATAATTATAAATATATTTAAATAATTATGAATATAATATAAATATAATAATTCAGATAATTAAAATGCATTATATTACTGTGACAGATGAGTCACAGATTTATTTCCATATTGCTAAACAAGCCTGTTATTGGCATACAGTCCACAGCAATCCATTTTGTAGTTGAATTCATCCATCAGTCCGAGGTAGACTTATTATAACGGCTTTTCTAAGGACACGGCACTATACACATGCTTCAGACGGACACTTTTGGAGCATCTCACTTTGTTTGCGTCACGTCATAAACCGTGTTTTTAGGTTGCTGTTCAAGTTAAACGTAGTTTGAAACTTAGAAAAACACGTCTTGATATACGAGCTCCGTCCAGCTGTGTTTGAATGCATGAAAGCATTCTCATCTTGTGCTGTCACCGTTTGTTGCCTATACAACTGGAGTTTCACTTACTGCCCCCTGCTGAAAGCAGATTGAATTGCTCCGATGGTAGGAATATTTCTAATTACAGTGCAGGGAAATTATTAATTCAGTTTATTTTTTTGATGCATTTTTAAATATATATATATATATATATATATACTGTATATAATTAATCACACTTAAATAACGCATTAAATTGACAGCCTAATTTTTAGGTGAAGTCACCTAGCTAGTGCTAATAGAGTGCTTATATTTACGTACATCTGCATATTAAACTGGGATCGAAGAAATTGCATACTTCAGCTTTAATTGTGTGAAACATTCTCAAAACCACTTTTCCCCTGTAGCGTGCTTTGAAGGTAAATCGAATAGGATAGATTCAAGAGTGTCACTATAAATTGCCTTTTCCCTTTAGAATCTGTCTGTGAAATCTCTGTTTATTTCACCTCAAGTAATTCTCTTATTGTCTGTCTTAAAGCTCATAAGGGTCTGCAGCGATTCGAGGCTTTGGAGCACAGTGATTGGCTGCGACCAGGACAGACCGTAAGGGGTGTGGCTCCACGTCAGCGCTTCCTGTACATACACGTAGTGAACAAGAAGGTCAGTTGTGAGCAAAATGTCTATGTCTAGTGAATTTGGATTAGTGTTCTTTGTATTTATTTGAATTGTCTCTCTCTCTGTGTATTTACAGGTGACTCTGTACACGTATAACTGGTCAGTGGAACTGGGCAGCTCTCTCAATCAAGGTCTGGTCAGACTGGTACACTGGCAGAACGCTCGTGCTCATGTGGTCAACTGCCTCCTGAGTCAAAAGATGGGCCTGTTTCATCATTACTGCTTCTCTGATACACCTGCACATGATGAGCTGAAACAGGTTAGTACACACTAGCTGTGCTCAGAACACATACACTATGTTTAGAATCGAATACTGGCAAACTGTGCTATAAATGTACTGCCTAAGTAGTATACAATAGCATGGCAATCAGATAAAATGAGTCAAAAAATGTATGTTAAAAATTAAAAATGTGTATGTTTGTCACTGTAGAAATGGAACATGGAAACACACTTGAACAGTATACATACTGCATTCTTTCAAATATAGTCTTATTCTGTTCTGAACAAACAACTGTCTCTGAACGCTGTCATGGATTGCTGGAAATCAGTTAGGGCAGTTTGCTTGTTTGCATGCGAGTGCAAGTACAACTACCTCTGCGAGAGTCCGTCCGAGTCCGTAAAGCAGCACATCAGTGTCCGGCGGTCACACTCAGTGATGGACAGCTGTCACGGCCATGGGATACCAAACTAATCACTCCAATACACCTGTTATACAAACAATCCTGATCACTGCTCCTGATGACGCTTCCTACCTGGAGTTGTGCTCCTTAAATCAGGCTTTTTAAATATGATCAAATCACACTGTGTTTTACTCATTTGTAGTTAACGTACCAGAACATGTTTGCTTGTTCTGTAGGTATTGAGATGAAACCATACCTCAGGTCTATTGATTCTGTTGTCAGCTATTTGTCAAGATTTCTTTCCAAATGTCAGGATGTATTTTTGGAAAGCAGACAGTTGTTGATGTTGTTATCAAGAGCTTTTGTGTTGAAGAACGGAACCTATTATGAGACACTAACATGGGGGTGTCTTTTAACCCTCCTATAATCTTAGGGTCATTTTTGACCCAGGACAGGTAAAGAATATGTTATAAATACAGCATAGTTTTTGGTACTGTAACTCAACATTTGTGACTTTGTCAAGACCATCAAAACAAACATTTATTAACATTTATTTTTGTATGTAATTGTTTAACAGAAATAACAATTTAAAACAATTGCTACTTCCATTATCTTAACCGGTCAATTTTGACCCGTATGTGAAGAACCAGCTGTGACCTTTTACCTTCTGACTTTCTGGATGTTATACAGCTTTAAATAGTTTTTTGTACATCTAGAAATAAAATGTGACATATAAATATTTTAATCTTTCTCAAATTTAGCCCCTAGCCCCATACTGTTCTCTAGCTCCCCCACCTGCTACACTAGGTACTGCAGCTTTCCCTCAAACTGCATACTTTGCTCTCAAACGGGTTTGTGTCCACACACAAACATACATAGACAGTTACAGTTTTGAACAGGTAATATGCTAGTAAATAAGTTGATTTATAAAACATACGTTTATACAATGGGGCAAAATATTAAAAGACCTATTGAATATAATTTTCTCCTAAAACATTAAATGGCAGTAATAAGTATTACAGCACCTTCCTAAACCCCTGTAACAATGAAAAAAAATTGTTTGTCATTAGTAGGAAGGAATGGATATGTTGCAGTGGACGTGCAAAGTTGGCCCATTTTGACTGCTGAAAAAGGCAATAGAGATTAATTGTGAAATTGGCATCTACTAAAATTGTAAGTCTAAAATGTACACTGTTGATTTTCTACAAGCAGAATAAATCAGAAATCATGCATTATAGTTAAAATACTATAAAATGCCAAAAGTGATTGTAAATAAATGTAAATTGTGACATCCTTGGCCAATGTTTTACGTTTATTAAAATGTGTATTATTATTATTTTAAAAATTGTTACTCCATTAATATTCAGAGTATAAGCCTAGCATTCCCCCCCTATCATTATACACTTTTGGACCACAGTAAAACAGATTTCCGTTAAAGGGGTCATGAAATGGAGAATTACATTTTCCTTGATATTTAGACATATAAGAGGTAACTGTATAGTAAAAACACTGTAAATTTCAGAACTCAAAACTTCCTCCCCAGTCTAAAAAGAGCATTTATAGTTGGCACCCTGCTGAATCGTCTCATTTTGAAATCTGTCTTTTTGTGACATCACAACACATTGCTTATCTGTATTCACACATCCCACAACATGCGTCATCGCACCCTTGGCCCCGCCCACTGGTGCACAATTCAAGTCTTGAGAGCAGGACTTGTGTGGCTTACTATTCCTAACAGAACACCTAAGGGGACCCATCTGGACTATTTTGAATTATTTTGTATATAAACATGAACTACACAGACTCTTTGACCACTGTCATGTATCTCGCAGCTTTTAAAAGACGTGGTGTGAAGTTACAATTCTGAAAGGGAGAAGCAATTTTCTTTCATTTTGCTGTTGCCTCGTTGTTTTGAGCACAAACGCATCATGGACGCGTTCTTTCATCAATCTGCGCTATTATTAATTGTTGGTTTATGTAAACATAGACTAGATGGACGTCTTTGACCTTTCAATGTGTTCCCAGCGTTGTGCGCCTTCAGTATACAGTGCATTCAGAAAGTATTCAGACCCAGCCTTATGCTAAAATGCTTTAAATTAAAAAAAAATTTAAAAATCACATCAGTCTGCACTCCATACCCCATAATGACAAAGCAAAAACCAGATTTTTGATAACTTTTGCAAATTTATTAAAAAGAAAAAAACAAAATATTACATTGACATAAGTATTCAGTCCCTTTGCTATGACATCATCTTTGAGATGTTTCTACACTTTGATTGGAGTCCACCTGTGGCAAATTCAATTGATTGGACATGATTTGGAAAGGCACAAACCTATCTATATAAGGTCTCACAGCTGAAAATGCATATCAGAGCAAAAACCAAGCCATGAGGTCAAAGGAACTGCCTGCAGAGCTCAGAGACAGGATTGTGTTGAGACACAGATCTGGGGATGGCTATAATTTTTTTTTGGCTGCATTGAAGGTTCCCAAGAGCACAGTGGCCTCCATAATTCTTAAATGGAAGAAGTTTGGAACAACCAGGACTCATCCTAGAGCTGGTCGCCCAGCCAAACTGAGCAATCGGGGGAGAAGGGTCTTGGTAAGAGAGGTGACCAAGAACCTGATGGTCACTCTGGTTGAGCTCCAGAGATCATATGTGGAGATGGGAGAAACTTGCAGAAGGACGATCATCTCTGCAACACTCCACCTGTCTGGTCTTTATGACAGAGTGGCCAGACGGAAGCCTCTCCTCAGAGCAAGACACATAAAAAAAAACATCTAAAGGACTCTCAGACTGTGAGAAACAAGATTCTCTGGTCTGATGAAGCGAAGATTGAACTGTTTGGCCTCAATTCCAAGCATCATGTCCGGAGGAAACCAGGGACCGCTCATCATCTGCGCAATATTGTCCCAACGGTGAAGCATGGCGGTGGTAGTATCATGCTGTGGGGGTGTTTTTCAGCAGCAGGGACTGGGGGACCGGTCAGGGTTGTAGGAAAGCTGAACGCAGCAAAATACAGGGATATCCTTAATGAAAACCTGGTCCAGAGTGCTCAGGACCTCAGACTGTGCCGAATGTTCACTTTCCAACAGGACAATGACCCTAAGAATACAGCCAAAACAACACAAGAGTGGCTTAGGGACAATTCTGTGAATGTCCCTGAGTGGCCCATCCAGAGCCCGGACTTGAACCCAATCAAACATCTCTGGAGAGACCTGAAAATGGCTGTCCACCGACAGTCCCCATCCAACGTGACGGCTTGAGAGGATCTGTAGAGAAGAATGGCAGAAATTCCCCAAATCCAGGTGTGCAAAGCTTGTCACATCATACCCAAAAAGACTTGAGGCCGTAATCGCTGCCAAAGGTGCTTCAACTAAGTACTGAGTTAAGGGTCTGAATACTTATGCCAATGTGATATTTCAGTTTTTTCTTTTTAATAAATTTGCAAAGTTATCAAAAATCTGTTATTTGCTTTGTCATTATGGGGTATGGAGTGTAGATCAATGTGAAACAAATTAATAATTTAAAGCAGTTTTGCATAAGGCTGCAACAAAACAAAATGTGAAAAAATGAAGGGGTTAATACTTACCCCTTATTAATACTTAATGCTCAGAATGTGTGTGTCATTTCACCGTGTTTTGAACTATGATGTGTTCGGGTTTTTTCGGCTCATGTCAGCGTGGATTGCTTGTGAACAGTCATAATAGGATTCAAGCTTTGCAAATGAACTGTTATTGAAGATTGGGGCAGTTAAAAAAACACTTGGACCTGATCAAAAACGTAAGTAAACCGTTTCATTCATGAATATTTCAAATGTCATGACTGTTTTATGGTGCTGAGTGTTTATCAGTTGTGATTGAGATGAACAGTTTAATATATTCAGATGCAATGTGTTGGATGTGCGTTATGTGTAACCCCTGTCATTTTTTTTTTTTTTTATAATGTCGAGGGCGCTGTTTATTCTCTGATTGAGTTTGCTGAATTCAAGGGACTTCATGATGTTAGCCAACAGTGTGTGTTTATGTTGAAGTTTTAAGGAGGCGCTTAGGCCAAAACCAAGCGTTTCACACAGAGGGCCAAAACAGGGTGGAAAATGATCATATGTTACTAAATTATGACTGTCTTGGTGCAAAAAAATAAAAACTTTGATAACATTATCATTGGACCTCAGGGAAGATAATAAAATTATAAAAAATTGCTTTAGTGACATTTTACACTTATCAAGAATTTATGCATTTTAAATGGTTTTAGATATGGGTCAAAGACCAGAGTACACAATTATATTGTGCTAATTTAGTAATAAAAACAGTTTTTACAATTGAAAACAGTTAACCCTCTGGGGTCGATGGACGTGCCAGCGTGTCCTGCTGGATTTTTTCCTCATAACAGCAGAAACAACTTAAAATACTCAGTTTTGGGCATACAGATAAGTGTAAGACATCATTAGAAACTATAAAGGGTCTACTTTTATTTGTGTACACCCACAATAACAACAAAACCTTGTGCTTTTGTAAAATAAAGAAAATAAACATGGTGTGCTTTCAGCCGTCTCTGTCTCCGTGAGCATCTTTCTGAAATACGTCACAAAAATGAACTGAAACTTATCAGACAAACATGAAACATATGTCTAAAGAAAGCTTAAAATGTCTACTTTTAAATAAAAGAATTCAAATTTAAAACAAATATTCTCCTGCAATGTAATCCGTATGAAACAAAGCGATGTACAGTTTCTCCTGACTCAGCTCATTATCGCTAATGAGATCCCACCCACCAACAGAGCGCGCTATTCATATGGTAATGTACTGAGGTGATCAATGCAAATGGTAAACGCCCCCCAACAGTGCCTTAAAAAACATCAAGTTCATTCACTTTTCTGCGCGTTTGGAAGATGGCATGCTACACAGGTGAGGAAGCACCTGAATAATGACGAAGAGTTCACATTTTCTTCAGAAGAAGAGCGGAAATCCGACGATGAACGTTTGAAGAGCGACTTGATCCAGCCGAGGATACAATTTCGGATGATTAAATCATTTAGTTTTACTTATTAGTTGACATGCTATTTTATATAAACATGTACATATTTTACTAGTTGGACTATTTCCAGACTTGCCAGCCAGGATTCAGAGTATTGAAATTTGAAATATGTCCTAATAGGCAAGTTTTACTTACATTTAAATGTTGTTTCGGCTAAAGCAAGTATTTAAACTGTATGCTGTATGATATAAATATGATATGTAATATGATAAAAAAATAATATGAATGTTTAGATATAAACATATTTTAACTAGTGTTTATGCTGCCTCATTATCATCAACGAAGCTTGTGCTTGCAAACATCTGTTCGGGTGTAAATGTGTAAAATGTGCTGTAAATATGCCCATATTAGAAAATCAGCATATTAGAAAGATTTCTGAAGGATCATGTGACACTGAAGACTGCAGTAATGATGCTGAAAATTCAGCTTTACATCACAGGAATAAATAGCATTTGACAATATATTCAAATAGAAAACAGTTATTTTAAATTGTAAAAAATATTTCACAATATCACTGTTTTTGCTGTATTTTGGATCAAATAAATGCAGCTTTGGTGAGCAGAAGAGACTTCTTTTAAAAACAAAAAAATCGTACAGATCTATAGACTTTTATACGGTAGTGTAGGGCTAAAGTTTTTAAGTAAAGTCTTTATGTAAAGAAAATGTATAGTCAGATTACTTTTAACTTAAACTTGATTTTGTGAATAAGCTACAAACAATACATTCAATCATTAAGTCTCGTCACATTCATTCTCTCTCAGGGGAGGGGTCTTTGTCTCCTCAGGTGTGAATCACATCAATATTCATGATCATCCACGCCTCCTCGCATATGGCCTTTCTAACACTAAAAGTGTCTTACAAAAGTTAAATAACTATATTGTTTTGTATGAATGAGTGATCAGGATGGTTTTCACATCATTTTTGTAGCAAAAACTCTAGACTACAAGATCCAGTTCTCAAAAGTCTTGTGAACAAATGTTTAGTATGTGTTATAAGGCCTTATTTAAGTGACTTAGAATCTTTGTTTTTTCAAAAACCCCGCATAAACGTTATTTTCTCAAAAATACATACATGTACATACATTTTGCTCACATATTATTGTAGCCCAGTTTGTGCTGAATACAGTGTTATCAGACTTTAGCCATTTAATATGTTTTTAAGCAACTGAAAAAAGCACAAATGTCAAGGCATGTCAAAACTTCTCCAGGTCCCAAATCACTGTCAGACCCCAGAGGGTTAAATGGTTTTAGATACGGGTCAAAGACCAGAGTACACAACAGTTATATTGTGCTAATTTAATAAACATTTCTTTAGAAACTCTTCAGTCTATTGTTATTTATTTTTATTTTATCCCCTTTTCTCCCCAATTTGGAATGCCCAATTCCCACTACTTAGTAGGTCCTCGTGGTGGCGCTGTTACTCACCTCAAACAAGTCTCAGTTGCCTCCGCTTCTGAGACAGTCAATCCGCTCATCTTATCACATGGCTCGCTGTGCATCACACCGCGGAGACTCGCAGCATGTGGAGGCTCATGCTACTCTCCGCGATCCACGCACAACTTACCACACGCCCCATTGAGAGCAAGAACCACTAATCGTGACCACGAGGAGGTTACTCCATGTAACTCTACCCTCCCTAGCAACCGGGCCAATTTGATTGCTTAGGAGACCTGGCCGGAGTCACTCAGCACTCCCTGGATTCGAACTCACGACTCCAGGGGTGGTAGTCAGCGTCAATACTCGCTGAGATACCCAGGCCCCAGTCTATTGTTATTTTGAGCTTATTCCATAAGAGTTTTTTTTTTTTTTTTTTTAATTAACATCAAAGTTTTTCACTATTACATATTTCATACAATAGCAAAAACAGTCTGTTTAAGGGTCAGATAGATGGTGGGAAATGGTAATTTAAAACTAAATTATATATGTTTTTGGTGGAAGAAAGCTTGACTGGCATGAGTGGATCTCAAAAAGCTTTGAAAAGCTACAAAAACATGCAGAAATGCCTCTAAACTGATGTTTTATGCTTGAAATTGTTTGTGTAGAAGATAAATACAACGATTCTTCTTGAGAATAAAGGCCGTTCTTTTCTTTATTCGGAAATGGCAAAGACCAAAGACCCTGTGTTCATAACAAACAGTCAGTAGGGTTCAAGCTTGTGTTGTTGCTTGTATCAGAGGGTGAGAATATCTGGAGTCTTGTCTGTCAGATGTTTTGAGGTCTCTGGATGTTGCTTGCTTTGGCAGGTTGGTAGTTTGTGGTAGCAGACCGACTCATCTGAAGCTCTGGATAGTAAGCGAGAGTCTGCGGCCTACACTATGTGATCACTTTGTTCTGCGTTTTATCGGTGTCCTTTATGAAAACACAGAGAGAGAGAGAGAGAGAGAGAGAGAGAGAGAGAGAGATGACAGGGAGATCTTCATTGTTCACTTTTCTTTTGATCTCTTTAAGATCAGTCACCTCATGTCAGTTCTTATGCTTGTTTGGACTTTTGTTTGTATGTGTGTGTAAGAGAGAGAAAGGGAAAATGAAATGAGAAATGGAGAAGGGTTTGTGTGATTGATTTATGTTCATCTTCATGTGAGCTGAATATATTGAGCACCAGATTTGTTTATTATTTGGGTGTCACTGTGAAAACATGCCTGGGTCACATTTCACTCCAATAATAATAATAATAAATACACACATATATATTTGTCATATCAGCACTGGAACACTGTTTGTCACTACGCTAAAGTGTAAGAGCAGCTAGATATGGGTATTTTCCCCATCCCTGTGACATTAGAGATTTCTGCCAGCAGGTGACAACAAAAGATCTTCTATGTGTTATGAGTGAGTTGAGCTGACAGGTGGCACGGTGGCTCAGTGGTTAGCGCTGTCGCCTCACAGCAAGAAGGTCCCGGGTTCGAGTTCCTGCTCAACTGGGCCCTTCTGTGTGGAGTTTGCATGTTCTTGCCGTGTTTGTGTGGGTTTCCTCCGGGTGCTCCGGTTTCCCCCACAAGTCCAAAAACATGCAGGTTAAGTGAATTGGAGACTCTAAATTGTCCCCCAGCCACTGGGGGTTGCATCAGGAAGGGTGTCCGGTGTAAAACCTGTGCCAAGTCAAATATGCTGTGGTGACCCTAACGGGAACACCTGAAAGAAGAAGAAAAGTGAGTTGCGTTGGCAGTCAGTGCTCGAGTTTCATTGACTTGATCGCTCCGATTACTGCTACACTATGGCATTAGAAAGAAGTTCCACACATGAGCATTTTTTGAGTCTATACTTTGTTTTTCCTTATTTATTTATTTATTTATTTACTTGTTCAGTGAACTGTTTTATAAAAGCAATATCACACTCGCAATTGTGCTGTTTTGTCCGTTTATCAGCATGACTGTGATTACCTGCGGCCGATACTGGTGTAACAGCACTCTTGCTTGTGTGATATTGCTTTAATTTAAGAAAATTATGCCTTTTGGACCACTGAGACTATATTCAGGACAATTAATACTCTACAAAATAAATAAACAACATTTTTCACATTACAGTATTGCAAATGGATTTTATTAGCATTACTTTATTTCTTCTGCATTTTTACGTTTTTTTGTAAATATTTGAAATTATAAAGAGATTTCTTAGGGTCACAGACGTGTTTTTAGTGTACATTTCTCCATGCTATTAAAGCAGAGATGAACAGAACTTCCTTGAAAAGAACAAAACTTTTTCCTGTGAGTGACTCTACACTTTTAATCTGTTCAGCTAATGAGTGGCAACAGAAGGCCGACCAACATAGCAGAAAATTTGCCCTTACCGTCAATCATCTGTCAAACTCCCAGGGGGTAGAGTTCAGTCTCTAAAGTCCAGCTTATTTGCCCTTCGGGCTCCTGGGCATCGATTTGCCATCATGGGGCATCTGGTCTAGCTTCTTTTAGAAAAGCCTGTAACTCACCCTAGAGGACTTTAACCAGTCTTCCAAACACTAACTCACCCAAAAGTTCTCACAAGAAGAGAGAAAAGCCTTTATATGCTCTGAAATTCTTTTTTTTTTTTTTAGTTCATACGTCCTTGTTTTTCCATGTTGGTCTAATCCCTGTTTTATCATTCCGCTCTTCAAGTGCAATCACGCTACATAGGAACATGTTAATTGGGTGGGCTTAAGGAAAGCCCCCATGCTGGCGTGATATCCGCATGTTCAGTGGGTTTAATGCCGATGGACCATAGTAATGAACCCCCCTGCCTCTTAAGTTCTCTCTCTGTCTGTTCTTAAGTTTGAAGGAGGGCAACATCAAAAATGGGAAACTTTGGGGGGCCTGGGTAGCTCAGCGAGTAAAGACGCTGACTACCACCCCTGGAGTCATGAGTTCGAATCCCAGGGCATGCTGAGTGACTCCAGTCAGGTCTCCTAAGCAACCAAATTGGCCCGGTTGCTAGGGAGGGTAGAGTCACATGGGTTCACTCTCGGTGGGGTGCGTGGTGAGTTGTGCGTGGATGCCGCAGAGAATAGCGTGAAGCCTCTACATGCGCTATGTCTCCGTGGTAATGCGCTCAACAAGCCACGTGATAAGATGCGTGGATTGACGGTCTCAGACGCGGAGGCAACTGAGATTCATCCTCCGCCACTCAGATTGAAGCGAGTCACTACGCCACCACGAGGACTTACGGCGCATTGGGAACTGGGCATTCCAAATTGGGGAGAGAAAAAAAAGGGGAAACTTTGAGTGAGTTTCAGAGGGGTTAATGGGGAGATAGCAGAGCTTTTAGTCATGCTGTTTGAAAAAGAGACTTGAATCATTGACATGAAAGATGTGTGAAAATATGAAGACCAGAGATGATACTCTGAGTCTCCCTGCAGGAGGAAAAATTTCTGCTTTATAAAACAACATTTTTTTTATTTATTTTTTTGTCTGTTCATTTTGTTAAAAGACTCATCATGTGCTCATACCAACTTATTCACATATCAGAATCAATTGAAGCATTATATTTCTTAGTTTTCTTTTTTCTTTCTTTGTCTCTTTCTTCCTTCCTTTCATAGTTTTTTAAACTTTGTTCTTTTGTTTGTTTTTTCTTGTTTTTTTTTCTTTTGTCTGCCATTCATACTTTTCATTCGTTTGTACTTGAATTTTGTATTTTTGTTATTACTTTTGTTGGTTTATTTATTCTTTTTAGATTTTGTCATACTTCTCTTTATTCTTTCTTTCATTCCTGCTTTTTCATGCATTGTTCTTTTGTTTTGTACTTTCATTTGTATTTTGTTTGTACTTTTGTTTGTTCTTTATAATTTTTCTTTGTTTTGTACCTTGGTACTTTTATCTTTCTTTCTTTCTTTCATTGTTTTTCTTTGTTCTTTCATTTGTTCATTCTTTTGTTTGTTTTTATTCAGTTTTTCATTCATCCTTTCATACTTTTTACACTTTTCTTCCTTTCATTTGTGCATATTTATTTATTTATTTCTTAACCATTTTTCCAGATTTGTTTTGTTTGTTTGTATTTTCATTTCTTTCGTTCTTCCTTTCGTACCTTTCAATAGTTAATTTTTTCATTAGCACTTTTCATACTTCGAGCTTTAGTTTGCTTGTTCTTTCTTTTGTTCGTTCTTTCTTTTCTTTGTCATTCGTACTTTTAATACTTTTCATACTTTGGCTTCTTTATTTTTGTATTTTTGTTTGTTTTTGTTGGTTTATTCATTCTTTTTATACTTTTGTCACTTCTCTTCATTCTTTCATTCATCCTTTTTCATCATTCTTTTGTATTTGTATTTGTATTTTTTTATTTAATTCATTCATCTTATAATTTGTTTAGGCTTATTACTCAATGACAAAAAAAAAAACAAGGAGTGTCAAGTGTTTGGTATCATTGTAAAGAAATCATTTCAATTGTTTTAATGATATAGATTATGATACATTCTGAGACTCTCAGCTTAAGAAACTAATGAAAAATAAAATAAATAAAAAAAAAATTCTTCTTTTTCTGATTTGCCATTATATATCTCTGGGAGTAAATAAGGTGGCTCCAACTGCTTTTGTTTTGTTCCCAATGATGTCAACTGTATCTGAGAAAAATGTTGTGTTGATACGACAAAGTAATCAAAAGTTATAGCATTACAAAAATAATTTATCATAGTGTCCAAAAATGTCTCCAAGTGTCCAAAAGCCTCTCCAAACAAATAAAACATAATAATTGTACATAAGAACTAATTACACATGCAAACACAACAATGACTAAAGATTTGCATAGCATGCAGACATGATTTTAGTAAATGAGTTTCATTCTGTGCCATCTGAGTCATCATTGAGTCTGTGTCATCTCCTGCTGGCCATATGCAACATGCTTCATGTGGATTATCTAATGATCTATGCATCCAATTATCTTGTGTGTGAGCTTGTTTTAAAGATAATCACCTCCTTTAAGTAATGGTATGTGATATTATATGATATTTTCGTTAGAGCTTTTGTTCGTGTTTCATTCTTTTAAAAAAAGAAATTCCAATTTGGAATGCCCGATTCCCACTACTTAGTAGCTCCTCGTGGTGGCGCGGTTACTCACCTCAATCCGGGTGGCGGAGGACAAGTTTCAGTTGCCTCCGCTTCTGAGACCGTCAATCCGCGCATCTTATCACGTGACTCATTGTGCATGACACCGCAGAGACTCACAGCATGTGGAGGCTCATGCTACTCTCAGTGATCCACACACAACTCACCACACGCCCCATTGAGAGCGAGAACCACTAATCGCGACCACGAGGAGGTTACCCCATGTGACTCTACCCTCCCTAGCAACCAGGCCAATTTGGTTGCTTAGGAGACCTGGCTGGAGTCACTCAGCACGCCCTGGTTTCGAACTCGTGACTCCAGGAGTGATAGTCAGCATCAATACTCACTGAGCTATCCAGGCCCCCTGTTTCTTTCATTCTTAATACTTTTTACAGATTTTTCTGTTGTTTGTATTTTTGTTTCTACATTCGATCTTTCTTTCATACTTTTCCATACTTTTCATTGGCACTTTTCATACTTCAATCTTTAGTTTGCTTGTTCTTTCTTTTGTTTGTTCTTTCTTTTGTTTGTTCTTTCTTTTCTTTGTCATTTGTACTTTTAATTTTGTATTTTTGTTGGTTTATTCATTCTTTTTATACTTTGTCATACTTCACTTTATTTATTCTTTCTTTAATTATCCTTTTTATCATTCTTTGTTTATTTCTATTTGTATTTTGTTTGTAATTTCATTTGTTCATCTTCATTCTTTTTTGTACCTCATTCTACTTATTTCTTTCTTTTGTTTGTTCCTTTTTTCTTTCATTCGTAGATTTTCATACTATGTTCTTTTGTTTATTCCTCTTCATTCATACTTTCATTTGTAATTTTATTTGTAATTCTTTCTTAATACTGTTTTATATTTTTCTCTGTTCTTTTGTTCCTACTTTTTCTTTCTTTCTTTTGTTTGTGCTTTTGTTAGAACTTTGTTTGTTTTTACTCATACTTTTTTACAATTCATTCTTTTGTTGGTACTTCTATATTTCCATCTTTTGTTTGTTCTTTAATTTGTATTTTTCATCTGTGCATTCATTCTTTTTCTTTCCATTTTTCTTTGTACCTTTGTTCATACTTTTTATTAGTTTTTTGTTTTTTTTTGTCTCTCTCATAGGATTTTATACTTTTTGTTTTTGTTTATTCTTTCTTTTTCATAGCTAATTTATTTCTTTTATTCTTTTTCTTTCTAACTTTCTTTCAGACCTTTGTACTTTTGTTTATACTTTCATTTGTTCCTTTCTTGTGTTCGTTTTCTTTCATTCATGCATTTGCATATTTATTTATGTTTGTTTATTTATTCACAGGAGCCCAACCCCTTCCTGAATTCCACTTTTGAGGCAGATGCTCTGTTGAGGAGTCCGGTTCCTCCAGTTGCGAGTAAGGATCAAGGTCGGTTGGGCAGCTCGGCTCGTGGTCTTCCTCCTCTGGCATTCCCTGGAGAACTCGTGCCTTTTGATGAAGCTCTGAGGGATGTGAACACAGTGAGGCCATTGGCCAGTCAGGACGGAGCTGATATTGTTGCTCGGCATGGAGCTCAACTTCTGGAGGTGAAAGCAGCTGAGCGCAGAGGTACAAATACATCAGAACTCACACTCATACGAAGAGTGTGTCCAAATTAGAAGAATCTAATTCAACCAAACCCAAACAAATGATGGTTGCAAAGTTTGTATTCATCTTTACAAACAAAATGTGATGCTGATTCGTTATTTCTTTATTTTCCAGAATTAGAGAGACAGATGAAGATTGAGAACCTGTTCGTGACGTGGCAGCAGCGTTCAGCTCAGTCCAACATGCCCATCTCTGTATGTTCAGTCTCTTACGTTGTTAAGTTGTCCCAGTTGCCCTAATAATTTTCATTCTGCAGTTCCTAAGAAAGTTACCAGCCAGTTTTTACTCGTATTTGTCCCATGGCGAGTGTTAATTTTGGAACCTGGTGCAGCTCTGTATTTTTTGTGGGTCGGCAATATATGAACCTGTTCCTCCTCTGTCTTCCCTATAATTACCTGTTGGAAACCCTCTTTTTGTCTTGTCCACAGGTAGCAGATCTGGACACACTGAAGCAGTCATCTCGACTGGTCCATTATTGCGCCACACCGCTGCTCTTTGACCCTGTGTTCCGGAAACAGATTCAAGAGGAACAGATCATCCAGCCACAGATGAAGGTCTCTCTCCTCCTCTTCTTTCACGTTCTCTTACTCTCTGTTCATTTCCAGTTTCTGCTTGTTTGTTTCTTCTTCATCTTGGTCTCTGGTTCCAGAAGAGGCATCGCTCCAGTGACTCCACCACATCAGGCAGGGATCGCAGCTACAGCACGGATTCTGCAGACATGCTGCCCAGCAGACTGAAGGACGAGTCATGGCTGCAAGACATCTCCAGCACGTTCCTGCAGCAGTATGTGCAGTATCTGCAGAGCATGGGCTTCATTCTGGTGCAGGTCCGGCCGCAGTCGCCCGCCCGCAGGTCTGTGCACAGTCTCACAGCACAAACTCTTAAACTAAACACAGGGTTTGAGACAAATGCATCAGCATTTGGGTTTCACTTGTGTCACTGAATTCAAGTGTCTGGTTTCGGCTCTGTAGCTTTAAGAAGTCTGATTATTCATTTGAATAATCTCTCAGTAGTGTTCCCAGAAGTCCCTGCATGACATGTGTAGTGGAATACATTTGTGCTTCGCGTGGATTATCTAATGATCTATGCATCCGATTACCTTGTGTGTGGGCTTGTTTTAAAGATAATCACCTCGTCTAAGTAATGGTTTATGATATTTTATGTTCTGTTTATTTTTTGGGAAGTTATAATCGAAAACGTGGCGCATAAGCAACACCAACATAAATGTCAAAGATATATACTTAGCTGTTAATTGCTATATTTTTGACTGTGGGTAAAACAAATAGGCTAACCAATGACACAACACATGTTACAGATTGAAAAAAATGTGCAGTGCAATTTATTTTTAATAAATTATCAAAATGGAATACTTCTGATTTGTCTGCAAATTTTAAAGCACTTGTTCAGTTTTTGGTCATAATGCATACATGCATTGGAAAGTAGAGCTTCAAAACTTTCAAATGATACCTATTTGTGTTGGTCAATACTGTAGTTATTATTAGTTTGACTATTTTTATTTCTCGCAGGCCCATCCGAGCTTAAAGGGTTAAATACTGCTGTTTATCAATCAGGGCATATAGATCACACTTTATATGGGTGTTTCTTCATCTTTAACCATTTTCATGACCCAAAAGGTTGATTTATTTTATTAAAGCTAACAGATTAAAATCAATTTGTATTTTTGTTATATGAAGGTCTCATTAAAATTGACTTGGAAACTTTTTACCAGGTCTTCATAATTTATTTTTGGTATTTTTCAAATGCCTTTTATGTCTGTGATTTTACTGTTTTAGCCTTGTTCTAGTCCTAGACTTTCAATATTAAACTATGAAAATCCATTATAATCATTTTAAGTAATACATACAATTAAGTTAATCTAAGCAAAGAGTGGAATAAACATAATCCATTTAAATATTTATTGTGTAAAAATGTTATCTTTTCATTTTTCAAAAATTATGCCTGTCCCACAGTTATGCCGTCATTTGCACCACACCGAGCAATTTTGCCCGTAATAAAGTTTTATCAAAGGTTAGTGTTCTTGTTAACCAAGTGGACAAAAGTGTCAGTGAAGAGCATTAAATATGAGACAAGTGATGTTTGAAGAAAACAAAGAAAAGTAGAATATACTACTTTATATTATGTGTATTTAGGATGCATCAAATGTAAGCTATGAAAGTAGTCTAAGCAAGACAAAGGAGTCGGCTAAGTTAAAAATGTCATTTCCATCCCCTTCATTTCCACCACAGAATTCTATTAAACACAATTCAGAATTTGAAATGTGCTGGAAATGACTTAAAAAAATTGCATAAATCTCCTGTGATGCATGCATATACACTGTTGGACTACTAATGAGGGAAGTCAAGAAGTTCTAAAAAAGTGCCCAAAGTTGTGTCAAATTGTGTGTTGTTTATGGTTCAAACCATTTACCTATGGAAAAATACCAAGGTACCAACCATAGCAATTTTTGGGGATCTTCCAAGTGAACAGCATTAAATACAGGTGTAAACATTGTCCAGAACTTCTTAAAACCAGATGTCAAACAAGGCCTGTTTCTCTCTATCTGCAGTATTGCTCGAGCTCGTGCTGCCCTGTTGAATTCTTTGTCCACTGAAGGCAGATCTTCATTCTCTTCTTTCTCATATAATAAACAGAAGAGTGAAGACAGCCCAAAGGTACAAACACTCTCTGTTCATCCACATTCAATGATTCAATCACCCGCATCACTCCAATTAATCATAATTCATACCCACATTTCACAAAAGTTTCCTCTTTCTTTTTGTTTTATTCAGCAGAGCAGCAGTGGCTCGAACTCAACGTCGTATTACCTGCAGAGGGCGCTACCAGGAGGCATCGTGCTGATGGAACTGGCCTTTCAAGTGAGACCTTCATCTGTCTGAGCCTCTATAGGTCTTCAGTGCAGATCAGGGCACCGGATCGACCTCTTAACACTTCAACAGAGAGCACACATTGCGCTTTTCACAAGAACACAAGTCTCTGTGGACAACCAGGAGAGAGATCTGTCTCTCTCGCACGCTATTTTTGGCTATTAATATTTAAACGCACAGAATCAACAACCTCGTCACAAGCCCTTCTTGTCTCTAATAGCATTTTTCCAACTGGGGTCTGTGGAAAATTCCTGAATTTTAAGCGACGCTAGTGATGTAATCAAATCGGCAGTGATGATTAAGTAAATGGAATGTATTAAAAGTTCATTACAAAGCATTCACTTATTGAGAATGCACTGAACAGTTTGTGGGTTATTTAAAGAAGTAGTTCAGCAAAAAATTATAATTCTCTCATCATTTACTCACCCTTATTTTTTTGAAGAACACAATCGAAGATATTTTGTAGAATGTATGAGGTGGCTATATAATGCAAGTCAATGGGGTCCAACACTTTTTTTTTTTTTTTTTAATTTGGAATGCCTAATTCCCAATGTGCTTTTAAGTCCTTGTGGTCACGTAGTGATTTGCCTTGATCCGGGTGGGGGAGGACGAATCTCAGTTGCCTCCGTGTCTGAGACCGTCAACCAGCGCATCTTATCACGTGGCTTGTTGAGTGTGTTGCCACGGAGACACAGCGCTTGTGGAGGCTTCACGCGATCCACCGCGGCAACTACGCTAAACTCACCATGTGCCCCACTGAGAGCGATCCACATTATAGCGACCACGAGGAGGTTACCCCATGTGACTCTACCCTCCCTTGCAACCGGGCCAATTTGGTTGCTTAGGTGACACTCAGCACGCCCTGTGATTCGAACTAGCGAGCTCCAGGGGTGGTAGCCAGCGTCTTTTACCACTGAGCTACCCAGGCCCCTGGGGTCCAACATTTTTAAGCTCCATAAAGGTAGCATAAAGGTAATTCATACGACTCGAGTGCTTTAATCCATATCTTCTGAAGCGATGCACTTGGTTTGGGTAATAAACAGGCCAAAATGTAAGTCCTTATTCACAATAAATCTTGACATCTGGCCTGATTGGAACACAGTACTGTGCATGCGGTTGCCAGGTACTCAATCCCGTTATCATTGCGAATCAAAAAGACAGTGCAGTACATTTTAAAATTATCGAAAGAAACTCAACCCACGACTTTATAATTTTAACTCGCATCTGCATTTTCTGCTCTGTGCATGCATCAAGTGCGAGGAAGTGTGTGAACGAGCTTTTCTCCTGAACGCACAAAGGAAACAAGATTTATAGTGAATAAGGACTAAAATGTTGGTCTGATCTCACCCAAAACCGGGCGTATCGCTTTAGAAGACATTGATTAAACCACTTGAGTCATATGGATTACCTTTATGCTGCCTTTATGTCCTTTTTGGAGCTCTAAGATTTTGGAACCCATTGACTTGCATTGCAATTATTTGTCTTTGTAAGATAACAAAGACAATTAAATTTATTCAAAACAATGTGCAATAATAAATCATGCAAAATAAGACTACGAACATGTATTAAGAAAGTAAATGGGTACATTTTGATTTCATGTCGACATATTTCTCTCTCTCTCTCTCTCTCTCTCTCTTTCTTGCAGGGCTGTTATTTCTGTGTGAAGCAGTTTGCATTAGAATGCTCAAGAATCCCCATGGGTCAAACGGTTAACTCTCAGGTAACTACATCTTTGTGATAAAAATAAACAAAACAATGTACGTGATGAAGGAAGAGTGGTTGAGAGTGTGTATGTATTTCTGTGCGTCTGCTATATGTGTCTGCCTGTAATCTCTGTGGAAAGGGCTCTTTTTTGGTAGTATGATTGATTTAATATGACATCTTAAAGGGATAGTTCACCCAAAAATTCAGATGTCATTCCAGACCTGTATGGCTTAACTTCTTTACTGTTGAACACAAAAGGAGAAATTTATCAGATTGTTCACGTTGCTCTGTTCCATTCAGTGAAAGCATAGTGACCAGTGGCTGTCAAGCTCCAAAAAACAGTAAAATCAGCATAAAAATACTCTATATGAACAGACCAAAATCTGGAAGTCGTACTTCCGTATATTCAAACATGACGTGCCATATTTGATTGTACATGTGATAGGGGAAGATTATCAGTGAATAATGACTGAAATTTCGGTCTGAACCTCACAAAAAGCTTTCATATAACTTCAGAACACGTAGAATAAATGGTATGGGCTTCTTTTAAGATGCTATAATCGATTTTGAACTGTAATCATATAAACCACCATCCACATTCGTTGTATGGAATAAAGCAATGTGAACATTCCCATGAAAGAAAGAGGGTCATACGGTTGTGGAACGACATGCGAGTGAGTAAATGACAGAATTTTTATGTTTCGTGAACTTTTCCTTTAACATCAGCAAGAACCAACAATGACCTTTCTTATTTACCAAGATTCAGTGGTTGAAACTCTCTCTCTGATGGCGTATTTAATGTGCAGTTGGTCCAGGATGGCTCTAAATGAGGAGTAATTAAGTGTAAATATTTGTAAATCTCCAGATGTTCCTCAGCAGGAGGGCTGTATTTCCTCTTGCTTCATCAGAAGCCCATAAGGCGTCTTCCAATCACAGCTGCTCATATACAGCAATTAAGTCATTAGCATGTTTGTTTGGTTGTTTGTAAGTACAGATTCTTTAAACTGAACTCGAGGGTAAAACAGACTAAAAGTCACATGCCATTGACAGAAGTTTGATTCTCTAGAATCCATATTATTCGATTTCACCTTTAATGTCCCACTGTCCCATATCACATGCGACAAAATTGTGTATGTTTTGTTTACAATCAGTCTAAATCTCTAAATCTATTGAAACTAAGCTACAAATTTGGCTTGTTAGGTAATTACACTGCAAATAATAATAATAATAATAATAAATAATTTTCTTAATATTTTTTTCTTTTTTTATTTTTATATTTTCTTGATATTTTTATTCAGTTAAAAATATCTTTAACATCTTTAAAAACCAAGATAAATTTACTTGAGATGCCAAGTCTTGTTTTCAGATAAATCAAGCAAGATTAATTGAGGTTTATGCAGTAAAAGTAAAAAAAATAAAACAAAACTATTTGCCAATTTCCTTAAACTCTGAAGACCCGCCAGCGGGTCTAAAGGGGGGCGCTATATCATGAAAAAAGTTTAGCTTAAAATGTTAAAGTCTCCGTATACATGAATCAGGCATAAAAGGGATCATTTGAAAGCTTGGAATCTGAACTTTTCAGAGATGATCATCACTTCTGCATTTATGTTACTTAAAATAACAAAATAAGGCATCAAACAATCGCTTTGAAAATGAGTGCCCCCTAGAGGTAATGGGGTAGATAAATTTATATGAAAAAAATCCTTCAGATACCACCTAAATAGACAAGTCATATATCAAATGAAAGCTCTCGTTATCAGGACTGTGACTGTACAATTAATTTTGTTGCCCTAATACCACAGTTCAAAAGATTTTCAGAGGAATCACAAAGTGAAATATGATTTCTGTAAGTCTTCAAATACAAACGTCTCTTTTATGCTCCAATAACTGCTGCTATGAGCCCCAAATAGCCAAAAACTTTACATCTGCTTTTACCTTAGGCAGTTTTTTACTTGTCTGTGAGCTTGCTTATCTGAATAATCCAGTGTTTTATCTTAGATGTCCAGAACAATATATGCAATCCAGCAGGAAAAGCATGCAAAACAAATAATCAGAAAAATATGTTTTCGACTATTGAAGATAAAATTGATGATAAAATGATAAAATCACAAATATATCATCACAAAGGGGAGGATCTCAGCTTTCTTATGATACTTGGATTGAGCTTCTAGTCCACTCAGAGGCCGAGATATTCAATGAAATAATGAGGCTGGTGCTTGAACTGAAAATTAGACTGGATGTCTGTAACCCAGATTTTTGCTTTTTGCTTTTATTTAATTTTTTTGTAAGTATACCACAAATGCTTTCGATTCAGCTTAACTTGCACTGAACCTGGAATATTCCTTTAAATTTCTTTTTTTTTTTATCAACTGGAAAAGAGTTTGTTCTTGTTTTAAGCATAAACCTCACTAAATTATGGTAGATTTACAGTAGAAAATAATACTTAATATCTAATTTCATTATTTCATTTAGCTTCTGTTTGGTTTTAAGGATTTTTAGATAGTGTTGTGGGAAAACAAGACAAAAATACTAATTAAGAAAATTATTATATGCTGTATAGATTTCAAATACCATAAAGCCAAATACATTAAGGGATAGTTCAACCAAAAATGAAAATTCTTTCATTATTGACTCACACTCATGTTGTTCCAAACCCATATAACATTTTCTATTTTCTGTGGAACACAGAAAAAAACTGATGTTAAAAAATGCATTCTTTCAGTTTTCACTGATTTGCTGAATAATGTAGTTACACTCAAAAATCTGAATTTTGATATAATAATCTGAATATAATCGGAACATTTTGTCACTAGGCCTACATTGTTCTGTTATTTTCTATATAATTTCTGTTAAATAAAAATAAAAATTTAGGTTTATATACTTATAGAACATCCAAATATAGAATAAATATAAAAGTGATAGTGCTTGAATGAGTAATGTGAATATATATTTCATCAAAAAATAACATTTGTCATCATTTATTCACCCTTCTCGTTCCAAACCAGTGCAACTTTTTGTCATCCATGAAACACAAGATTGAGGGATGAGAGGATCGTAGATTGTTACTGTCAAGCTCCAAAAGCACCTAAAAGCACCATAAAGGTTGTCCAAATCACTCGTGCACTCTGTTTGAAGTCCACTGAAGCCATTCGATAGCATTGTGTGAAGTGTTAATTCACTGAAATCTTCCTCTTCACCCATTCGAATCTGGCGCGCACGCGAGAACATCATTGTTTACATAAGCGCTGCTCAGCGAATGCGCATGACACCACATGAGGAGGAAATAGGCGGAGGAAAGGAAATTGCGAACATTTGTTCATCCATCGTCGCTGTAAAGATGAGATTAAAGATTGCTGATTTCCATACAATGGCAGATGACAGTGACTAAGTTTAAAGCTTTAAAAAGTGCCCAAATGTGTCCTTAAAGTAGTTCATGCAACTCGTTCTTCATTTTTCAAATCATACAATCACTTTTGTATGATGAACAGACCGCAATTTAAGTCATTATTTACCCTTAAATTAAATCAAATCAAATCATTGATCAACACGAGCGCCCAAATCAAATATGGTGACCTGTCAATAACATCAAACCTCATTGGTTATTTGGAGCTTTAAAGTGAGATTCTTCACCAAAATTGCGTGAACCCGACTTGAAAAACGAGCGGCTGGAATTTGTTATTAACAAGATCCCTGATAATTTCAGTTTGATTGTGCCAGTTTTGTGTTGTGGATATTGCAAAGTCACGACTGCTAGTCATCTATTAAATACTTCTCATGTCTCATCATTGTTGATCATTCCCTGTGACACTTCCTGTGGCCACACCCTTATACATTAGTGAAGTGTGACAGCTTGTGCATGTGTTGTGTTCATTTTTGAGTAAATTGACTTTTGACCCCTCTCTGTGTGGCATGTATGTCTCATCTGTCTCTCTGCGTGTTCTCTTCTGTGTATGTGTGTATATTTTACCTTGATGTCCTGCATATGGTGTGTGTGTGTATGTGTGTGTGTATGTGTGTGTGTATGTGTATGTGTGTGTGTATGTGTGTATGTGTGTATGTGTGTATGTGTGTGTGTGTGTGTGTGTGTGTGTGTGTGTGTGTGTGTGTGTGTGTCTAGTCCCATCTCACCCTCTCTTTCCATCAGGGTTCTCTTCTCAACAAATCTCCTAGCAAGCCGTTCCCGGAGACGCCCACAGGCTCTGACTCTGCGGTATGTCTCTCAGGACGGGCTCATCACTCACCCACCAATCAGGCTTCAGTCTTTCCTTCAAACTCCACCCCCATAAAGTGCCCAGCAGGGTTGGACAAAATTCAGAATTTTAGAGTAGGCTCCCTTTCAATTCATAAGTTTGAATTTGAATTGAATTGGCCACACCTACAGGATGTTGTCAATTGGAATGTCAGGAAGAGGAAATTGCAATTCAAAGAAATTTGACAGTCACACAACAGAGGAATTTATCAGACCCAATAAAATTGTTCTGTTTGAGAAGATCATCTTGTAAGCTCATAAAATGAAAATTAAAAAATGAGTTTATGAAAGTACCAAAAATAAATGATGAAGGTCTGGTAAAAACTTTCCAGGTCTGTTTTAATGAGACCTTCATATAAAAAAAAGAAAAGGCTGAAATCTGTTCGTTTTAATAAAAAATTTACCTCTGGGACATAAAGCTGCCCAAAGTTGAAGAAACACCCTTAAATAAAGTGGCAAGAAAAGTATGTGAACCCTTTGGAATTAGCTGTTTTCTGCATTAATTGGTCATAAAATGTGATCTCATCTTCATCAAAGTCACAATATAGACAAACACAATGTGCTTCAGCTAACAACACACAATTATAATCTTTCATGTCTTTATTGAACACATCCAATTAAACATTCACAATGCTGTAGAAAAAGTAAGTGAACCCTTTGATCTAATAACTGGTCGATCCAACTTTGGCAGCAATAACCTCAACCAAGCATTTCTGGTAGCTGCGGATTAGACCTGCACAACGTTCAGAAGGAATTTTGGACCATTATTCCTTACAGAACTGCTTCAACTCAGCCATGTTCTTAGGATGTCTGGTGTGAACGGCTCTCTTGAGGTCATTCCACAGCATCTCTATTGGGTTAAGGTCTTGGCTCTGACTGGGACACTCCTAAAGGTGGATTTTCTTTTTTTGAAGCCATTCTGTAGTGGATTTACTTTGATGTTTAGGTTCATTGTCCTGCTGCATCACCTACTATAACTTCTACTGAGCTTCAGCTGGCGCACAGACACCCCGACATTATCCTGTAGGATATCTTGATAAACTTGGGAATTCATATTTCCCTTGATGATGGCAAGCGGTCCAGGCCCGATGCAGCAAATCAGCCCCAAATCATGATGCTCCCTCCACCGTACTTCACCATTGTGATGATGTTTTCATGTTGGTATGCGGTGCCCTTTTTTACATCATATGTAAGGCTGCATGTTCCCAAACAATTCAACCTTAGTTTCTTCAGTCCACAAAACATGTTCCCAGTAGAATTGTGGAGTGTCAAAGTGGTTTTTGGCAACTTCAGGTGCGCAACAATGTTTTTGTTGGAAAGCAGCGGCTTCCTTTGTGGTGTCCTGCCATGGACACCATACCTGTTTAATGTTTTCTGTATAGTAGACTCATGAATAGAGATGTTAACCAGTTCCAATGATTCCTTCAAGTCTTTATCTGTCACTCTAGGGATCTTTTTTACCTCATTGAGCATTCTGCGGTGTGTGTCCTCTGAGTCACATTGATTGGATGGACACTTCTAGGGAGAGTACCTATAGTACTAAATCATCTCCATTTATAAATAGTTTGTTTAACTGTGTACGGATGAATATCTAAGCTCTTCGAAATAACTTTGTCATCCTTTCCAGCTTTATGCAAAGCAACAATTCTTAATCGTAGGTCTTCTGAGATCTCTTTTTTGCGAGGCATGGTCCATGTTAGCAGATGCTTCTTGTGAATAGCAAACTCAAAATGTTTGAGTGCTTTTTATAAGTCAAAGTAGCTCTAACCCACACCTCCAATCTCGTTTCATTAATTGGATGCCAGGTTCGCCAACTCCTGACTCTAATTAAATTTTGTTGACGTTATTAGCCTAGGGGTTCACATAATTTTTCCAACCTACACTGCGAATGTTTGAACGATGTATTCAATATGTACAATAATAATACAATCACTGGTGTGTTATTAGTTAAAACAGATTGTGTTTGCTCATTGTAACTTGGATTGAGATCAAACCAGATTTTAAGACAAATTTATACATAAATGCAGGTAATTCCAAAGGATGTACTCAGATTTAGTGTTTATTCTAGTAAATCACACATTTTAATTGAAAAATATAAATAACCCATAATGATTCTTTTTCAAAACATGTTTTACTGTTTGTCAACCCTGTTACACATTTATGGGTAATTAATACAGAGAAGTTGAAATTGAAAACTACCCTTACAGCAGTTATATGAATTTCTTTTGAAATATATGAATTTGAATTCTCCTTCATTGCATTCAATTCACAATTTTGCATCCTGCTTGCTACCTTCATTCAAATTCAGCAATTTATTTGAAAAGGCATTCTTAATTCAATTCTGAATACCACACAACCCTGCCGCGGCTCCTCCTTTTCCTTCTGCGGCCCCAATCTTGCCCTCTGTGGCCTTTTTGTGCGGTTTATTCAATCAGACCAGTTCTCTTCTCTGTAAATGTCTGTGTTTGTCAGTAAGGCATCTGCTGGAAATGCAGCTGCAGGGGTCTATCTGTCTCTTTGCTGCATGTAAATGGCATCCTGAGGTTGGGATGATCTTCAATGTTGCATCTTCTTGGAGGTCACTGTGTCGGTCTTTATGCAGCTCTCATGAGCCAATGATCTCTCTCTGCTCGATAATCATTCTTGATTTTCTTCTGCTCTCAGTCTCGTTGCATCTTGATTTGGATCTACTGTGTGTCTTCTGTGTTACCTGCTGGAGACATTTGAGGGAATCGTCAATACAATAATCCTGAGGCAACAGGGCTTAATTTTGGGCTGGAACAAGCCAAATCCAGATTTGTCACCAATTATATTAGATCCCCTACTTAACATGGCTTTAAAGAAATTTATGCTGATCTGTGTGTATGCTAAAATGCAAAGTATAATATTAATAATGCTGCCTATCACTTGCCATATCCTCTTAAAATATGTAAACATTTATTTTACATATTTAATATTTTACATAATTGTTTTTACATATTTTATGAGTAATTTATGGAGTTTTTTTTATCATATGTGTAGCTCATGACACAAACAAAAACAATATTTATTAATTTATCATTTATTTTCTTAATTTTCAGGTCATGACTGTAGTAACACTGTCAACACAAGCAAGCAACACAACTATATCAATTTCATTACATTTAAATTGTACATCTTTACTGTATCCGGCTTGCTGCCTTATTTCAAAGCGATACAGATCTGACACCTACGGAATTAAATCCACCACTAATTCTATCTGATCCTCCACCTTATACAGCCTTGAAAGAAATGTATGCCTTGATCTATACATATTGCTTGCAATACCCATTAAAATATATTTTAAACATTTAATATTTTACATATTTATGCAACTATTAATATTTACATAAACATGTTTACATATTTTATGAGGAATTATTTATGCCTTTTTTTAATCTTACGTGTATCTCATGGCACATTCAAAAAATTTATTTATTATTTATAAATTAATACATTTGATTAATTTATTGTGATTAACTATTATTAATATATAAATTGTGATTTTAAAATATATTTGTTTAAAATCTGATTTTCCCTACTTCCATTTGACCTTTGACCTTGAAATATTTTCAGCTAATTTAAAACATTCATAATTCATTTTTTCACTACATAGCTATTATAATACACAAATGCCAAAGCTGCGTCTTCAAGTGGACCATTTACACTTTATGGCAAAATCAAACTCCATATAGTCTAAATGAAAGTGAAAATGTCTGCAGCGTAAACACTGCCCACCAGAAGATTTATTCTTTAGAACATAAGCATTTTGTAACCAAATGTGTCAGGGTTTAGGTGCAATTAAACTCTAAATTTGAAACAAATGCAGAAGTTTACGTAAACACAACGATCTACCTTCTGCAATTAGACCAAGCTGTGAACGGCATGATTTAACATTTTAATGCTAGCTTCCAAAAACTGTTTTACACACCCTTACATTATCGTAAGAATAATGAACAAACAATGCTATCTTTCCTAAGCCTATGATGGAACTTTGGGTCAAAAGTTGTTTTGTTTTTAAAGTGAAAAAAGTTCCTCACTCTAAGGATGAAAGGTTCGATATTTTCAGCAAATGGAAGCACCATGGCAGTGTCAAATGAACAGTGTTTTTTAATCCTCAATGGTTTGATTTGATAAGACCAATTTGCATTTGTTCCAGAGTAATGGTGAAAGATGAAAGTGACTGCGGTAATAGCGTTTAGCTGCAGACGCCCGCTCCCCACCCCTGCTCCCATTGTACTGTAATTACTCCCTGCTCTCCCTCTCTGCAATCATTTGCATTTGCCATTAATGCTTTTGTAAGGACGGCTTTGATGTTCGATTTAATTAAATACGATACAATTATTAAGTTGATTGATATCAAGATGTTTAAAAAAGACTCACAAAGTTTGGCTGGTTGGTGGTTGGAGGGGTATTGTGTAACTGTAAGTGAACTGCATTGATTTATAGGCATGTTGTTTTAGGTTTGCTTTGCAGTTTTATTAATGTTGATTTTGCTGTAAGGCCAGTTTAGTTTAGCCATCTGAAGGGGGCACTCTTTCAGGGGGGAATCTAAAAAATAAAATCAAGAACATGTCCGGGTCAAGGTCATATTTCACCCCAAAATCGAAATAAAATAATACAAATTATGTTTAGGACTGGGTTACCTTATAAATCAGATTTTAGGACCACATATGTGGACCATAAAATAGAATATTCCTGCCATCTGAGCAATTCAAGCTTGTAGTACCACCTGTTTTCAGCAGGGGGCAGTAAGCTAAACTCCTGCTGCATAGGCAACAGGCAGCTGTACAGAGAACAAATCAGATTGACATTTGTGACAGAACAAGTTGAGAACACGTTCTTTGCATTTAAACACAGCTGGACGGAGCGTAATGCCGAATGCAGGGACGTGTTGTTCTAAGTTTCAAACTACGTTGAAACTTGACAAAGCAACTGGAAAACTTTTTGTTTTGACATGACACAACCAAAGTAAAAAGCTCTAAAAGCGTCCGTCTGATGCATGTGAACACTGACGCGTCAATGAAAATAGAAAAGCCGTTATAATAAATCTATCTAGGACAGATGTACGAATTCAATTGCAAAATGTATTGCTGTGGACTGTAGGCCAATGATATGCTTATGTTCAATAAAATAGAAAAAAAATATATATATATATATTGCCTTTTAAAGAAACTTTTTGTATTGTTATATCAGTGCTTTACTTATCTGCCACAATAATGTAATGCATTTTAATTATCTGAATGGCAGTCTAATTAGAAAATGTTTATATTTAATTGTTTTAAATATAACTACAATCATTATATATTGAATTATTATTTGAGGGCCCTTCTTAGCAAATATTTATAAATGCAATTAATTGTGATTAATTTGATTTAATATCATGTATGCATATCATGTTTTAATTCAATTAATTTAATTTTTATTGATTAACAGCCCTAATAATTATTTAAATGTAATTATTTAATTATTATAAATTTAATTATCATATATTATATTATTTGGAGGGCTTTCTCTGCAAATATTTAGTAACCGATTAATTTGATTGATTAATCTGCATGTCATGTAATTAGTTTGATTAACATTTTGAATCGATTGACAGCCCTAATAAATATATATATATATATATATAATAATAATAATAATAATTCATCTGAATTATTAAATAGAATAATTCAGCTATCAAACATAATCAAATATACATTGCTTCAAAAATATGTAAATCTTTTTTTTATTATTGTAATACAGTAAAAGAAATACAGTAAAATATTAAAGTAGCGAGAATCTAATAAGATTTGAGAATAATTGCAAAAAAAAAATTAACATCTGGACGCATTATGGTAATTAGAATTCAGATGAAAAATATGATAAATTGCCATAAAAATGTCACAATGCAAAAAATGTATATGGTATTAAAAACTTCATTTTCTTAATCCAAAATATAATACTTTTTTTGTGTGTGTGTTTCTTGTAAAACATTAACTTTATATGTTTTCATTAGATTCACCCACTTATTTTTAATGTTTACTTTGTTGTAAGGCAGGTGTAACCCTCAGACCCACTTTAGCAGAAATGCAGCTTTTGTTTAAAGCAATTAAATAATCCATATTGTTTTTGTTTTTTTATATAAAATATTGAAATAAACAACACAGAACAGTAGTGGACAATCTGAACTGTATCACAGCTGTTTTGGTGGGAAAAACTGCACATAGATATCACAGTTTACTCAAGTCACACACAATTCACCCCAAAACAAAATATGCTAATAAATCAAGATTTTAATCATCAATGGCTTCCTAAAAACACCTTTAAAAAGGATGAATATCAAAATATATCATCATTATTAGTAGAGCTTAGGTCTCTGAGGGTTGATTTGACCATCTGTAGGGGTAATTTTGGATTGCTTTTGATATGGTGTCACAAATCATGATTTGATGGAGATGGTTTCTGCAGGTTCATTGGAGTTCAAGTAAATGTTGTGTTCTGCTCTTTGAGTAACAATGTGGCTGTGTGTTTCTCCCCGCAGCTGTCCATGCTGTTCACTGAGGAGTGCGATAAGGTTCGTGATCTGATGCACGTTCACTCGTTCAGCTATGATTTCCACCTGCGTGTAGTGCATCAATACCTGCTGGGCTGTCACATGACCCTGCGGCAGGGCTACCAGCTCACCAGCTTCCTGGAGGACTTCATCGCTCATCACCCTGATATACCTAAGTTTGGCCGCAACCATGTCTTCCAGGGTGAGCGCGGTTAAAACCTGTACACACTAATGGTTGGGAACTGTTTATGAAAGCACAACACAAGCCTGTTGTTGCGGTTACATCGCAGTGCCGCTTGCACACTGCTTACGTGAGCGGTGTAAAAAAAAAAACATAAGGTTTATTGCTGAGTGTGTAATGTGTCTTTTATAGGGAGTTTCTCAATACCAACGGGGATGATTACAGCACACCAGCTGTATAATTACATCACTGATCACGCTGGAACGTATGGAATGAAACCTCTGCGCATGTCTAAAGCTGCAGTTACAACCGACAACAAAAAAGGGGTGCCAAGCGCGGATTTGCACGAGTACGCACTGGTAGCTCTGTGGAACAGGTACTTTTTATAATCTCCTAATTTTAACAGTTTCCATAATGCTCTATAATCATGTGCTCCAGATTTAATAACATTGTACTTTCTCAAGCTCTGGCTCGTATAAAGACCTGGATGGACTACGTCACCATGATGACTTTGATGTGTCGCTGCTGGTGTGTCATAATGCCGCTCCGTTTGAGGAGCAATCTGAAGGAGAGCGACACCTGCTCAGGTGTGTACGGCATGAAATAAACAAGAGTTACCTAAGAATGTAGTGCACTTTATGAAGCAAATTATCTTCAGGCTAATTTGTGTCTTTAGCAACCAATAATAGTGTAGTAGTCTTAGCTTCATTTAACGCATTTTAGGGTCTGTGAATGTTGCGTTCATTCATTTTTTTTTGTTTCGAATTTTGGTTTTTCATTTAAAAAGAAATTGGCAAAAATTTGAAAATGGCTTGTTTTTGTTTATTCATTCGTGAAAATCCCAGAAGATCAGCAGTTACAGAAATACTCAAACCAGCCCATCTGGCACCAACAATCATTCATGTGATTTTTCTAATCAGCCAATCGTGTGGCAGCACTGCAGTGCATAAAATCATGCAGATACAGGTCAGGAGCTTCAGTTAATGTTCACATCAACCATCAGAATGGGGAAAAATTTGATCTCACTGATTTCAACTGTGGCATGATTGTTGGTGCCAGGTGGGCAGGTTTGAGTATTTCTGTAACTGCTGATCTCCTGGGATTTTCACACACAACAGTCTCTAGAGTTTACTCAGAATGGTGCCAAAAACATCCAGTGAGGGGCACTTCTGCAGATGGAAACATCTTGTTGATGAGAGAGGTCAACAGAGAATGGCCAGACTGGTTCAAACTGACAAAGTCTACGGTAACTCAGATAACCACTCTGTACAATTGTGGTGAGAAGAATATCATCTCAGAATGCTGAGTTGCGGGTTGGCGCTGTTTTTGCGGCACGAGGGGTCCTACACAATATTAGGCAGGTGGTTTTAATGTTGTGGCTGATTGGTGTATATTTTAATTATCAAACTATTATTTGTCAAAGTTTAGCTGTTTAAATTGATTTGAAGTGTCAGTTTTTGCAGTTAATGTCATTATGCTTGTCATCAAACCTGACCATGGTGTTACAAACATAAAAATTTAATAACTCAAAGAAAATGAATAATAATGTCAAGAAAATTAACCTCAAGAAACAGAAATGAACTGCAAAATTCTGAAAATTCAATTAGAGTATAAAACAGAAGAATCAGATTTAACATTTTGCAATTTCAAAGTTGTGTGTGTGTTCTGCATTGTGAGTGTGTTATCGTCTCACCCCTTCATTTGACTGATTTTTTTTTTTTTTTTTTTTTGACAAATGTAAAAAAGGCTCTGTGTTATAGTCTCACCATTTCATTTTTGTGTGTGTGTAAGTGTGTTTGTGTTTGAGTGGGTGTGTATGTTTTGCACTGAGGATATTTTAGGGTCTCACCCTGTAATTTTATATATATATATATATATACAGGTGCATCTCAATAAATTAGAATGTCATGGAAAAGTTCATTTATTTCAGTAATTCAACTCAAATTGTGAAACTCGTGTATTAAATAAATTCAGTGCACACAGACTGAAGTAGTTTAAGTCTTTGGTTCTTTTAATTGTGATGATTTTGGCTCACATTTAACAAAAACCCACCAATTCACTATCTCAAAAAATTAGAATACATCAGAAGACCAATTAAAAAAAACATTTTTAGTGAATTGTTGGCCTTCTGGAAAGTATGTTCATTTACTGTATATGTACTCAATACTTGGTAGGGGCTCCTTTTGCTTTAATTACTGCCTCAATTCGGCGTGGCATGGAGGTGATCAGTTTGTGGCACTGCTGAGGTGGTATGGAAGCCCAGGTTTCTTTGACAGTGGCCTTCAGCTCATCTGCATTTTTTGGTCTCTTGTTTCTCATTTTCCTCTTGACAATACCCCATAGATTCTCTATGGGGTTCAGGTCTGGTGAGTTTGCTGGCCAGTCAAGCACACCAACACCATGGTCATTTAACCAACTTTTGGTGCTTTCGGCAGTGTGGGCAGGTGCCAAATCCTGCTGGAAAATGAAATCAGCATCTTTAAAAAGCTGGTCAGCAGAAGGAAGCATGAAGTGCTCCAAAATTTCTTGGTAAACGGGTGCAGTGACTTTGGTTTTCAAAAAACACAATGGACCAACACCAGCAGATGACATTGCACCCCAAATCATCACAGACTGTGGAAACTTAACACTAGACTTCAAGCAACTTGGGCTATGAGCTTCTCCACCCTTCCTCCAGACTCTAGGACCTTGGTTTCCAAATGAAATGCAAAACTTGCTCTCATCTGAAAAGAGGACTTTGGACCACTGGGCAACAGTCCAGTTCTTCTTCTCCTTAGCCCAGGTAAGACGCCTCTGACGTTGTCTGTGGTTCAGAAGTGGCTTAACAAGAGGAATACGACAACTGTAGCCAAATTCCTTGACACGTCTGTGTGTGGTGGCTCTTGATGCCTTGACCCCAGCCTCAGTCCATTCCTTGTGAAGTTCACCCAAATTCTTGAATCGATTTTGCTTGACAATCATAAGGCTGCGGTTCTCTTGGTTGGTTGTGCATCTTTTTCTTCCACACTTTTCCCTTCCACTCAACTTTCTGTTAACATGCTTGGATACAGCACTCTGTGAACAGCCAGCTTCTTTGGCAATGAATGTTTGTGGCTTACCCTCCTTGTGAAGAGTGTCAATGATTGTCTTCTGGACAACTGTCAGATCAGCAGTCTTCCCCATGATTGTGTAGCCTAGTGAAGCAAACTGAGAGACCATTTTGAAGGCTCAGGAAACCTTTGCAGGTGTTTTGAGTTGGTTAGCTGATTGGCATGTCACCATATTCTAATTTTTTGAGATAGTGAATTGGTGGGTTTTTGTTAAATGTGAGCCAAAATCATCACAATTAAAAGAACCAAAGACTTAAACTACTTCAGTCTGTGTGCATTGAATTTATTTAATACATGAGTTTCACAATTTGAGTTGAATTACTGAAATAAATGAACTTTTCCACGACATTCTAATTTATTGAGATGCACCTGTATGTATATATATATATATATATATATATATATATATATATATATATAATCAGATGGCAAATGGAGTTTTGTACTGACTGCTTAGATAAAGGAAACCAATTTTATGAAATTAAGAAAATGTATTTTGGTCAAAAATGAACAAAAACCATAGGAGGGCTCAATTTCTTATGTTTTCTGTTCATGGATATAAAATAAGTAAACCGCTTGAATACTTGATTTGTACGTGTGGTTAGACCTGAAATGCAAACCAATTTGAAGGTTAAATGAAATGGGATGGCATAATGTATAGTTCCTTTTTTCGATTTCGAAACCAAAAATGAATGAATGCAACGTACACTGACCTTTTACCATGTCTGAATAAATTCTCTTCAAAAATCAGTGAAGAAAATGGGGGAAATATTTGCAGATTTTATCTATTGAGATTTGATCAGATCATAAGTGGGCTAATAATAATTGGTTAATATTTTAATCATTTATTAAAATAATTTAACGTTAAAATATTCAAATGAATAATTTTAATATTTTAATGTTAATATTTTTGTTAATATTTAATATTGTCATATATTATGCATTTTTCCTTGCTCATGCATGCATGGTTCTGTCAGCAAAATGTTGTTGCAGAGGCGCAGAAATGTACATTTTGATGATTGCAAACCTTTTTTTCCTTAAGATTAATGCAAACTGAGGAATTCTTTTGCATATTTACTTTTGCACTCAGGTTGCGTTTCTACGTGATCATGACCAGTCAACGGGAGCTCTTCCCACGATTGACCGCAGATATGCGTCGTTTTAAGAAGCTTCCTCAGATCTGTCGTGGCCCCAGTGACCGTATCCCTCTGGAGCGAATGGATTCTGGCAGTGTCGGGGCCCAAGAATCAGAACAAGACCTGTGGGAGGACACTACGTCCCCCGTGTACCCTGCATCCAGCCCTGAATCTGACCCCATAGAAACCATCAGAGAAATCGATGACTCTCAAGGGATGTTCTACATGTCTCCTGTCTTCCCCCTGCTCAATTCGGAAGTGATGTCGGCACGCCGGCAGATCCAGAGCAGCGTGGAGCAGGCCATGGGTCACTGTCGCAGGGATAACCTATGGAGGAGGCTGTTTCATGGAGAGCATTTGGCACTGGACAAACTCAAACTCAGCAAGCTGGCCTTCAGTGAACTAGAAGAGCTATTAAATGCTGTGCAGAGCAGATCGGTGGCTGAAATCGACCCACAGCTGGTATAAAAACACACACAGTCCACTTCCATTCACCTTTATGTCTAATCTTGCATATCCATTTATCTATTTCTTTCCCTGTAGCTTCTCTTGCAGCCGCTTTCCACAAATAGAATACAAAAAGACTGAATGTTGCTAAAATTAATTGCTCTTACAAACACTGTCTGCATTGTTTTAGCACCTGGTTCACTAAATAAATTACGCAAATTAGGCAACAGTGCAAAACACACGAAAATATGGTGTAGGACACATTTGCACAGTCCAATTCTATATCTTGCAGACCAGTTCTGAGTTCTAGATTGTGGAAGATGCAGCAGACTAAGGGCCGTTCACATCAAGCACGTTTTTGTCCATCTGCACTGTTTTATCATTTGTTTTTCTGTTTAAACATTCACTAGATGGACTTTATTGACCATTGCACCACATTTCATTGTTATTTCAGTGCCTCGCGCAGGAGTGTCACTTTTTTAGACACTTTGTCAGGTTAAAAAGAACGTATATTTTAAAAAGTACAGCATGAGACATGTTTTGTTATATTCATTGCACTGTGTCTAGCTTTTTTCAACGCAAGAACGTTTTAGGTTCAGAACGGCCCCTAATAGTAGCAGACTGCCAGAGAAATTAATCTGGATTGCGCGTGTTAAGTGACTGAGAAACTCTGAAATACTGTGTGTATTGGTAAAAGAACATTTTATTTTATATGAATAAAAAACTATGCTAAAATGGGTAACCGGGTTGCAAATTAAATTAGTCTATCGCTCAGTAGGGGCTAGTTTGGTACTAACCTAATTTCAAAGCAGTTTTACAGAAAATTATGCTTTAACAGAAAGATAAGCTGTAATATAGTAATGTCTTAGAGCCATAATAGTGAGATTTAATAGTGCTATTGATAGTTATATTTCCCAGAAAAAAAATAATATATTTGTTTGATTTTTCTTTCAGTAACTGGGTTGAATGGTTGAGCTTGACGAATTGAGAAATAAAAGGAAAAGGGAGTGGTTAACCTTAAGAAATCTTTGATCGTCTGCCTAAATATCATACATACATGTTTAATTTTACTTTTATTTAATATAAATGTAATTACATTTATCAAATTAAAAATATATATTATACGTAGATGTTTTATTTTACATTTATTTTATGCAAATTAAATTGATCAAAATATTAAACACTTGCAAATTGTGCTTAAATTAAGCCATCACTTAGGATAAGCTAGTTTGAGAGCAAATGTTGATTTTTAACTATTGATTCATTTATTTTTCTCAGAAATGTAAAGAAAAAATATTTGCTTGATTTTTCTTTCAAAAATGTTTATAACTGGGTTGAATGGTTGAGCTTGAAGAATTGAAAAATAAAACAAATTGAGAAAATGAAATGTCAGGGGGTGTGTACATAAATTATGTGTTTAAAACTGGATCATTTTTAAGATGATAATTTAATGCTAGACAATAGTTTATCAAATATGTATAATTGTTTTCAATACAAAAAAACATGGGATTTGTGCGTCTGATGCTTAAAAAAAATAGTACACTGTGTACTGTATTTGTAAAAAGTACCAGAACTCTTTCTTACCGTATGCACTATAGTGAAGTCAGTCTTTAGGAAACTGCTGGAAAATTGGGTGGTTTTCCCATTTGGGGAAACTACAGTTAAGTGTGTTTGATAGGTGGCTGATAATAAACATGCTAATGCACGACTCTGTGGGGAAAACACACTCTCTACTCATCATCACACTGCAATAAATATCAGCTAATTAGTGCAGGAAATCAGCCCTTTAACATTACACTGCATTCTTTATTTACACTGTAAATTATCCCTTGTGGACTAACATTTGCTTACAAATTCACACTTTGAATCCTCCGGCATGCTCTTTCATGATTTGATTAGACATCAGTAGCTAAATGCGGTACAGTGTTTGCTGCAGTGGAACTGGATTTGGCTTACTTGTAGCTTTCTCTTCACAAATATTTATAATATTTAATATTTTGTTGGGATCACAACTGCAGGAAACATATACACAAAGTGTATCGAATGTTACATTTGAACAAAACCCAAAAATGAAAATTCTGTCATTTACTCAGCCTCATATCGTATGTGACTTATATGGAACACAAAAAGATACATTTTAAAGAATGCTGACTTCCATACAATAGCAGTTGATAGTGACTTACATTAAAGGTGCTGTAAACGATTTTTTTCATGGAAAAGTATGCAAAAAGTGTTCCTACTCCCTTAAAGATATTAATGAAATAAGTGTCCTGAGATATCTCACCGGTCTCTGTGACAGTGGTAGACTTTAAAATGTGTCCGTGGAAATTGACGCTTTTCACCAGTCAGTAATTTTGCTCATTCTCATAGGCCGTTTTCAGACCTGTAGCTCATTTGATTTGTTCCGAAACGGGCTAAAATTGGTACAGTGTTGCACTTTCCTCTTGGTTCAGTTTCACAAGGCAGCATTTCAAAATGGACCAAAACTGTGTCTATAAAAGTCACATGTAAGCAAACTGTCCCCGTATTGGTCAGAATGTTTGTGCGCTGTACCGGCATTTACCGCATCCATTGATAAACCGGTTAAAATGATATACCTGTAAAATGTTGTCAACCTTAACACATTTTCAAGTGTTGTTTGTTACGCTTATGCAAAATATCACCACATGGTACATTATGCACATTCCAGTCAGAGGTTGCACGGCAAATACACTTTATCTGACACACAAATGTCATGATGTAAAATTTCCGTCATGGTTATTTGTATCCATCATTAGTTGCTTTTGCATTATTTCTGCATTGAAAAGTGCCTGTTCTCATGGTCACAGGGCTGGCTCTCTCTCTTGCGCACACACACACAAACAGCAGAGAGGCATGGAAAAACTTTTTTTTTTATCTGTCAAAAAGTTGCTGACGCCAACCTACCTATGTTCTGCCGCTATCCGAGAGGAGCGATCATACTAAAATCACCTCAGGAATGATAAAACAGCTCCTATTTTAAACATGCAACAATAAAGTCTTAAAAATCGCCAAAAGGCTATATACGTGTTTTGATGATGAATTACAGTGAAGTGCTAACCTACAGATTCTTCTCCAAAGAATGAGGGGGCATGGCTAATTCAACGGCTCAGTCACGTGAAAGCTTTAGAATGCTAAAATCGCTTACAGCACATTTAAAGTTTAAAAAAGCACCCAAAAGTATCATACTGTAAAAGCAGGCTGGCTCGTGCGTCATATTTCAAGTCTTCTGAAGGCATACAAGTACTTTGAATGATGAACAGACAGAAATTAAAGTCATTATTCACTCTCAAATCAAATCATATAACTTCTGTAAAAAGAAGAGTCGGTAACATCAAACCTCATTGATACTTGTGTCATGAGACGTGCAAGAACCAATGAGATTTATTTTTATATTACAATTATTAAATATTAATTACTACAACCAGTAAATAACTGAAGGACTCAAAGTCAAAAAGATTTGTATCTGGGTGATTCTTTAACTACGGGCTCTTTCATGTCACAAGGGTTTTATTTGTATTAAAACTGAATTTTATTAAAAACAGACTTAAACTTTTTGTTATATTAAGGTTTTTATTATTTTCTTTACCAGGCTTTTATCAGTTTATTTTTGGTACTTTTTTAAATGTCTTTTATGTATAGATTTGACTGTTTCAGCCTTGTCCCAGACCCAGACATTCGATATTAAACTATGTAAATCCACTATAAAAATACAAATGATTACATGTTTAAAACTATAATCTACACAAAGAGTGAAATGAACATAAACCACTTCAATATGTATAGTGTGAAAGTGATTTCTATCAATTTTACTAAAATTACGACTGTCCCACAGTTGTGGCATCATTTTCACCGCACCAAACAGAATTGCAAAAATAAACATTGTTTTCAAGATCAACATTGCTTACTGAATACGCCCCCTTTCTGCTGTTGATTGAACAAACTGAGAGTCCCGCCCCAACTCACACCATTGGTCGAGTCAGTGTTATTGTCTCTCGAGATCAACCAAAAACAAACAAACAAAAGATTAATTTTTATAGTGCCACAGAGACACAGTGTTTACAGATTTCAAGAAAATTAACCTGTGAATGGCTTACTTATAGTTGTCTCTGCATATTAAGCTGGGATAGAAGAAAGTATTTTAAGTTAAATTCTTCAGCTTTAAGACTGATTAGTCCTTAAGTTTTCTCCTCCCCAACCCCACACGTGCTGTGATATGGATGCAATGAGCACAGCTGCCAAACATGTTCTTGTACGTGAGCTGTAGCCACAGAGCGCACCAATTCCCTCGTGGAGGTCTGGTCTCTCCAAACTGGCATATCAGTGACCTTTGATTTCCTCTTCTTTCTTCTGTATTCCCTTCACACTAACAGAACCACTTAGTCAATGTTGCTGAACCCGGCCGCGACTGCTAATGCAAATCTGAGTGTTTGGATGATGTATACTGCTGTCAAAGGGATACAGGCACACAAAGGAAATAGAGATGTAGTCCCATTTGTGATATCAGAAAATTTACTCTGGGTCACAAGTGGAATTCAAAAACTGCCTTCCTGCGGTTTTGTTTCCATGCTGAAGTGCTATCCTACAGCTATCCCAACAAAAATCCAATGTGAAAAATGATAATAGTTTATGCACCCAGGCTTGTGTTATTTGAGAGGGAAATATTGTGTTGGTGCAGCAGCAAGTGTTAGCACTTTGAACAAATGTTGGTCTTTAGGTTGGTCAAGTGCTTGTCTCTTCGTTCAACCAGGGTGGGGGGCCTCCTTAATCGTCTCGCAATCCTCACAAGGAAAATCTAGGAGGGCAATGCCCACCCTAGCCCCCCTTTAGACCAGGCCATGGTGCTGCACGATTATGACAAAAATCTGAATTGTTGATTATTCGTAAATCAAATAGAATCGAGAGCTTGTGAATCGGAATCAAATTAAATAGAGAAATCTGTATTGATACCTAACATAAAACGCACTCCCATGAATTTTAGCATTTTTCCGGATCATCTTCTCTGTGCTCACTGTGAACACTTGTGTCTGCTCTCCTCTGACTGAAGTGATTTGAATTTCTTGTGTGTTTGTAGGACTGTTTCCTGAACATGAGTCCCGCCTGGTACCAGAGTCTCATTAAAGTTCTATTATCACGATTCCCACAGAACTGCAGGCATTTTAAGGACGACGGTGGTATTCAGTACCTGGTAAGAGACTCACACCATACACCAAAGGTTTATAGGCACTTATTATATTACTATTCTTCTTCCTCTGAATGTTCATGGTGCTAATTTGCCCCTCAAACTCTCTAATGCCACCAATGCGATTTTATCGCTAGAGGTCGTTAGTCGCCATACTGTTAGTCTCTTAAGGGGGTTCCAGCTTTTGCCCGCTCTAACGTGTATTGGTGGGCTGCACAAGTGGCAATTTCTTTTGAAAATCTGAAAACAAATGAGAGATGTTTTGCTGGTAAAAATAAGATATCATTGAATTTTCTGAAAAACCTACTGTTATGAAGTCGACCCAGGTCGTTGATCCGATTTGTCAAAACATTTAGTATATTAAACATATGCCAATGAAATGTAGGAGTAGGGCTGATTTTGACCTATATACACTGATGTGCCAGAACATTATGACCACTCACAGGTGAAGCGAATAATGTTGATCATCTCCTAACAAGTCCACATGTCAAAGTCTGGGTAGATTAGATGGTAAGCGAACAGTCAGTTCTTGTAATCAATGTGTTGAATGCAGGAGAAATGGGCAGGAGTAAAGACTTGAGTGACTTTGTCAAGGGCCAAATTGTTATGGCCAGATGACTGGGTCAGAATATCTCTGCTCCCGGTCAGCAGTGGTTAGTACCTACTGACAGTGATCCGAGGAGGAACAAGCCACAAACCGGTGAGAGGGTGATGGGTGTCCAGGGCTTATCAATGCGCAAGGGCAACAAAGGCTATCCCGTCTGGTCAGAACCAACAGAAGCTCTACTGTGGCACAAGTCACAGAAAACTTTGATGATGGTTACGGGAGGAATGCGTCACATCACACAGTGCATTGCACCCTGCTGGGTATGGAGCTTCATAGCCACATAGTACCCATGATGACCCCTGTCCACCATCGAAAGTGCCTACAATGGGCACATGAGCATCAGAACTGGACCTTGGAGCAGTGGAAGAAGGTTGCCTGGTCCGATGAGTCCCGTTTTCTTTTACATCATGTGGACAGCAGTGTATGTGTGCCCCGTTTACCTGGGGAAGTGATGGCACCAGGATGCACTGTGGAAAGATGACAAGCCAGTGGGGGGAGTGTGATGCTCTGGGCAATGTTCTGCTGGGAAACCCTGGGTCCAGCCATTCATGTGGATGTCAATTTGACATGTGCCACCTACCTAAACATCATTGCAGACCAGGTACACCCCTTCATGGCAATGATATTCCCTGATGGCAGTGGCCTCTTACCACACTGCTCACATTGTTCGGGAATGGTTTGAGGAACATGACGAAGAGTTCAAGGTGTTGCCCTGGCCTCCAAATTCCCCAGATCTCAATCCGATTGAACATCTGTGGCATGTGTTGGACCAACAAGTCTGATCCACAGTGGCTCCACCTCGCAACTTGAAGGATCTGCTGCTAATATCTTGGTGCCAGATACCACAGGACACCTTCAGGGGTCTTGTAGAGTCCATGCCTCTTTGGGTCAGTCCTGTTTTGGCAGCATACAGAGGACCAACAGCGTATTAGGTAGGTGGTCATACTGTTTTGGCTCATCAGTGTATTTTGAAAGTAATCCCATCGGTTACATTTGTTACTGAAATTGTGTTTGAAATTTGAAGGGTCTGCAAAAGGTTGTAAATGTATTTTATGCAGTGTTTTTAACTATAATCATCAGTGAAGACTGTTTTGATTTCATGTGAACATTTTTACATGGGTGGTGCAAATAGTCAAATGCCCAGAGCCTTTTAATTCCACTGTGCCCACTCTGATTTTAAGATGATTTTAAAGCTCCAAAAATGGATGTAAGTAAAACCTGTTAAATTAAACATACAACTACCAAATTTGGTACATATAATAAAGTGTCTATTATTGATTAATTAATATGATTGCTCAGCCTCATATAAATCATGCTGACAAGTCAAGTAAACATATAAGTGGTCATAATAGTGACCAGTGGAAAAACATCAGAGCCTCGTTTTTGAATAGGCGACTGATTAAGTACCATTATAAAATTGCAGAATTGAAAGTATTGTTACAATAAATAAAGTAAAATTAAACTGAAATATGCTATTATTTTCCTCACAATGCATGTTACATTATTGTTTGCTATTTTTTATTGGGTTATAGCAGGATCTGTATAAAATTGTTCATCAGTTGAAACCATCTAGTTGCCATACAGATTGTTCCTTTAAGGCTTTTCAAGGAAGTTAATTAAGTTTTTAAACAGCTTTTCCACTATCGTGCCAGTGCGCGCCAGGGCTATCAACTGGCCAGCCAATAGCCTCGGACCTTGAGCTGCAAGACCAAAATCGATCTGCGTTCCCACCATCGGGCCAATAGCCTCACAACATTGCCCTAAAACCTGCCCTTAATACATTTCACAAGCAAGAGGGAAGCTCAAGCTGAGGTATCATGTTATCTAGTTATCTAGAATATCGAGTTTATATTGAATGTAAATGGCAAGATAAGTCAGCGTTGACAACTCACCAACTGTAACTGCCATGGTGTCCAGAGTGGTCTCTCCACTAACAGCGGTATGATGTCCCAGCACACCGTCTATGAAAGTTCACCAAACCATGGAAAGTAATTTCTTTTGGCACCGCTTTCTCCATTTGGAGTTTTACCGGATTTGTTCAACCACTTCTGAAGATCCTTCATTAGATCCTTCGGTTGCAAATAACTAGACCAATCTCAAAATTACCTTTCATCTCTAAAATAATAGAGAAAGCAGTAGTGAAGCAAATGTTGGAGGTAGTGTAGGATAACAATATTTTTGTGAAATTTCAATCAGGTTTTAGAGAAAACCACAGTACAGAAATTGCCCTTCTTAGGGTGAACAATGACTTAATGATGGCGGAGGACACTGGAGAGTGCTTCGTTTTAGTGTTGCTTGATTTAACTGCAGCGTTTGATACAGTTGGTCGTTCAGTTTTAATTGATACATTAAAGAGATGGGTGGGAATACCTGTGGTGGATTTAGACTGGTTTGTTTCCTATATGATGAGTAAAAAAAATTTGTAGTGTCTGTTGGAGATGAGATGTCCTCCTCTTCTAAAGTTAATTGTGGTGTTCTGCGAGGATCAGTGTTAGGGCCAATATTGTTTTCACTATATATGTTACCGCTTGGTTTTGTGATTCGTAAATACAACATTAATTTTCATGGCTATGCAGATTTAATCATTTAATCCCAATGATCTGGCTAATTTAAATGTTCTTCAAGCATGTATAGTTGATAAAATAAATAAATAAATAATGATAAAAAAAAAAAAAAAAAAATTTCAGTTAAATACTGACAAAACGGAGGCTGTTATAATCAGTCATGGTTCTAAAAAAAATAGTCTGATTGAGTCAGGTCTTAGACAGGTGATCCCAAATAATCAGCAGGTGGTGAAATATGTTGGGAGTCTACTTTGATAATAATTTAAATGTTTAATATCATGCCTGAAAGTTAGTTCAGTCTTGTTTTTATCAGTTAAGGAACATTTTAAAGGTGAAAGCAGAATTTTTTTAGAAAAGGCAATTAGTTTGTTTCAATGTGCTGTCCAAGGAGTAAATACATACAATACACATAAATTAGTTCAACAAATACCTTGAAACTTAACTTGAAATACTTCAAAGACTGCAAGACATTCTAAGGACATTTTGACACATTCATGAAGTAAATTGTTGTGTTCTGGACCTATGGAGATGGCAAAGCTGTTTTTAATGATAATTCTCCTGAAATAAGCACAACTAATACTACCAAACACCTCATTTATTTTAGAAAAAGTATAGAGGAAAGTGGTGTAATTTTAAGCAACATTGAGACTTTGTGACGCTACACCACCAACAAATCAAGTTAAATGGGTCTTGAAAATTGGAGTTTAACAATAAAAAGTATTTGGGGTTAAGAATTCAGATGTTTAAATGGTTCATTGTTTGAACATTGAGTATTAACTCTCTTTTCCAGGCTGTCCTGAACCAGAAGTTCACAGACTGTTTTGTGCTTGTGTTCCTTGACACCCAGGCTGGAAAAACTGTGAGTTCCTGTAAAACCGTTTCACTCTCCTGATGTTGTTTGGGGGTGAATCTCACAAAAACATATCCAGGGCTCATTTCACCCTGACAAATATAATTCAATAAAAAATATTATTATTTTTGCATGAAGAAACTGAAGCGTATTTTCAGACCATTACGTTTGTAGCATAATTTTCATGGCAATTAAGCTCGTTCTCTCTCAAAAATTTTCATTACCATAAATAGGGATGCACTGATGTATCGGCCAATTAATGACCAAAATAAAACCATCGGCAAATCGGTTTAAGCATGAAAACGCCTATGTGAAAAACCGATGGTTCATTTATAATTAATTCTCATCAAACTTTGTAAAAACTCTTTGAATTCAAATGCTCAATCCAGAAATAATGATAGCCACAGAATGTAGAAGGGTTGACACTCCAAAGAACATGTAATATTACATTTGTATTCTTTCTCGTTCTCACATTAATGAGGAAAAACCATTGTTACGTGACACTTTTGAAAGCAGCACTTACCTATACACGATGAGGTAAAACCATCCAAACACTTTGAAAACAGCAAACTTTGACTTCTGAGACATTGGTATGGTATATATGGTTGAGTTAAGATTGAAATCGCAGTAACGTCTTGCGTGATTACAAAAGCTTGAAAGGCTGCGTTTAAAAATAGACTGCAATCAGCTCTTTAGTTAGCATTGTGTAAGCAAGCGGCGCTCTCTAGTGGTCTGGACAGCATTTTCCATTATCCATTACACCGCTATAGAATTTAAAAGAGCATTCCTTTGGTAACTTTTTACTTTTAATTGATGTGATTGACATTTCTGTGGAACTGCCCAACATAATATGTTTGCATAATATGAATTTGTGATGTTCTATTATATACAGTACAAACATGTAAAATGTGAGTTCTGTTGTTTTGAACTGCAAAAACAGAAGTGCAAAAAAAAGAAATTAAGTAAAAAATAAACTTTTTACTTATAGCATCATGCTATATTTAGTTATTTTTCAATATTTGTTTTCATGTTTTTATCTTCTGGTGTGTTTCTCTTTTAAAATTTTGGCCTGTCATGTGTTCAACAGATCCATTCCATGTTCAGTGGAAATTGCTTTTGTTTTTCTTTGTACGTTTTTAAAACACAATTCCTGAACAAAAGAGTTGGCAAAATGTCATTATCAGCATCGGTATCGGCCTATAGTTATTTGTTAAAATCGGTATCGGCCAAAAAAATGTATGTCGGTGCATCCCTTACCATAATGCAAAAAAATAAATGCATCTAATTCTCATTACTGTAATGCAAAAAAAATAGATATATTAAATTAGGTATTTATACATGATAGCGGTATTAGTTTTACTGCCTCAAAAAGTCATAGTATTACAGTAATCAAACATTATTATTTTCATAAACATATTTTCTCCCAAATTCTCATTACCGAAATGCATTCAGACTTTTTTTATTCTAAAGATTCCAGAATGTAATCTCAGACTTTTGTATCCCACTATATAAATACTTAAATATATCAATAGCAATACATTTTGTATAAGAGTAATAAGAATGAGATTTCTTTTGCATAACAGTAATGAGCATTTTGGGTGGGGGGTGGTTAATTGTGATAAAAATATTGTCATGTTTGCAAATAAAATAATGGTCCTAAAAATAGGTTCAATTGTGTTTGTCTATTTTATACCTGTAAATGTTGTGACCTAGACATGTTTTTGACAGGGTTTTTTATTTTTTTTAGCTTTGACATCCAATAATTGAGTGAATCAGTGTTAAACATGAGGCCACCTCAAAGCTCACTGTCTCACCCCTTTTCCTCCCGCTTCCAGAGTCTGAAGGTTGTTTTCAGGGAGGCGTTACCAGCACAGACTCAGTCGAGCAGCAGTCCACCACCACAACTGGTCTCCATGTACCATCATCTGGAGTCCATCATCAACACAGCATGCTACAACCTCTGGACCGGCCTGCTGTAAACCTGTACCAGTCTCTCTGAACATGCCGATATGCTTTATTTCACACTCTGTGTGAATGAAAAGTTAAGAGAGTCCCAAGTTGAAATCACTGAACCCGGTTTGTGCTGATTTCTTCCAAGATTCAGCTTTGAGCTGCCTCCCAGTCACACGTCTCATGTGTGTAATGCGTGTTGCATCAGCCAGGGTTCTTCCATTTAGGCAATTATAATGCCCACATTTTGCACAGTAGAACAGCTAAATGGGCTACCCTGTTGATTTCAGAGAACGATTAGCTGGTGGGCTTGAATTGGTGCATGAAATTCAGCTGGTTTGCCAAAGCCATGCTCTCCTTCTGTATTTGTGTTCATTTGAGCTTTTTTTTTTTTTTTTTTTCATCTCTCCATTGCTGATGAGAAAATTGGGAGGTGATTCTGTAGACTGTGTGTGTGTGTGTTAGATCTCGATTTCAGTCCAGTTTAAAGTTTTGATCCGATTATGTCTGGTGAAGTTTGAGAACCACTTCAGTTTTGTTGCTGTTTGCAGGATGTGCTACGTAATTGTCCTTACTGCCATTTCTTCATACATTAAGTCCCTTTATTTTCCTAATTATGGTAGCGAGTGTATTGTTTTGACCTTGCAAGAAGATCTTTACAGTCGACTAATTTTTCATGGACAAATTCACTTTTGAGTACATTCTGAAGTCAGGACAGCAGAACAATTAGTGCTTTTACTAAACACACAAAAATACACATCACCATACACTGTAATAATTGTTTTCTCTTGTATTTTTGACTAGATATTTAAAACTAGATACATTTACACAAGAAAAAAAACAACAACTTTCTTTTAAAGAATATGTGGTAACACTTTACATTAAGGTTACATTTGTTAAATGTACGTTTTAACTGGAAAACAAGACAAACGATACTGATAATAATTTTTTTGTGTGTGTGTGCATTGTACAAAAACACAACTACCTAACTTTAATAACTGGACTGTTGCTGCACTCACTGTGCAAAGATCACGGAGAACTTTTCGCCGACACACATTTCACATGAAGGTAACCAAATGTGTCAGGGTGTTTTTAGCCTCCGTATTTAAAAAAAAAAAAACAACCTGAAGAAGTGAATGAAGATTCATTTTAAAGTATTGTTTCCTTTATGCACACTGGACTCTATATAATGGACATCCGTCGATCTGTGAATGTTTGGCAGAAAATTATTTAGCAATTCAATTGTCTGAAACTGTTGTAATATGTACATTATGTATATACAGAGACAGATTTGTAAGAAAACTGCTTAATAAATCTTAAGTTAAAATGTTTCAAATGTTGAAGTGTCCAATGCATTGAATTTTTTTAATTTTTTTTATAGATGCCAAAAACTATGCACAACTGATATTTTGATTGCTGTTGGAAATGGAAGTCTGTAATTCAATTGTAAACTTGAGAAAATTAATATCGTCATTTCTAGAGCGCAACAGTCTGGTTCCAGAAGTAAAAATCCCATTGTTTTCTCCATTGGGGAATTTAATTTTAATGATAGCTTGTACACCTTTAACCTCCTGAGACCTGAGCGTGACTGCTGTGTGCATTTTCCTTTTCCCTTTTAAATTTGTACTTCGTAGCACCTAATAAACGAGCATAAATACATATATATATTTTTATAGAGAAAATAGTTTTCCTAAACATTGATGTCCACATATGTGGACAGTGAGACTAAGTTGTGAAATTTTAAATAATACCAAGAAATAGTCAGATTTTTTTTTATCAAATTGTTTGTTTCCAGGTGTGTTGGTTATTCATGTTTTTGAGACATTATAGACATTACATCAGAAATTAGCATAATTAATTCTGATTCAAAGTAATGACCAGAATCATCCAATCACTGCCGACCATGTTAAAATAAAATGGTACATTATAAATTCTGAATCTATGTACTGATTATCATTGTCTCATGTCTGTCAAACATGTTGAGTGATCCAAACATCATCTGCAGCCTGAAACTGAACTTTTGATCAGAGTTTAGGAGTGAATGCACTTAACTGCATAGGATGCTCCCTTGATCCCTATTTAGTCAATGACTTAACCTCCAGTGTGCTGCTGTCTGCACTGATCTCAGAACAGTTTAGAAATGCACCTTATTTTCATCCTAACTCCATATAAAGCCTCTGAAAGACATTTTTCAGATTTTGCATGAATACATTGATTCTCAATGTGAAAATGCACAGTGAATATAGGAATGCATTTACTAATGTTAATGAATACAACCATATTGTACAGTGATAACAAGATCAAATAACACATTTTATATTAAAATGAAACAAATTGACCCACAGATGTGAATGTTAATGTTGAAAGTTTTTCAAAATAACTAACATGTTTTTTCAACTTTTGAGGGAATAATGTCCCAAAATCCACGTATGTGGACATCTTGTTTACCAGCTCGCTGATGTGTGAAAACGAATTTTTTTTTAAACCAGTATATCAAACGAAACTAGAGACGCTACTCTTTACACCCAAACAGGTTTCAATGAAAAAACTTAGAGGTTTCTTACCACAGGCACTTTTATTGACTCTGCGACCATAGAAGTACCTCAACGGAATCAACGTCATGTTGTTGTGTCACATGACTCGGTGCGGCAGAATTTTAACCCTTAAATGAAAGTCATGAGTGTAGTGAACAGTTTTCAGTTGGTTTAAATTCAATAAGATTGTGTGTTGAGTATAGCGAAGCCAAAATACAACGTCCCCACGCGTGTGGATGTGGGGTCGCATGAGCATAAATACAGACCTACCGTGAGATCCGAGGTTGTTAATCGGTGGTATTTGCTTCTGTTGAAGCCATCAGTTTGTTATTTTAACTTAATTTTTTCTAAATCGTGTCTACACACAATTCTTGAAGGTGCAAAATCCAATCAGAGAATCTAGTCAAAAAAGTGCGCCAAAAGAGCTCTGCAGTAACGGCATACTCATATGATGCATTCGATTCGGGTTCCCTACACTCTCAAACTACTTTTATATTTGTATATATCTGAATATTTTGCAATAAACTTAAAATATATTGTTTCTATTCCTATAATCAACAACTTTAAATCAATAGTTTCATATTTTTCCATCATTTTTATTTCGATTACGCAATTCACAATGCTTCATGGGATTGCAGTTCATTCCCTCAAAGATGTTAATTACACAGTCTTGTATCTTTGTCTTTTTGTTTTATTTTCAAATAATTACATATATATATATATATAATCTTTTTTTTTTGCTTCAAATCAAAGTTTGTAATGTTGTGATTCACCTCAGAGCTGGTTGGTTTGAATCATGGCTTACAAATCTCGATCTGGATGACCTGCAAAAGTGTCAAACCTGACACTAATGAACTCGCTCAAGGTTGTTTTTGCATCTAAGTAAAGTCACTCGAAGTTAAAAAAAATATGAGTTTCTGCCAGTGTGTGAAGTAATTGTAGCCGATTGCATTAAACAGTGGCTTTAAGACCCAGTAGAAGATGCTCGGCCAACCATTTACACCAGCAATGAAATAAACCATGAAATGATAATGGGCGAAGAATGTCAAAGTTTTACACGTTGCAGATTAATAAACAAAACAAGGTTCCTTTAGACTACATTTGATGTTGTCTAGCTAATATTAACATTTTCAGTTTTTCAAGGCTCTCACTCTTTTAGACCAATGAATTTTCAAGACTTTTCCAGTGGTTTCTGGAAACAGTTTTTTAATTGAATTAATTACATGGTATGCCGACTAATTAATCAAATTAATTGCATACATAAATATTTGCTGAGAAAGCCCCTCATATAACAATAATTCTGTAAATATTATGATTAAATAATTATTAAGTTATATTTAATTATAAATAATCATCTCAGGTGCGTTGCATCATAAACATACCGTTTTATGTCGCTGTGTCAAGTTAAACGTAGTTTAATACTTAAAAAGATCCCTGCCTTCAGATTTGCGCTCCATCAAGCTGTGTTTGTACACAAAGACGTGTTCTCATCTTGTGCTGTCTGCTGTCAGTAAGTGTGGTTTGTTCTCTGTACAGCTGCTCGTTGCCTATACAGCTGGAGTTTCACTTACTGCCCCCTGAAGAAAACAGTTGGTACTACAAGCTTGTGAGGATACGCTCAGATGGAAGGAATATTCCTTATTACGGTCCGAATCATGATGAATTTTGTTAATTTTTTAACAAATGTGTTAAATTAATGTGTTAAATCGACAGCCCTAATTTTAATTTGATTATTTTAGCATTTTGACTCATAAATCATGTAGACTGATTTGTGAACCATTTTAACCAATTCACTGAAAATAACCAATTCAAAAGAAGGATTCGTTCACAAATCGAACTTCTACAGGCCTGGAAATCATAAAAAAAAATTCGCTGACATTTTCAGTTTTCCATGACCGTGGGAACCCTGGTAACTAAAATTACATTTACATGTATTCATTTAACAGACTCTTTTATCCAAAGTGACTTAAAAAACGAGGAAGGATACAACATAAACGATTCATCTTCAGGAGACAGTAACATGAAAAGTTCTGCATTACAAAGTTTCAATTGTATCCGAAAGGTACTAGCCAAGGCAGATTAGAGTGCAAACGATTTTTTTATTATTATTATTATTCAGAGTGTAAGGAAAAGTTGTGTCTAGCCATTTTTTGAAGACAGATGACCATTGTAACAAGCACAAAGCAACAGGTTTCATTTAATTATTCACAGAGCTGGGGAAAGTTACATTAAAAGTAATGTTACATTATTGCATTACTGATAACGAAAGTAAAAATAATTTTTATTGAAAGTTGCCATGTAAAAATGGTCAAAATTAAAAGGTTAGGTGTGCTCTTTTTATTATGTCAAAATGTCAGACAGCATTTGGAATCATCCATCAACGTAAAAAAAAAAAAAAAACTAAATGTTCGAAAAATGTCCGGTTAATGCAACAGGAGTCTATAAGATGCCCACACTTGCCTGTCATGGTTAAGTATTTCCGTTTATATTGTGTTAAGTTGCCATCTATGATCTGCCAGTGGTACATGTTCTAAAAGGAGTTGAGGTGTTAAAAATGCAACTCAAACATAATTTAGAGATACAACAAAGTTCTATAATGTGAGGTCTTTTGGTTTTTTTAAATTGTGTTTGTTCATCTTCACTTCAGCTGTGTTCCGATTCACAGGGCCCCTACACAGTGTTCACTACTCCCTACACACTGAGCAGGGGATATCCGGAGAAGTTTAGGATGAATCCTAAAGCGTGATATCGATGTTCACTTGTTCCCTATGCCGTTTTTACACTGCCAACGATTTGGAATCTCACTTAAGATACCTGAATACCTAGTCAAGTCTACTTTGCAGGGCACTATCGGGCAATTGGAATGTACCCTGTGGCTGGACTGTTCCCTCTGATGGACTTGAGTTGACAATAGAAAGCCATTAAGAGAAACACTGAAGCCTTTTCATCATTGCTGGGAAACACTGCAGCTGCGACTGCTGCTTTAATGCACTCTCTGTTTCTGTGGCGAGTCCCAGACAAACTCTACACTTATGATTTATTTAGCTGAGAAATCAAAGAGCGCTGAAAGTGAATTTATTATCCTGAGAAGGACAGCAGGGTGCTGTGAAGCTGTTCCATAATTAGGTGACTTAAAATAACTTCATGTGATGTTGTCTCATCTCAGTACTGGCTACAAACACAACATAAGGCAAGTTAGAAAGCGGTTCTATGAAAACCACTTAAAAAAAAGACTAGATAATAACTAGACTAACATTTTCGATGCAAGAAACTTTGATTAACATTATAAGACCTCAGGCAAAATACAATACAATGCTTAAAACAGAGTGGTAGAATAGACTACTACACTCACCATCTGTAGTTTGATGTTTGGATGGCCAACTTTCTGTAGAATTGCTGCGGCTATGAAAAATGACAAAAAAATAAGTGTAAAAAAAAAAAGTTGAATCAAAGGAAACATAGCCACACCTGGAAAAACATTCTTACCTTGGTGTGGAGAGTTGATTGGCTCAATCAAACCAAGAATTCCTTCCTATACAGAGAAATATACAGTAGTTACATAATTATATGGTTATAATAACAGAGTTTATACATCCAGCAATCCAGAAAATTGAGTTTCACTGTTGAAACTCAAAAAATGAACATGCAGTGTGATAGGTTCTCACAATACAGTGCAACAGTCTGCTTCTGGAAGTAAAAATCCCATTCAATCTCCATAGGGGAATTGATTTTTAGCGATAACATATAAATCTTTAAAGACAGACCTACCGTGAGCTCCGAGGTTATTAATCGATGGTATATGCTTCTGTTGAAGCCATCTGTCTGTGTTAATCCTTTAAGCGCTGAGGGTGTTTTTAAAGATTTCTTGTTTCAGTGGCATACCCAGAATTGAAGGCTTATAACTTGACAAAAAACAAAACAAAAAAAAAACAAGCAGGGTCAAGTGTTTGGTATCATTGTAAAGAAAACATAAAAAAATAAATAAATAATAATGTAGATTATGATAAATTCTGAGACTCTCATCCTAAGAAACTAATGAAAAATCACAAAAAATGTTTTCTTATTTTTCTGATTTGACATTTATATAAGAGCCCGACTGATATGGGATTTTTGACACCGATACGATGCCGATTTTAGAGGGGGAAAATTCACCGATTACCTATATGGTGACCGATATAGTACATTTCTGAGCTGGAATGAAAACAGAACTTTTCTATGTGGATTGTGCACCGATTTGACTATGCAAACGTACTCAGAAGGCTGCTTTCTTAAATATTTTTATCAAAGAATATTTGACATTATTATTATACATTGTCAACAAATTCTAGAAATGAATACTGAGAAAATAAAGAATAAATAAAAAATACAATAAATAGCTAAATAAACGCCAGTACTGTATGTTCAGTATCAATCAGTTAATGACCATTTAAATAAAGAATAAATAAAAATACAATAAATAGCTAAATAAACATCAGTACTGTTTAGTATCAGTCAATTGCTGACCATTTAAATAAAGAATAAATATAATAAACAGTAAAATAAACATCAGGGGCCAGTTGCACCAGCTATACGTACATTACAACTTAGCCTAGTTGTGGCGTAAATGGGCACTAAGTCAAAATTTATGCACTACTAAATATTTGAGCGTTGCACCATTACATTTATGTAGGACGTAACCCTACGTATAAACTAAATATTTACGGAAGCCTCCTACCAGGAGCAACTGATGGAATAAAAAAAGTGGACTCACTTAATGACATCAATGAGCTCATGTTTTGCGTGACAGGCATCAATCATTTCAACATACAGTATGATGTTGACATTTACACTCTTTTACATTTACGGGAGAGAAAAAAAACGTACTTTTAAGTTGCTCTTCAGCATGAAACCAATCTAACAGTGCAGTTTTCAGGATGCGTCACCCGGTGTCAAGTTTCAACACATTCAAAATACATATATGATATTAAAATGAATAAATGTCTATTTTTCCAGCCTGTTGTATTAGTGTGGCAGTGTGGAGGACAGGGCCGGGTCATGCCCTAATAAGGCTGATTAAGCCTGAGAGGGATAAGGCCGACCGGAGACGGCAGTGCGACAGAGAGAGAGAGTTACGGACAGCTGTCTGACACCTGTGTGTGTTTGTGTCTTTTGGTTTAAGTTTATTATTAAACTATTATTTACATTGTCAAGCCGGTTCTCGCCTCCTCCTTTCCATTGAATGTGTTACAATTAGTATTTATCACCCCTTATTTATTTTAGATACAGTTCCTATATATTATTATTTACACAGGGCAAATATACTATTTATTAAATCTACTTTTATTACGTATCCTATTTTAATGTCTGGAAAATCAGACTTTTAAATATTACATTTTATAAATGCAATGACTGGAATTGTTCAGTTGAAGGGGGTAACAAACTGTGAATCCTGAACAAAACAGTTTGGTGAATTCATGTTTACACATTAGCTTCCACTCAGCTGACAAGCAATGATAGTAGCTACATAGTTAGCTAGTTAACTATAAGCTCGTTGTCACGGAGAGTAAAAGATGGACTTTATTTACTTTCCAGCATTGTGTCTCACCAACTTGGTAACAACATAGCGTGAAATCAACACTCAGACACAATCCACCACCGCACCGTTGTCTGCTGAGCTGCAAAAAGACGCTCTGATGTTTACCTTTCAACAAACTACTAAATACCTCAATTCAGCCAGTTCACTAACATTAACAAGAGATGCCATTTATAACTAGACCTGGAATAGAATATTAAGAACTACACTATATTGCCAAAAGTATTCGCTCATCTGCCTTTAGACGCATATGAACTTAAGTGACATCCCATTCTTAATCCATAGGGTTTAATATGACGTCGGCCCACCCTTTGTAGCTATAACAGCTTCAGCTCTTCTGGGAAGGCTTTCCACAAGGTTTAGGAGTGTGTTTATGGGAATTTTTGACCATTCTTCCAGAAGCGCATTTGTGAGGTCAGACACTGATGTTGGACGAGAAGGCCTGGCTCGCAGTCTTCGCTCTAATTTATCCCAAAGGTGCTCTATCGGGTTGAGGTCAGGACTCTGTGCAGGCCAGTCAAGTTCTTCCACACCAAACTCGCTCATCCATGTCTTTATGTACCTTGGTTTGTGCACTGGTGCGCAGTCATGTTGGAACAGGAAGGGGCCATCCCCAAACTGTTCCCACAAAGTTGGGAGCATGGAGTTGTCCAAAATCTCTTGGTATGCTGAAGCATTCAGAGTTCCTTTCACTGGAACTAAAGGACCAAGTCCAGCTCCTGAAAAACAACCCCACACCATAATCCCCCCTCCACCAAACTTCACAGTTGGCACAATGCAGTCAGACAAGTACCGTTCTCCTGGCAACCGCCAAACCCAGACTCGTCCATCAGATTGCCAGATGGAGAAGCGTGATTCGTCACTCCAGAGAACGCGTCTCCACTGCTCTAGAGTCCAGTGGCGGCATGCTTTACACCACTGCATCCGACGCTTTGCATTGCACTTGGTGATGTATGGCTTGGATGCAGCTGCTCGGCCATGGAAACCCATTCCATGAAGCTCTCTACGCACTGTTCTTGAGCTAATCTGAAGGCCACATGAACTTTGGAGGTCTGTAGCGATTGACTCTGCAGAAAGTTGGCGACCTCTGCGCACTATGTGCCTCAGCATCCGCTGACCCCGCTCTGTCATATTACGTGGCCTACCACTTCGTGGCTGAGTTGCTGTCATTCCCAATCACTTCCACTTTGTTATAATACCACTGACAGTTGACTGTGGAATATTTAGTAGCGAGGAAATTTCACGACTGGACTTGTTGCACAGGTGGCATCCTATCACAGTACCACGCTGGAATTCACTGAGCTCCTGAGAGCGGCCCATTCTTTCACAAATGTTTGTAGAAGCAGTCTGCATGCCTAGGTGCTTCATTTTATACACCTGTGGCCATGGAAGTGATTGGAACACCTGAATTCAATTATTTGGATGGGTGAGCGAACACTTTTGGCAATATAGTGTATATCATAACCTACAAAAATAAAAAAAACAGAGGAATTCATTATAAGGACATTTTTTTGCCCAAACATTTTAAATCATGGGGGCATTTTTTTAATTTATTTTTTCACTTTCAGTGGCATTTATGTCACAAGCACCCATTCATTTCTAACCCTGAATTACATCTCACACACACACAAATGATCTGCGTTGATTTTTGACAATTAAGGATTTGTAATTTCTCACTTTTATTATTATATATCTCACATTTATTATGGATGCCAACTTGAAAATTAAATTTTTGTAATTAAATGTTTTTTTAAATGCAGATTTCATATATCTATCTATCTATCTATCTATCATATATATATATATATATATATATATTAGGCTTAGGCCTTTCTGTTGCATCGATAATCGGAAGATTTTTACATTAACGATATATATCAGATTCAAAATAATTATTTTCTATGAAGGTAAATACACAGCACATGATCACCGTCTCTGGAGGCTGCTCAAAAATCGCATAGTTTTCCATTAAATTCGACCCAAATCATTATCAAAGGACAATTATTTACTCTAGCCATTGCTGGATGATATATTGTGTATAGGGGCCTGTTCCAAAACTTAGTGAGCTGCCTTGCTGTCTCCTGCCTAAATAGGCAGCTGTCTTCCATGGCAGCATCCTTACTGAAATTATGCCTCGTAAGAGAGCGATTTGGAATGCTCTGAATAGGCAGCAGCACCGCGCATCATTCAAATAGTGCTTGTCACGCGAGACACAACTCACAACTGATTTCAATAGAGGTGGCACCAGAGGAACAACGCGATACTCTAATGGGCATAAATACGCACAGTACACACACGTTTTGGGTAAAATAGTCAGTTTCTATGATGGGGGTGGGACGATAAATTGAATTTCGATATATCGTGAACCAAAAAATGACGAACCATATCGTGGCATAACTAGATATTTCGAAATTTGTAACATTGTTTTCTGTCCATGTGATCATAAATGAAACGACCCGTCAAACATCATAATCTCTCTATCAATTGATTTTACCACTACTACACTTTTTCTACACTGTTTACAGGGTTCACACAAGGTCCTTAAAGTGCTTGAATTTAGTTTTTAGAAATGTAAGAACTGGAATACCTGGAAAATCACCTTGTTTTTATTAAAAGTGCTTGAGATTAAAACGGATCGTTTCCTCCGTGTAATGTGTGTCCATCAAAGATCAAATCAGTGCACTCCACTTTTATTGAATAATATATTTTAATTTCTGTTCATTACAGTCAGATAAAAAAGTAAAAATAAATATTAATTTTAATCTCACGCAGCATGGATGCGCTAAAGAAACTGAGAGATTTGTGTTGATGTTCGTTAAACGGGAACACTGTGAGGTGCTCGTTGAAACCTTTAAAGTGACAGTAACCTTTTAAGCATTTCTTATATAAATGAATGTAAACTCAATGTTATTTCTTGTAAATTATACACATAATTTCAAACAATTATAGCTCATATCATATTATATATACAATTTCATGATATAATATTAATATTTGTATTTTTACAAAGTTAAATTTTGATTATTATAATGACAAACAAATTATTAAAATATAAATATACACTTTCACGTACGATGATAACTTAAAATTTGTCAAAAACAAGGTATCTTATGAGGTAGCATAATTAAGATCTACGTTTTGGAACAGCCCAAGCGTCGGGAGCCTATAATATCTTAAAACAGCTGCCACCGGAGGAAGCTCACTTAGTTTTGGGACAGACCACATGTATCTTTCATAGAGCCTACACAATGTATTTTCAGTTACAAGTTTGTCTTTCTGTGGTTTGACAGCTTGAAAGAAACCTCTTCAAAGATACACACAGAGAAATTGCATAATAATTTCTAATCGTTCAGTTTGGGCAGTTAAACCAGTTTCATACACACCTGCAAACTCATCAACGTCACTTTGTTAATTCTCAAAGAAGTACAAATCCTTTGTAACTTTTGTGTGTATGCGTCCTGTTTAAGGAGCTCTTAAATACCCGTCCTATGCTGTGAGATCTGTGCGACCTGCTTTAGTAAATGTTATATCACCCCCTTGTGGTCTCCCAATGCTATTATGTCAGACATTATACAGAAGCCCAATTGAAAGAATTGGAAAGCCTAATATATATATATATATAGTATATTTCAAAGCCATAGAACATATATTGGCTGCTGAAACATTGTAAGCTGTGATTCTTTGCACCTTAGCTGAAAAGTACATTTAGAGACGGCACCTGTTGGAATTTTAATTGAATAGCCCTGGCATATTTTCAACACAGCCCTAGTTCTGGAGTGACAAAGAAAACACAAAACTAAAAGGACACTGAGTTTCTACACTGCAGCATGTTTCAGGTTCTGTACAAAGGGGTCCTCCATCTCCATGGAAACAGCAGCACGGTTCACCCCCACAGACACCCTCTCCACAATCAAATGAATCCTGCGGAGAGACATGGTAAAACATCCTCACCAGAAGTACTGACAGGTGGAGCGAGTTTCGGGCCAGTTAATGGGGCTGTTACTTGCCTCATCAAGCAAATGTTGCATTGTCATGACACTTTAGGTCAAATCAACATAGTTTGAAAACTCTGTTTTTTAGTTTCCTAATGTCATAGTCAGCACGTGGTACTAAATAGCATTTTCGAAACTCTTAGTTTTTCGGTGGAGCAATATGCTGTTCCAGTCTGGATGAGAGGCTTAAACGTTGTGAAATCAATGTGTTTTCAAATGAAAATGTATTAGTAGGGACGTGGCCTTAAAATCATTTATCTTATGCATGCCTTTTAAAACCTAGTAAACACATATATTTGGTTATCTGTGATGTATTGAACACTGTTGCAACCTGTAACAGAGGTAAAATCCTATATATATATATATATATATATATATATTGCTTATTGTTTGCACTCTAATCTCTGTCTTGGCTCTTACTTTTCTAATACATTTGAATCTTTGTATTGCAGCACTTTTCATGTTACTGTCTCTTTAAGATGAATTTCTTAAGTTGTATCCCTCATTTTGTAAGTCACTTTGGATAAAAGCGTCTGCTAAATGAATAAATGTAAAAAAATGTCAATAAAATCATCTAGCGATCAAACAGATAAGGTTTTGTCGAAATAGCGAGAATGACTTGGAAGAATCAGTTGAAAATTACAAAACAATCAGGGATGTTTTGCATATGCCATTGAGCACATTTACATGCACAACAATACGCTGATTACTCCCAAAAATCAGTTTATTTTAAAAAAAATCTGACAAAGCAAGAAAACCGTGTTTACATGAGATTTGATATAATCGCGTTATTCTCTGCTTTTGCCGTCAAACCAAGACATGTGCTCAACTAGTGCGCACATTGGATAAGCCGGTGAGAACACCGGTAAAGGTGTTTACATGACACGCGAAATCGGCGTAATGGGCAAAAATGTACCAATGTCGACCTGTTTATTCTTACGGTGTTTATGACCTTACCCCAATAAAGGAATGCCGTTTATTGCTTTTACATGACCACACGCGTTGTCGGCTTATTAAGCATAATCAGTGTAAGAACGTGCATGTAAACGCGCTCATTGTTTTCCAGAAAAAGTGTTTTTGTACTGTATATAGCATGGAGTTACATTACAGGTTTGCAATTTCAAATAGTTTTTAATGCAAATAATAAACAGACTTTTTTTTTTTTAAACGTAAAGGAATAGTTTACCTAAAAATTAAACTTCTGTCATCATTTTCTCACCCTTATGTTAATGCAGAATACAATATTTTTTATTATTATTATTAAAATTGCGCACTTTTTAATACAATAGCATTGGAAATTTCCTCACTTTAAAGCATAAAAAGGACCCAAAAGTATCATGCAGGGCCCTCCCCACTCCGGAATCTGAATGTATTAAAAGGGAGCCAATTCTTAAATTCAGAATTTTGCCCAACCCTGAAACAGGCCCGGCAACATCGCAGCTGATCAAGAAAACGCGGTTCCCTTGGAGGATGTGGATAAAAGTGAATGTGTTAGATGAGACGTTTAATCATCAAGAGCAACACTGCAGAGAGAGACACCTCAAGGGAACCTATTTGAGCATATTTGAAACTATTTTAGCGAGTAACAGCGTGAACTTTTAAGCCTAAACTCTTTATAAAGAGTTTTACCTTGACATGTAAACACTGCAGCCTGCACTGTTTCCTATTATATCAGCTCAGGTACTTGCTGAGTGGGAGGCGATGTTTTATGCTTTACATAATACAGATGGAACGCTAAAACTTATAATGGTCTACTGTGAATATAAATCAGGTGCATGAGATATTGTTATGTCTCTATTATATTTATATGATGCATTAAATGTATTAGCATAAGAGGTGCAGTGTTACTGCAGAGCCAAATCCAAACCCTGTCGGAATTTCTGATCTCTTCCAGGAACAGCACCCAGTCCCAAATCTCCATTCTTCAAATCTCCTGAAGCATAAAATAAGTCACACAAGAAGTGACATTTGCATTTCACTGAAGGAAACACAAGTGCTTGCAAGGCAACAAATAATAGTATTCTTGGAAAATGATCCAGAAAAGAAGAAAGCCATCACTGTTGGTTAGATTTTGAACATTCAAAATAGTGTAGTCTGCACATTAAGCGGTACATTTGTGATGTGTGATCATGAGGAAAGGGGTCCTCTGTGTTTTATGTATATACTGTGTGTGTGTGTGTGTGTGTGTGTGTGTGTGTATATATATATATATATATATATATATATAAAATTAAATTTTTTGTCACAAATACACATGACAACAAAATGGCACACTATGTTGGTTACACCATCTGGGTTTGTTTTGGGGTTTTTTCTTCAACTATTCATCATATTTTAAAACAAATAACATAAAACTGTTTCCTTGCATATTTAAAAACAAAAACAAAATCATAATAAAAAATAAAAGATTATTCAGCACTACCCATGCCAACATTTATTTCAAGAATTTAGCTTTTAATTAAACTTTTAATTAGATTTTATGGATTTTTCCCTTAAAGGTGCACTCAAGTAATTTTTTTCCTCATTAAAAAAGTTTAACTTCTAAATACATGAATTGTAATTTTGCAATATATATATAAAATCATGAGCACTCACATTAAAATGAAGACTCCAGTCATATCAGTAACCTTATAAAAGCTGTTTTATTCTACATGGAGAGGGTCCGCACATGGGGCGGCCATGTTAGGATCACATGACCAGCTGAATACTTCTCACTTAATCTCAGTAACCGTCCTGTTATTGGACACTTTCACTCATTGATTAAAGTAATCATGTCTGACTGTGAATACTACATTTCTACAATGACATCTGAAACTGAAAACTATTGATTTTAAATGATGCTGCATCCAAGCCTCTAGGTGTCAGTGTATGTCTAAGATGACACAAAGACAAAAGTTACTGAGCACACCTTTAAGCCCCAGAAAAAAAATATCAAAATGGCTTTGAACTTACAATTCATTTATCTATCTATCTATCTCGCCCTTTCTCTCGTACCCGGGGGTGTGTGTTTAGGAGCGCAATCTTGAGTCCCATTTCATCCTGTGTCGTAGCGCCACGCCGCCTCGACCGCCTGAAATCCCACATTCGCCGCAGCCCGTAACCGCTGCGTGAACTCCGGGAATTCCGTGAAGAGCCACGTGATATTGGCACAAAATTTTAACACAGACATTATAAACCTCTGCAACAGGACAGACTAATGCAGCTGTATCAACGACAGACAGCAGAACTAATAACTAACTGAGTGTTCAAGGTCCAGCTGCTTCCATCATCTGCTTTTATTAGTTATCCCTCTAAACACGTTCAATGTTTACATTCTTGATCCGGCAGCCGACTAGCCACGTGCGTTTTCTGCGCATGCGCACTAACGTGACGCGCGATATTTTGACAGTCCTCTTCTTTTTTTATTACACCATTAGTTACTTTATTCTGTTAATAAATTAATCAATATAAAAAAGTAATATAAACATTATTATCGTACTCTTGTTTAAATAATTTCCCTTTGAAAGGAATATTCCGGGTTCAGCACGTAAGTTGAGCTCAATCAACAGTATTTGTGGCATAATGTTGATTACCACAAAAACATTTTTCGAATCGTCCCTCCTTTTCTTAAAAAACAAACAAAACAAAAAAAAAAACAGTTACGGTATGACACTTACAGTAATACCTGCCAACACTCCCGAGACCTTTTATGCCCCTTTTTACAAGATGTAATATAAGTCTCAGGTGTCCCCAGAATGTGTCTGTGAAGTTTCAGCTCAAAATACCCCACGGATCATTTATTATACCATGTTGTAAATGCCTCTTTTTGGGTGGAATCAAAAACACGCTGTTTTTGTGTGTGTCTCTTCAAATGCAAATGAGCTGCTCCCCGCCGCCTTTCCGAAAGAGGGCTGTGCCTTTACAGCTCGTGCTTCGGATACTACAGCAACAACAAATCAGAACCAATATGACTGACACCGTAAATACCGGAGTTCAGCCATATATGTAAAAATAACGACATAGCTCTGGTCTCCGTGAATCCAGTCAGAGACAATGGTAATTGACAGTAAGCGTTTTCGGGTTAAAAATCTAAAATAACGACATAGCTCTGTTATCCGTGAATACAGTCAGAGACAATGGTAACTTTAGCTGCATTAGCCGTGGAATCAGCTAACAAGCACATTCATAAAGGCGATTTGCATACATTCACAAAATATAAAGTGCGATACTTACATCTTCAGGATATAAAGCTGGAACATGAACAGTTGGTACTGATTCATGCTTGAGAATCAAATATTTAGAAAATCCTGCTTTATATTGACCCTCATTCACAAAGCAGTCTGGTGTAAAATGATTTGCACAAACATACACGAATTTTGGTATGTTTTGGGGCACATTTGCTTCAAAAACTAAACAAGTGGCTCTGATGCCGAGAGTACATGAAGACTCTTATGTTCACTTTTACAGCCAACAACAGAACACTTATGACGCTTTACGAAGCTGAGACATTATTCTTCTCACCGTAGCTGCTCCAGCGCGGAAAAAAATGGTGGACTGTGTGTCGATCACTCAGGGGAGGATCTATGATAATAGGGTGGAGTCCGTCACCAGTGGTGGGTGTGGCCTGCTCTAAAGTGACGTCACTTTAGAGCGGATATTTTGAGACACTGTTTTTGATTAATAGAAATATAAGAAAGAGGAGTGGGTGGACTTTTAACATTGTAGGGTGGTTGTGTACACACACTGCCGACTCACATTTATGTTCAAACGTGAAAAAAAAACGTAAAAGTGGATTTTGCATAATAGGTCCCCTTTAATGGGTTTCTCCAGGTAGGGTTGCCTCCGATCATCTGGTATTTAAATATGAAATGATGCGTCTGGTATCGAATCAATACGGGACACGATTTATCCCATAAGCAGGGCCATAGCTAATGGGGTGAAAGGTGGATTTGTTTAGTGAAAAACAGAAGGTTCAATGTACATGTTCAATAAGATGTAAAAAAATTACACAGATCGAACTATGTATGAATACAATCACTGAGTCATAAAGACAAGAAGTACAAGTGAAGGAAAAAATAATTACATAAAGTAAATAAAAACTTAAAAATACATTTAAACCAACACAGATAAAGAAGATAAATCATTCTAACAGAAAAAATCTTCTGTGTATTATTTGAGGTGTAAAGTTGTTTAAATCGTAATGTTAGGGTTTTAGGGTGATAGGGTGTACAGCATTACATCATCATGGCAACAAAGTTGTAAAATTGGCTATAACTTTACACAGAAAAGATTAGCAAGTAATTTTATCACACTAAAATCATGTTAACATATATTATTTACATCTTGTAGCTATACTTTTGAAACTGTGTGTATTTTAATGTTTACGGATTGACCCCATTGACTTCCATTGTAAATGCCTCACTGTAACCCAGATTTGTGCTTTTTTAAAGAGAAGGAGGGATGATCCGATATAGATTTTTGTGGTAATCAATACTGTGCCACAAATGCTGTCAACTGAGCTTAACTTGAATTGAAGCCTGAATATTCTTTTAAGGGAGACCGGGGCTAGTTGTCACACTTTATACTCTACTACCAGTAGAGTACGTTTATTTTTGAAACTCAATATCTGTATAGGCACATATTTTAAAATCTTGACTACAAAAATGCTATTAAACAATACCACCGTTATTGCCCAGGAACAAATGTACAAATAATTTCTTAGATGTTGACCTTTTGTGACAACATGCCCTATTTGTAGGTTGTCACCATAGAAATCTGCCATTTAAATAAACTGTTATAAGCTTATCAGCAAATTTGAAATGGTAAAACTATTATGAAACACAAAACAATTCATGAAACAGCAAAAATCTAAAAGGTAACCTACAAAAATGTCTAACAATTTCCAATAATTTAGGTATATAGGAAGTAGTTCATGTAAATTTAGTCAGGTGTTTTAGATTTTTAATGTTCAATTTTCACATTTAGAATTATCTTCTTGTCTTTATCTTCCTTTCTTGATTAATCTTTGGCAGTGGCTTCAGCAATATTGCGTAAATGTTTATAAAAGTCATTACTGTTGAATTTCAAAGCTGACAGACTTTAAATGTGTTCATGGAGTTCTCTGAATATGAGCTACAGAGAGTAACGCTGCTGCATAGAGCGATGTTCCCGTATGTTTGAGGATGATAACAATGAGCTATGAAGAAACGCTGAAAGCGCAAATGCTCTCCGCTTCGCTGGCGTATGTGCCTCGTACATGATGTATTGACATTATTCAGAACAGGAAACCCAGCCAACCAATTTTAGAGCTGTATTTCTCACAGAAGAACATGAACATATTTATTTAAAAAAAAAAAAAAAAACATTGCCATGTGAGTCACAATTTGATATCTTCATTCAGTTTACCTTTTCTTGGCTTGAGGGATCTGTAGATAAATCACAATGAACCTTAAGGGGATGTCGTTCCAAACCAGTATGATTTTCTTTCTTCAGTAGTCCACAAAAGGAGAAGAGTAGCTATTCATGCTGCTCTGTAGTCCATGTGACTTACAGTATGTACTATATATATTTGTATAAGGAACATATTGAAATGTACATTTAAAAAAAAACAAAATTTAAGCTTGACAGCCCCTGGTCACCATTCACTTTCATTGTATGTAAAAGAGCAGCATGAAGAAAGAAGTCACATGGGTCTGGAACCACAAGAGGTTGAGTAAATGATGACAGACACATGCTGACCTGCTCCTCAAATCACACTATTAAACACATTTCTGGACATTTCATCTACGCCTGTACTGTATTTATTGCTGCATCATTGATAGGTTAAATAGATGATGTTGTTCTCATATCAGTTTTATCAAACAGTTTAAGTTGAGAAAATATGCATGTTGCCATATAGGCCTACAAGTTTTTATAACAATGGAATTGCAGTAATGCATTTCCTAATTGGGATTTTTTTTTTATAAATAGAGGCATCAATTATGTTATTTATATATTTTTTATTTTTTATTTGGAAGTGTTAATAATAATTTAAGTGCATTTATACATAAGTATCTCAGTAATGATGTATGTATCATGTGTTAAAATTAAGTTAAAATAGAGGAGAAATTGTGTTTCCCTGTCATTTTCATTGTTTATTAAAAAAAAAAAAACATCTTTTGTTTTTGTTATTGGAGGTATTTTATGTAAAAAAAAAAAAAAAAAAATCAAATGTAATATACTGTATGTATAGTATTGATATTTTGTTAACTAATGCCAAATATCTTTGGGGGCCACTGTATATTGGTATGAAATATCTTAAAGATGATCTAAGAATTCATTTGTCCTCATATGTGGCTACTTTTTAGTGAATATCCTTAAAAATAAGTAGATATCTTTAGAGGAGGCTTATAAATATTTATAAGAACATGTTTTACACCTAAGGTGTTTTCATACTCATTGTATGAGACAGTAGGTGATGTAATCTCATGTAACTGTCTTGACTGACTTTTATGACATCACATTTATAGTAAACATTCAACACAAGATCCACAGAAGGTCATGTAAGGTTAATAAAACACCTGGGCCCAACTACACTCTTGGAATATAAAGACGCAAGGACAATCTTCCTAAATTTAGAAAAACAACAAATCGTTAATCAGCAGCAATGAGCTGCTGACATTATTTGAATTAGCTGCATCTCTATATCCTCACTGGGACTATCACTTCCTAATGCAGTCCTGTCAAACGTCCATTAGAAATGAGACGAGCACTTCTGCAAATATCGAAGTACTTCCTGTTTGCCGTTCTCCATTTGAAGGTTACCAGAATCCAGTCTTAACACATTAAAAGCATGTCATTGCGTCTACACATGGTTTGTAATAAGTAAAATAATAATTGCAGATGTCATTTCGACTTGCATTTCGCATTATCACAAGAACGCACACACTCTCAATCCCTTCACTAGTGACTATCCTTAGCTGTAAAGTCAGAGGCAGCGGACAGGGAAAATATTTATTTTACGCTGTTAAAACAACTAGTATATCAAACCTGATCTCATGGGTTCACGTTATTATACCCAAATTTTTATAAAATAATTTTTATGTGCATCGCTGAAATTAGCGTGGCAGTTTCCTTGTGAAATAAACACTAGAGGCGCTACAACAACGATGACTTTTATTCACTTTCACACAAATCACGAGTAAAATGGCAGATTATCAGTTCATAAACATGTACTTTTCACCCTGTTCCTCACACAATGCTATCTTATGACATCTAAACATGTTTACTATAGTGCATGACTATTTTTTTCTTGCCCCATTCCCAATGCACTCTAAGTCGCTCACATTATAGTGACCACTAGGAGGTTACCCCATGTGACTCTACCCTCCCTGGCAACCGGGCCAATTTGGTTGCTTAGGAGACCTGGCTGGAGTCACTCAGCATGCCCTGGATTCGAACTCGCGACTTCAGGGGTGGTAGTCAGCGTCAGTACTCGCTGAGCTACCCAGGCCACCCCCCCACATATGACTTAACATTTGCATTGCATAACAACTACATTTACAAGCTTGTTCGAGTATGATCAAATTGCACAGTAGCTCAACTGATAGAGCATTGCACTTGCAATGTAAAGAACCGGGGTACAAGTTCTGAAGAGAACGCGAGTCGACACGTGAGCCGAAAGTGTCTTAGAAGCACCACAAAATTGCGTGGTTGCGTTTTTCATCTCACATTTGCTTTTTCTGACTCTATCAGTTAGGTTTAGGTTTAAGGTTTAGGGTAGGGGGGTTGGTTTTGTTGATTTAAAATTCAATAGATCTGTTTGGGAGAATATTTAACTCTCTTTTAGCGTCACACAGTGGACATTTCACCTCGGAACTTCCGCAACGAACCGCGTAATATAATTTAGCAAAAATATTGACAAAGACACGTAATATTAATGGCTACTTTTAAATGGCTGTCAGTAAAGAAGGATTTTTGCCTACAAAAAGGTGTAGTTGAGTTATCTACAAGCCGAGGCTAACTGGACCATGCTAACCAGCTAAACCCCGACTCCTTGCCTACTACATTTACCAAAATGTGCATTATGCAACAGAGCACACTGTTTATATGTTTATACAGTGCATTCAGAAAGTATTCAAGTTGTACTTCTGCAAGTTTCTCCCATCTCCACATATGATCTCTGGAGCTCAAACAGAGTGATCAATGGGTTCTTGGTCACCTCTGTTTCCAAGGCACTTCTCCCCCAATTGCTCAGTTTGGCCAGGTGGCCAGCTCTAGGAAGAGTCCCGGTTGTTCCAAACTTCTTCCATTTAAGAATTATGGAGGCCACTGTGCTCTTGGGAAACTTCAATGCAGCAGACATTTTTTTTGTAGCCTTCCCGAGATCTGTGCCTCAACACAATCCTGTCTCTGAGCTCTGCAGGCAGTTCCTTTGACCTCATGGCTTGGTTTTTGCTCTGATACACATTTTTATCTGTGAGACCTTATATAGACAGGTGTGTGCCTTTCCAAATCATGTCCAATCAACTGAATTTGCCACAAGTGGACTCCAATCAAAGTGTAGACACATCTCAAAGATCATGTCATACCAAAGGGTCTGAATACTTATGTCAATGTAATATTTAGTTTCTTCTTTTTAATAAATTTACAAAGTTATCAAAAATCTGTTTTTTGCTTTGTCATTATGGGGTATGGAGTGCAGATTGATGTGAAAAATAAATAAATAATTAAAGCATTTTAGCATAAGCCTGCAACGTAACAAAATGTGAAAAAAATGAAGGGGTCTGAATACATTCTAAGTGCACTGTATATACACCGAAAACATTATGACCACTCACAGGTGGAGCAAATCATGTTGATCATCTTCTAACAAGGCCACGTGTCAAAGTCTGGGTAGATTAGATGGTAAGTGAACAATCAGTTCTTGTAATCAAAGTGTTGAATGCAGGAGAAATGGGCAGAAGTAAAGACCTGAGCGACTTTGACAAGGGCCAGATTGTTATGGCCAGACGACTGGGTCAGAGCATCTCTGAAACGGCTTTTGGGGTGCTCCCGATCAGCAGTGGTAAGTATCTACCAACAGTGCTCAGAGGAGGGACAAACCACAAACCAGCGACAGGGTGTTGGGGGCCCAAGGCTCTGTTGCATGAGGGCAACAAAGACTATCCTGTCTGGTCCGAATCGACAGTAGGTCTACTGTGGCCCAAGTTACAGAACATTTTAATGATTGTTACAGGAGGAATATGTCACAACACAGTGCATCACACCCTGCTGCATATAGGGCTGCTTAGCCAGAGACCAGTCAGAGTGCCCATGATGACCCCTGTCCACCGTCGAAAGCGCCTACAATGGTCACACAAGCTGAAGTAGTAGAAGTAAGTGGCCTTGTCCGATGAGTCCCGTTTTCTTTTACATCACGTGGAGGGCTGTTTATGTGTGCCCTGTTTACCTGGGGTAGTGATGGTTCCAGGATGCACTGTGGGAAGATGACAAGCCGGTGGAGGGAGTGTTATGCTCTGGGCAATGTTCTGCTGGGAAACCCTGGGTCCGGCCATTCATGTGGACGTCAATTTGACACATGCCACCTACCTAAACATCGTTGCAGACCAGTAACACCCCTTCTTGGCAATGATATTCCCTGATGGCAGTGGTTTTCTTTCAGCAGGATAATGCACCCTGCCACACTGCACACATTGTTTGGGAATGGTTTGAGGAACATGATGAAGAGTTCAAGGTGTTGCCCTTTCCTCCAAATTCCCCGGATCTCAATCCGATTGAGCATCCGTGGGATGTGCTGGACCAACAAGTCCGATCAAAGGTGGCTCCACCTCGCAACTTACAGGACTTGAAGGATCTGCTGCTAATGACACCTTCAGGACACCTTATATATAAAACAGTATACAGTGTATCCTCTGTAGTATTCAGTAAGCTATATGTGGTAGTAAGTTTATGGTGGATTTTCTGGTGCACACATCCCCTTGTGAAGGACCCGGAAGAGGGCAAGGGGCCACTGGAGCAGCAAATTGAAAGTGAGACCGTTTAGACCCCTCAGGTCTAAGCACTAACAAGTCTCCTTCAGCTATGACAGCCTGCACATTTCAGTGCAATCGTCAGCAATCCGTTTCCATCAGACAATATTCAACATGGACAGATGTGTACCGCACATCTACAAGGCTAAATTGGCAGTCACACTAGTCTGTAAGCATGCAAAATTATTTAGAACCTTTGAATGTTTGATTGACAATGCCTTGCCTGGAAGTTTAAAAGACTTTTGTTGTTTGAATTGTTTGGCAGTTTGCAGAGAGACAAAAGGATGTAGGCCTTGCTAGGTAATTGCTAAGTTGTTCTGAGTGGTTGCTAGGCAGTTGATTGGTGGTTGCTAGAGTATTCTGTCTGGTTACTTGTGCATTGCTAAATGGTTGCTAAGACATTGCTAGCGTGTTCTAGGTCGCTACTAGACAGCTGAGAGAGAAACTTAGTTCAACTTTTTAATTGTTAGTCTTCGAAATGCCCTAGGCTAGACAAACGTCTTTAGCTGTTGCACTGATTCTCGCTGTAGTTTTTAGAATTACATACTATGAGTGCCATGTTTTTATATGCCATGTCAAGTTAAAAGTAGTTCAGCTATGGATACGGACCCCAGTGAATCAATGAGTGTGTTTAGATACACGTTCTTACACCGATTATGCATAATAAGCTGACAATGTGTGTGGTCATGTAAACGCATTAAATAGCGTTCCTTTATCGTTGTAAAGTCATAAACGGCGTAAAATTAAACCGATCTGCACAGGTACATTTTTACCATAAACACCGATTTCACGTTGCATGTGAACACCTTAAACACGGCGTTCTTAAGCTGGCTCTACACTAACAGACTCAAAACAACTTGTTTTGGCTGAGGGTGTCACACATGCTGGTGTTTTGCTGAGATCTTGCTTTCTTCAGTCAGAGGTATAACACATTTGCCAATTAAAAATGATGGAGGGGTGACACACATAACAACTCACCGCAACTATCTTTCTCTGACAAAATAACAAGAGTAATTGTCAGACCTTGCTTGATTGTTCTGAAACGGGGGCTAAAATAGTTACAATGTTGCTGCGATGAGGAAGAGGGCGGGGCCAGTCCGTGAGGACACACGGCTGGCCCTGAATTGGGCTAATCACCCAGGAGGGGGATAAAGACTAGAGAGAGGCGCCAGTTCGAGAGAGAGAGACTCTCTCAGTTGGCTTTCAGTTGGCTTTCACAAGGTTATATTTTAAAATGGACTAAAACTGTAAAATGTCCATCAAGTTTATTTTTATCCATCATTAGTTGCTTTTGTATTGTTTCTGCAGAATGACAGAATCTCTATGGATTTTAATCAGCGTTTGTGATGATATGCAGCTGAGTATGATGCATAATTTTTTTTTGTTGTTGTTGTCCTAAATTTGTAAACATGTAATTCTGGTTTTGTTCACTCTACCTCACTTTGAAAAGTCTAATTTTATTCCACTAGATGGCAGAAAGCACTAGAAAAAAAAGTCTTTTTTTCCTCTATCACATTCCATCACAATATACAGATCTGAAATGTAGGTGGCGCTCTCACGAATTTGAGCCCTCACAGATGTGCTCGTCCATAGACATTCAGTCTAATTTTCATTTCAAGCACCACCCTAAATGTTTGATTTAATATCTTAGCCTCTGAGTGGACTAGAAGCTCAATCCAGGTGCCATTAGTAAGCTGAGATCCTCCCCTTTGCGATTATATATAACATTTGATCATCAATAGTCGACAACATACTTTTCTGATGATTTGTTTTGCATGCTTTTACTTCTGGATGGCATATTTTGTTCTGGACATCTAAGATATAACACTGGATTATTCAGATAAGCAAGCTCATAGAAAAGGCTCATTTTTTAGAAAACTGCCTTAGGTGAAAGCAGATGTAAAGTTTTTGGCTACTTGGGGCTCACAGCAGCAGTTACTGGAGCATAAAAGAGACGTTTGTATTTGATGACTTACAGAAATCATATTTCACTTTGTGATTCTTTTGAAAATCTTTCGAACTGTGGTATTAGGGCAACAAAATTAACTGTACAGTATAGCTTTCATTTGATATATGACTTGTCCATTTAGATGCTTTGTAAAATACTTTTATTTACAAATAAATATTTCTACCCCATTACCTCAAGGGGGCGCTTATTTTCAATGCGAATGTTTTGAATATTTTGTTATTTTAAGTAAAATAAATGCAGGAGCACATTTTACCCCCAATTCTTATTAAGGCAATGTAAAAAATATAGTCATAATGATATTATTTTTACCGCAATGAAAAAAAAAAAAAATTATACAGTATATCATAGTGCTCCCTTGGAACTGCCTTTTATTTTTCGCTGATTTTAATGTAAATAAAACATCGATAAACGGCATCCTTTTTGACTAATAATTCAATAAAAAATTACTGTGTTACATTAATGAGAATTATTACTGAAAACAATGGAAAAGTTAACATTATGGTTATGAGAATTAGAGGTAAAATGTCAAAAGTCTTAATGGTGCTAATTGTAGGCTTCATTTTCTTTATTGTTGTATTGATTTGGGGTTAAATAGGATCAGGACATCAGGTCAAGCCAATAAAAGTATTATTACAACCTGGGATCAAAATATAACAATAATTAGCACAGTTAAAAGAAGACTTCATGTATTATGTAAATGCACATGGTTTCATAAATGCTTTTCAAAAGTGAATAAAACTATTATTTTGGGGAAATGACTCATTCTTAATCAGTATAAATGATGAATACTTGTGTGCTTTGGACTGTAATGTGGCAGGTTTGATATGTTCTAATTTTCCAAAATCATTATTTTAGGAATAATCCACTGCGACCCGTGATACAGCAGGGCATTGTGTTACTAAAATAACCTGGCCTTGGAATGATGTTTCGGACTCTGACGGGAGAAACGAGTGCCCATAATCTTATTACCGTGTAGCCCTGCTGAGCATGTGCTTTGTAAAAGCAGTAGAACCTAACCAGAATTACAAATTGAGCCTGAGCCCCAGCTGCAGACCGAGCAGAAATAGGAGAATAATAATATCTGCAGCAACAATGAAATTAATCATGGGAGGAAATGGATTTGCTCTGTAGGGGAGGCGAGCGAACGAGGGGCCACATTTGATACATAATAAATGTCACCGCTGGAGAGAAAGTAATAGACCTATTTCTTCATCGGATATTGAGGACGTTTAAGAGCTTTGGGTTTGTGTCCTACTCAGTGAGCTTTTAGTTAACAATGCATGTCCTCGTATTCCTTTATTAGGACATACTTTTAAATATTTTGGGCCTGTTCAGGAGAAATGTGTTGAAAGGAACTGCTTTAAATGCAAATGAAGTGAAAGTACCAGGAACAATAATGTGCCGCATAACAACACCATGAAGGCCTTTTAGTTTTATACACATTATGATAAGATGCACAAGGAACATGATTAGAGGTCACTGACACAAGATTGCAGTCTTTCACACAGAGTGGTTGAGTATTTTGCAATTTGGCTTTTTGTACTAATTTCTATTCATATTAAGCAAGGACACTCAAAGCACTCTTTGTTGCATATTTCAGCTGCATGCGTCAAATGCCAGACCTTATTCAGCTCTGAGGTTTGTGTGACAGCTTCCTGTCATGTTTAAGATCATGTCTGGCCAGCTGTCTTTAAGTCCTGCACATGCATTTTTCACCTTCTCACATGTACTGAGCCTCGTCATCTAGTCAATTATTCATAAAGTAAGCTCTTATTCTTTGACATACAGTAATCCAGGAAGAAATGTGTTATGCACTATATAGGGCAATGCAATTTTTATATTTGCTGTACACTGTGGTGCCGAATTCATTATAAACTACCACTTTAGTACACTACTATACACTAAGTTTGGACACAATATGTTTCTCATGATCTTAAAAAGCTATGCTTGGGGTCTGGGTAGCTCAGCAAGTAAAGATGCTGACTACCCTAGAGTCATGAGTTTGAATCCAGGGCATGCTGAATGACTCCAGCTAGGTCTCCTAAGCAACCAAATTGGCCCGGTTGCTAGGGAGGGTAGAGTCACATGGGGTAACCTCCTCGTGGTTGCTATAATATGGTTCGCTCTCGGTGGGGCACGTGATGAGTTGTGTTTGGATGCCGCAGAGAATAGCGTGAAGCCTCCACACGCACTATGTCTCCGTGGTAACGCGCTCAACAAGCCACGTGATAAGATGCGCGGGTTGACGGTCTCAGACGTGGAGGTAACTGAGATTCGTCCTCCGCCACCCGGATTGAGGCGAGTCACTACGCCACCATAAGGACTTAAAGTGCATTGGGAATTGGGCATTCCAAATTGGGGAGAAAAATGAAAAAAAAAAAAAGCTATTTAGTGTTGGGTGTAATCTGATTACAAAGTAATTAGTTATTGTAATTTAATTAGTTTTTAGTAAAAAGAAAGTAGTGTAATGCAGTACATTTTAAATGTAATCAGATTACAGTTACTAAGCAGGGTTGGAAGGGTTGCTTTTCAAATATATTCCACTACAGATTACAGAATACATGCTGTAAAATGTAATTTGAAATATATTCTGTTAGAGTACTCAAGGTCAGTAACGTATTCTAAATACTTTGGATTACTTCTTCAGCACTGGTAGATTTTATCACTTGTTTTGATTATAAAAACTCTGTCAGTACAGTAAGACAAAATACACGTTAAAAATACATTCTCTGAAAAACCGAAATATCTTATGCAGTGTTGTTTCTAAAACAAGATAAGAAAATTGATCTTGTTTTAAGGATTTTTAGATATTTAAACAGAAAAACAATTTTACCCTAATATCAAAGGTCTTTCTAGAGAAAAATAAGGATTTTTAAAATAAAAATATGAATGTGCCTGGGAACAGGTGCATGTAAAATGGTTAGAAATAGCATTTTAGCTTAGCATAAAGCTAAATGTTCACATAGCAATTTACACAAGGTTTATTTCTGTTTCTATTTCTCCAAACTTCAAACTTACTTCTCTGTCTGCTCGTATGAATGTAATACATCATAAGAAAGTGTTTCACTGCTGTTCAAATGCACTTTGGATCGCATCATTTATATGTATACATGTAAATATTAAATAAAACAAATGACAATAAAATGCATAGTAATCTCTTGAGTAATCAATATACTTTTTGAATGTAACTGTATTCTAATTACCAATGATTTAAATTGTAACTGTAGTGGAATACAGTTACTTATATTTTGTATTTTAAATACGTAATCCTGTAACATGTATTCCGTTACTCACCAACCTTGTTACTTGTGTGACAGTGTGTTTAGCTGTTCCCTTCTGCGTACACTGGCACCCCTACGGCATATCGCGGCACCGTTTTGCGGCCGGCCTGGTTCTCTGAACTCAATACGGATCATTTTTGGCCGTAGTCATTATTTTTAAACATAACAAAAGGGTTCAAAAAGAATTATGTTCCTATGTACATCTGTTTACGTTTCTGTGACCGCTGAAAAGTCACTAACAAGATGGGAGAAACGTGTGGTGCCGAGTGTATGAACAATGAACAAGGTTTCTCCTAAAGAATACAGACATTATTTCAAATTTGTAAAGCAGAAGAACAAAAACTTTGCTGTGAAGTGTTTTTAAAAGGCACTTAAAACTAAAGTAATTAGCAGTGTGATTACATTTCCCATTAAGTATAATTTGAGTAGTTTATTCTGATCATTTAATCTGTAATCTGTACATTTTTGGAGAAGTAATTAGTATTATGTAGTGGATTACTTTTTTGAGCTACTGGTTATTTCATTTAGTCAATCTTTTTGTGGACTTTTATATAATTCTAAAATATGGAAAATAATAATAAAGAATGAGTAGGTGTGTCCAAACCACTGACTGCATAGCGTATGTTTTAAAATAACAAATTGAAGTCATTGAAGTCTTTTGTGCATTTGGAGAAAAAAAAACCATTGCAAACCTCTTATCACTGAAATGCGTGCTTAAATGGCGCAAATAAACAACCATTATGAATGAGATCAATAATTTTGAACGTCTGGGTTAGAGAGTGCATGATGTATAGTCAGGGCTAAATGTCACAGTTGCATTGTCGTAATGAGGATAAACAGACCGTTAAAATCAATGAGAGTTCAGAGTGCTCTAACAGTCCAGCTGTGTTGTGTTAATGAGTTGATGCTCTGTTTTATGAAATGTTAGAAAAGTAAAACCTCCATCTGTCCTTATAACTCTGAGTTTCTATTAACTTCTCAGGAGAAAAGTCCACTGGAGTAATGTGCATGTAGCTGTTGTATTGACCCAGAACTAATCAAACACTTAAAGAAACAGTTCACCCAAAATTTTAATTCCGTCATTATTTACTCACTCTCATACCCTTAGAATACACATTCAAAACTGGTATGCTGTTATTGTTTCCTGTGAAATAACAAAACAATAAGATTTGAAGAATCTTTACATTTTTCTAAACCACTGTTTATCGGCTTTAAGTATTTTGAGTCTACTTAATGTAATGTTCCGGGTTAAATACAAGTTAAGCTCAACCGACAGCATTTTTGGCATAATGTTGATTACCACATACAAATAGTTTCGACTCATCTCACACGTTTACAGTGAGACACTTACAATGGAAGTCAATGAGGCCAGTCCATAAACCATTAAAATACTCACTGTTTCAAAAGTACAGCTACAAGACGTAAACATTATATGTGTTAACATGATTTTAGTGTGATAAAATCACTTTCTAACCTTATCTGTGCAAAGTTGTATCCAATATTAGAGTTGTGTTGTCATGGCTTTGAAAACTTGATTAACCCTTTAATCCAGATAAGAGATTTTATCACACTAAAACCACATAGATCATAGATTTTTTCACACTAAAATCATGTTAAAAACAGAGAATTTTATTATACCTTTGAAACAGTGTCCATTTTAAAGTTTATGGACTGGCCCCATTCACTTACATTGTAAGTGCTTTACTATAACAAAATCATTTTTGGTGATAATACACATTATGCCACAAATGCTGTCGACTGAACTGAACTTGTATTGAACCCAAACATTCCTTTAAGTTATACTGTATGGTAGATTTGTGCGATGAAGAAAATTAAATATAAGCCGTTATTCACTGAAAATCTTTGCCTCTGCTGCAGCTCTCATATTTATTCTCCATTCCGCATATGAACAATTGCCGCATAACATTCTGTTACGACAAACCCAAGAATCAATGGTGTTTTGACGTCAAACCTTGAATCTTATTGTGAACGTGAATGAGATTTAAATAAAACTTCAGCAGAGGGGAAGTTTATCAGTGAATAACAATTACATTTTTCGCTCCTTAAAGCTGTTGAATGGTTTAAGAATATTGCACACGAATCTTAATGACTATTTTTATAATGCAATCATGTGACAGCTGTGGTAACTATGAACTGTCCTTCAGTAGAAAAACTAGTGTGTCCTTCCACAGCAACACAAGTGAACTATTCCTTTAATCAAAACCAGGATGCAATCAACCCATATGTGTTCTTGTCTTGCCTCTGAAAATCCCTCTTCAAGAACCAACCACCCAAGAATAAATGAAAATATCTGTGTAATAGGGTGACTACAGCAGAAATATGCACTTCTAGCAGATAGGTCTATTCCAGACATGGAAACTCAAACAACTACATGTCAGAGATTTGCTTCTTTTATTGCGAATGTCGTGTGCTGGGGTGCAGAAATTAGTTTAACCTGTTCGATAAGCAAACTAGTCTGGCAGAATCTAGCCTAGCATGACAGAAAAGTGAGTCTTTTGCAAGCTTGCGAGACCTCTTTACAAGTGCTCTGTTGCCTTGCATGACTTCATTATCTCTGAGGTAACAGGCAGACACATTTATTATAATGTATGTTAAAGCTAAGAGCAGCTCTGCACTCTGACAAGGCCTGATAATGATGCATTCACAGGATTCTGTCACTTCGGCACGAACCTGCAGCTGTGCTCCAACATGCTAAACTGATTAAGGCCTGGCAGATAGAAAATAATTAAAGGGAAAGTTAACTCAAAAATGACATTTCTGTAATAATTTACTCACCCTCGTGTAGTTCCAAACTCGTATGACTTTTTTTCTTCTGTGTAACCAATATGACAAATAAAGTACCATAAAAGTGGTTCATATGACTTGTGCACTATATTTCAAGTGTTCTGAAGCCATAGGATAGCTTTATGTTACAAACAGTGTAATGTAAATGCTTATTGAGTAAAAACCGTCCCCTTCACAGTAGCTTCATCATCAATTATAGTGTCATTAATGCCATTTTAAGCAAAGCTGCAATTTTTCAAACCCAATTTTAAAAGCTCAACTTACAGACATACAGTGGACTAATTGCAAAAAAATAATAATAATAAAAATAAAGATTCCAATAATTGATCAATTATTGTATATGTTTACAATTTTATTATGAACAATATTTTTTTTATTTTTTTTAAATATTTTTTTATCCTGTCTTTGAAAGCCTGCAATTCAGGCTCTGTTTGCTCTTTGTCCCTGCAAAAAGTGTTAGTTCATTCCACTAGATGGCAGCAAGTACTGGGAAAAATAATTCTTCCTCTATCACCTTCCATCATAATATACAGATCTGAAATGCAGGTGGTGTTCTAACAAAGCTGAGCTCTAGCCACGTGCTCGTCCATAGACATCTAGTCTAATGTGTGATCCTACTCACATTCCTCAATGTTTTGTCATGTATCTCGGCCTCAGAGTGGATTAGAAGCCTAATCCAGGTGTCGTTGGAAAGATAAAATCCTCTACATTGTGATATGGTATTATATTTTATCATCCATATTCGAGAACATATTTCATCTATGATTTGTTTATCATGCTTTTTCTGTTGTACTGCATACTTTGTTCTGGACAGCTGTGACATAGCATTGGATTATTTACCCAAGCAAGCTCACAGACAAGAAAATGGTTCATTTAGAAGAAAACATCATAAGGTAAGAGCTGATATAGAGTTTATGGCTACTTGGGGCTTACAGAAGCAGTGATCATGAGACTTTTGTCTTTGTTGTCTTACAGAGATCATATTTCATTTCATGATACTCATTTGAGCAGTGCATAGGTGCATTCCTAAAAACGAGAGCTTTCATTTGATATATGACTTGTCTATGTTGGTAATATTTGAAAAACTTTCATATTCATATTTCTACGTTTTTACCATGGGGTGGCGCTCCTTTACGACACTGAGGTTTTCAAGTCTTATCTCATTGTTTTAGGTAACTAATGCAAAAGTGAAGGAATTCTGTGGAAAGTTCGGATTATGAGCTTTCAAATGGTACCACATATGGCTATTTATGTATCTGGGAACTTTTATATTTTAAGCGTGATCTTATTACACAAACCTGGCCCTGCCCACAGACCCATAGTTTAAGGGGTTAAGAGACACGTGAGAAAAAATGCGTTTGCCGTCCATGTTGTCAAATGGCATTGATACACCATTTTTGTACTCTATATAACTTTTGTAGTCCATTCGAGAGCTACGGCAGAGGGGAAGACTGTCAGTGAATAACGACTAAAATTGTGTTCGTCACACAAAGCTATTATATGGCTTCAGAAGACTAATATAGAGTCCAAATATAGAGAGTAATATAGAGTCATATGGACCACATTTGTGATACTTGCATGGTGCTTTTTTGTGGCCAGGATATTATTTAAAGATTCTCCTTTAAATAATAAAAGGCAAATTTGGTTATGCTTTTTGCATATACCATAAAGGAACCAGCCAAGTGGATGGAAAACAATTACCAGCTACATGTGAATTTGAGCTTGTCATTTAGCTTGGAATTCATTCTCACAGGACACAGATGATCTGTGATCGGTGAACGGCAGAAGACGCAAATAAGGGTGGATCGTAGGCGACAATAAATGAGAGCAGAGTTCCAAATCGAACAGACAGCTTGAAGAACCTTTTGCTCTTGCGTTTTCAGATGGTGTTCCTATGGCTGAGAAAATCACAGGGGCACGTCTCACCCACACAGATCTCGGCACAGTTTGACGGCACAATCAAACCCTTTCACTGTCACCCCCTGCTTCTCTCCAGAGATACAAATCACATCTGATATCAGAGAGCAAGCTGTCAGGGGCCCTTTTTACAGCAGAGGGGCCAACAGATTGCTTTTAATTATTTAATTATAATCTGCTTTTTCCTTTATATGATCCCTTCATTTTTCTATACACACTGTCAGGGTGTTTTTTGCTATTCGGACATCTAGCTGTGTTTGCCTTGTCACGTTTTTTCCCATGGACATCAATCAAGTTTTAGGGTGTATTACATTAGTAGTGTTCCCACACCTTTTTGCACAATGAATGTGCATGAATTTTCCAGTTGTTTTTGATTCCTAGATATTTAAAAGTAGATTTTTCTATGATTTAAAAAAAAAGAGATTTTTATTAATTTCCTGATATTTAATTGAAGTACGAAGTGGCATAGCACCAGGTTTGACGTCAGTGACGCCAAACACAATTGTTCTCGACGTGCCAAATTTGCATATGCGTGCTAAGCTATGAAACAAATTAGAAAGCTAAGGCAGTAGATTTTTGGTCTGTTTTCCAGTCTTAAATTTTGGTCTGTTCCTCACTCAAAGCTATCATATGATTTCAGAAGACTTGGATTATAATGCACACATCATGTGGACTACTCCTTTGGTGCTTTCATGTCAGTTGGGGTTACATTTACATTTATGCATTTGGCAGACGCTTTTATCCAAAGCGACTTACAGTGCACTTATTACAGGGACAATCCCCCTAGAGCAACCTGGAGTTAAGTGCCTTGCTCAAGGACACAATGGTGGTGGCTGTGGGGATTGAACCAGATTACCAGTTATGTGCTTTAGCCCACTATGCCTCCACCACTTCAATGGCTGGGTTGACAGCCATTGACCTCTTTATGCTTTCATTGGATGGAAAAAAACCAGCGTATTCAGAAAGCTGTTTTGCAAACATTGTTCATTTTTGCAGCTGAGTTCAGTGGCTCAAGTGTCCCAGAAATGACATACTTTAAAGGTTTGTTTGGGAACTGACATTGTGTATTTTATCCCAAGTTCTATCCTCTATATGTCACACTGAATCTATTTCCCAGGATTTTAAATTCTCCAAATATACGATAGAACACTTTATCACACCATTTAGGACTCCATACCATTCCAGAATCAAAGTTTTATAACCACATTTTGAATTACAGTCAAATCAGTGAATGAGCTATGCAAATTACAAAAGCAGCCAATCAGATAGCAGCATGTCTGCCCCGGTCTTTTCTAATTGGCAGTCGCAGAGCAGGTACATATGCAGCGTGCCAATCATGGTGCGAGTACTAAAAACTCATGAATATTAATAATGCCTTCCTGACGTTGTTCCGGAACCTTCCTGGAGCGTCCAAAAAAATGACATTATGAATATTAATGAGATGTGCGTTCGCTCTAGATGAGAAAAATTCGTAAATTCATCTTAGCGGACACACTTTTTCAATATTGTACAAGCGTCAGTATGTAAACACACAGCAAAGCAGTTATATTTGAAAGCTATGGAGTTATATGTGTGCCACAATTATGCATGCACAAAATATTATTTTGAGCGTGCAATCAGGGCCGTAGCAAAGTATTTTGGGCCCCCTGACTGTATATTGCTCTGGGCCTCTTTCCTATTAAAAAATACAGTTTATCAGTTTATCTGTGGATCTGTGGACCCCTAGAATCATTACCACCTTTCACCCCACTAGCTACGGCCCTGCATGCAATATGATATTTTGAGAGCACAAAAATGTTCTGTGTGCGCAAGATGATATTTTGAGCGCACAAAAAGGTATTTTGCACACGCCTGAACTCAGTTTTGTAAAGCAGTGTATTTTCTTGCAAAGATGAATTCACTTTGAGCAAACAAAAATCAATTTTGCACTTGAAAAATTTTCATTTGAATGTGAATTTGCACAGAATTCTGAAATGTTCGTAACTCCACTGTTTTCTGCGTGTGCAATATCTCACTCGCTCTCTCCTCATTCAGTATGCTGTTTTTATGAAGGTTATGCATTCTACCACAACCCTTCTGGCAAAATTGATTCAGGAGAAGAAATGGAAGAAAAGATAAAGAGGCTCTCCTGTCATAGTTTGGGGTAAATTAAATGTACAGTATATTGAACCTCAATAGTTTGAGACTGCAAAAAGTTGTAAAAAATAGAAAGAAATCCTTAGCATTGCATGATCCCAGGCTATTATATTTTGAAAAACTTACATTACAATAAATTAAGCCTTACAGTATTCCTGGTATGTCTATAATCCATGGGGTAAATACCTTATGTAATGATAAATGCATACAGTATATAAAGTGTGAACTGAACTTGGAGCATTGTGCCTGTTGGCTCTTCTGCAATATTTACACTGAGATGTTCATGGTTGCTGTAGCTACCTCAACTGTCCAATCGCAGAGCGCTTGTAAGCAGCTTCTAATAGCCAATCCTGATGTAGGGACTTGTTAGAATATGGTTGGAAAAGCAAACGAGCTGTCTAAAGTTCTGAGCGCACGCAGAGGGCATACGAGGAGAGAGAACAAGTGAGATCTTGTACACGCAAAAAAATGTATTAAGCTTTGCAAGAAGATACATTGCTTTACAAAACAGGTTTCAAGCGCGTACAAAATATATTTTTGTGTGTTCAAAATATCTTGTGCGCTCAAAATATCATGTTTTGTGCACTCAAAATATCATCTTGCGTGTGCAAAATTACTTTTTTGCACTCACAATATCATCTTGCGCACACAGAAAATCTTTGTGAGCTCAAAATATCATTTTGCATGCTCCAAATAAAATTTTGCAAGCATAGAAAGCTGATATAAACAAATTTAGAGGGCTGAGATGCATAAACTCCCCAGAGAGAAAAACATCCGGTTCAGGTAAGTGTGAAAACCTCCATTTCACCTCAGCCATCAGACTAAATGAAAAAGAGAATATTATATGGGAGACCGGGGCTAGATGTCACACTTTTTACTAGATTTATTTTGGAAAGTCAATTTCTGTATAGACACACAGCATAAAGTTTTGACTATAAAAAGCCATTGAACATTTCCACAGTTATTGCCCAGGACAAAAGATACATTTCACTGAACTCACATTGACGTTTTGTGACAACGTGCCACAATAGCAGAGACATGTTGTTAAACAATGGGGTAAGTTGTCACAATGGAACCTGCCAGTAATAGCCTACTTTAAGGTTTTTTAGCAAAATGTAAACAGTAACAATCAGCAAAATTGTAAAAGGTAACATAAAACTATCAGACCATTGTTTTGGAATATTGAAATATTGTAGTTAATAAATGTGTGTGTGTGTGTGTGTGTGTGTATATATTTATATATATATATATATATATATATATATATATATATATATATATATATATATATATATACGTTTACATGCAACACATGTGATAACCTGACATTTAAATATACCCTTGTTCAGAGAACATTCAACCTTTTGGGTAAAATATATCTTTTTTATATAGTTGACCCTTGCCTGAATGAAAGCTTGTGTGGGTTTATTGCATTACCCAAGAGCTATAACAAAACTATGATATTTAATGAAATATGATGAATGATGATACATGATAAAAATGAGCTCCCCATGGAACAATGACTGTTCATCATACTTAATTTTGGCTTCACATGCGTATGCCTTATACACTAGAAGTGTTTTGTTCATGAAGTGTTTTTGAATGAATCTTTAAGCGGATGAGTCATTCTCATTCAATTCTATTGTTTCAATCATGAGCGACTCTGTGTTTGTTTTATTCAATGACTCACTCATAACACATAAAATATGCACATTTGTCTCCACCTACTTGCGTTAAAATGTACACTGCCAGACAAAGGTTTGGACTAATGTATAGATTTTGCTCTTATGGAAAGAAATTGGTACTTTAATTCACCAAAGTGGAATTCAACTGATCACAATGTATAGTCAGGACATTAATAATGTGAAAAATTACTATTACAATTTGAAAAAATAATTCTTCTTAAACTACTTCAAAGAGTTCTCTTCAAAAATCCTCCACGTGCAGCAATGACAGCTTTGCAGATCCTTGGCATTCTAGCTGTCAGTTTGTTCAGATACTCAGGTGACATTTCACCCCACACTTCCTGTAGCACTTGCCATAGATGTGACTGTCTTCTCAGGCCCTTCTCACACACCTTACAGTCTAGCTGATCCCACAAAAGCTCAATGGGGTTAAGATCCAGAACACTCTTTTCCAATTATCTGTTGTCCAATGTCTGTGTTTCTTTGCCCACTCTAACCTTTTCTTTTTGTTTTTCTGTTTCAAAAGTGGCTTTTTCTTTGCAATTCTTCCCATAAGGCCTGCACCCCTGAGTCTTCTCTTTACTGTTGGACATGAAACTGGTGTTGAGCGGGTAGAATTCAATGAAGCTGTCAGCTGAGGACATGTGAGGCGTCTATTTCTCAAACTAGAGACTCTGATGTACTTATCCTCTTGTTTAGTTGTACATCTGGTCTTCCACATCTCTTTCTGTCCTTGTTAGAGACAGTTGTCCTTTGTCTTTGAAGACTGTAGTGTACACCTTTGTATGAAATCTTCAGTTTTTTGGCAATTTCAAGCATTGTATAGCCTTCATTCCTCAAAACAATGATTGACTGATGAGTTTCTAGAGAAAGCAGTTTCTTTTTTTTTTTTGCCATTTTTGACCTAATATTGACCTTAAGACATGCCAGTCTATTGCATACTGTGGCAACTCAAAAACAAACACAAAGACAATGTTAAGCTTCATTTAATGAACCAAATATCTTTCAGCTGTGTTTGATATAATGGCAAGTGATTTTCTAGTATCAAATGATCAATTTATCATGATTACTCAAGGATAAGGTGTTGGAGTGATGGCTGCTGTCTAGATTTGATCAAAAATGACTTTTTTCAAATAGTGATGGTGCTGTTTTTTACATCAGTAATGTCCTGACTATACTTTGTGATCAGTTGAATGCCACTTTGGTGAATTAAAGTACCAATTTCCTCCCGAAACAGCAAAATCTGTACATTATTCCAAACTTTTGGCTCTCACCAGAAGCTAACACAGTGGCTGGCCGGTAATAAAGTAAAATGTTTTCTAGCAGAGTATTTATTGGATTATGATGATCTTGTTATCTACTTCTGAATTTGATTTCATAACTATTTATTTCAATTAGTTGAAATTACTTTGCAGTATTTTACATAAATGGAAGGTATACTGGGAGTTTTTATAGGATATATATTTATAGTATAGAAAAAAGCCGAAAGAATGCCCCTGATATTGAATTCCAGTGGGCAAATACTGCCCCTGAATGCAAAGTTAAAGGTGAAATGTGTAATTTCTCCTTTATTTTTCTCCTGTAATTTCTTCTTAAAATAAAGTGTAGGATAGGACGCAGGCTCAAATCTGCATTAATTGGTAATAAAATGTGACCTCATCTTCATCAAAGTCACAAGTATAGAAAAACCACAATGTGCTTCAGCTAACAACACAGAAACAATTATAATATTTCATGTCTTTACTGAACACATCTCATTAAACATTCACATTGTTGTGGAAAAAGTATGTGAACCCCTAGGCAAATGACATCAACAAATGCTGATTAGAGTCAGGAGTTGGCAAACCTGGCATTTAATTAATGAAACGAGATTGGAGGTGTGGGTTAGAGCTACTTTGACTTATAAAAAGCACTCAAACATTTTGAGTTTGCTATTCACAAGAAGCATCTGCTAATGTGGACCATGCCTCACAAAAAAGAGATATCAGAAGACATACGATTAAGAATTGTTGCTTTACATAAAGCTGGAAAGTGTTATAAAGTTATCTCGAAGAGTTTAGATATTCATCTGTTTACAGTTAGACAAATTGTTTATAAATGGAGAAGATTTAGTACTGTGGGTACTCTCCCTAGAAGTGGCCGTCCAGCCAAGATGACTCAAAGAGCACACCGCAGAATGCTCAATAATTTCTCCCCCGCTAGTGTCACGATAATGACTTTGTTTTCAAACAGATAGTTCTTGCACTTTTCGGGGGAAGCAACCTTTGAATGGCTTACATATAGTTGTTTCTGCGTATTAAGCTGGGATACGAGAGTATTTTAACCGTGAAAAGAACTACTCCCATCACCTTATTACTGGCACTAGGTGACAGTATGAGGCTTTGAATCAGCACATGTTAATTCAAATCTCTCTGCTCTCTATTACTTATGCAAATATTCAACGTGAAATGAATGAGCTTGGCCTGCAGTGTGAATTGAAAGCAGTCCTGTTGCTTCTCATTAAGGTAACAGATCGTAGCGGGACTCTTTCTGTGTCACAGTAAAGTGGTTTTATAGGGTTTTCTTGCATTAGGCTGTTAGGTAAAGCCGTTCCACATATGTCTCTCTGGGGACAGTGGTGTAGAATGGATCGAAGCTCAGAGAGAGAGAGGTGCTAGGGATAAAGGAAGCTCACATCATTAAGTGTGTCATAAAGCACAATTGTCTGCTTTGATTGCCTGCACTGTGAATATTCAAATAGCTAACAACCAACCAGTGAAACAAGCCATTCTGCTTGATGAAGAGAACCGTGGAGTTACAACACTCTGTGTAAAAATGTTACTTATATTGCATTGTATTTTATTTATTTAAAAAAAATAAAACAAGCCATACTACTACGAGACGGAAAAATCGTACAAGCTGGGTCGAACAAAAAAAGTACAACTTTTGTGCCTATAGAGAAAAATAAACAATCCAACGAATGTTGTTATTAAGATTTTTCCTAAGTTTAAACTCTAACCTAAATCTAAACCTAACCATAAACCCTTTTCCCCAAACCCTCAAGCTAACCAGGATTTTCATCGGTTTTGTGTACCACAGAAGAAAGAAAACATCAGAGTTTGGAATGAGATGAAATATTTAGTCTAAGTGTAACCAAATTTATTCACAAATGTTTTGTTTCTTAAAATTAGGGCTGTCACGATTATGAAACTGGGCTGACAATTAATTGTCAAACAAATAAGTATGATAATGATCTGTTTTAGGGCTTTCATGATTAATTGTCATACTTCTTAAAGGGATAGTTCACCCAAAAATGAAAATTCTCTCATCATTTACTTACCCTCCTGCCATCCCAGATGTGTATGGTTGTCTTTCTTCAGCAGAACACATTTGAAGAAAAATAGAAAAATATCTCAGCTCAGTAGGTCCTTATAATGAAAGTGGATGGTAACATGATTTTTGATGCTCCAAAAAGCACAAACAATCAGCATTAACATCATCCATACGACTTCAGTTATTAAATGAATGTCTTATAATGTGATGCGATCACTTTTGGTCAAGTCAAGTCATTTTTATTTGTATAGCGCCTTTCAAAACACACATCATTTCAAAGCAGCTTTACAGAAAATCATGCATTAATAGAAAATATGTAATATCTATAAAGTCTTAGAGTCATCATTGTGTAATTGTAAATTATGTATAAAAATAAGTAATTAAATAATAACTGTATTTATAACCCCAGTGAGCAAGCTGAAGGCGACTGTGGCAAGAAACACAAAACTCCATAAGATGTTGGTTAATGGAGAAAAATAACCTTGAGAGAAACCAGACTCACTGTGGGGGCCAGTTCCCCTCTGACTAAACATCATGAATATAATGCCAATATTAGTTATTTATGTGCAGTGCAGGTCATGATTTAAAATTATTAAACTAAGTAAGTGTTAAGGGCCAGCGATTAAACACAGATTTTGTATGAACTGTAAGATTAATGACTAATGACTTTGAAGTTCATCCTGGATTAACTGGAGAAGTTCACATAGATGCATTGTCCTTGTTAGTTGGCTGATGAAGGGTTTTGTTGGCAATTAATTGATAGTCTATGTAATACATTTCTAGAGTGTAGTCAATCATTAGACTGAGGTGATGCAGGCAGAGATCAGTGAGGTGCATCGCAGTTCAACCGGCCGGTAATTTCGGTGAGGTCTATCCTGAAGTCCAAGGTTCAGGCAGTGGCATATGATGAATCCCATGTCTTATGGTTGGAGTAGGCATCAGTTCATCCTCTGAAGTCCATCGTAATAGACTGAAGTGATGTTTGGCTGGCACCGGCTGCATTTAGTCGTCATCACTCAGAGACACGTAACAGTGGAGTCCGACACCAAGCAGGAACGGAGCTGGATCTGGCCGGTTCTGGTGACCTCTGGATAGGAGTCCCGAGGTTGAGACAGGGATACAAATAGAATAATATTACCGTAGATGCTATTAACTTTTTTGCAGAGTCATAGATCATGATCAGTGTTTCAGGTTCAGGCAGACCTAACTAAAGCAGCCTAATTGTGAGTTGAAGGATAAATTAGGTGTATGCCTGGATAAATAGTTGAGTCTTTAGTCTAGACTGAGTGAGTGTGTCTGCATCTCGAACAGTGTTAGGGAGACTATTCCATAGTTTAGGAGCCAAATAAGAAAAGGATCTACCTCCTTTTGTGGATTTTGATATTCTAGGAACTATTAACAGGCCAGAATTTTGCGATCATAATGAACGTGATGGAGTATAGCGTGGTAGAAGGTCACTTAAGTACTGTGGAGCTAGACCATTCAAAGCTTTGTATGTAGTTAACAGAATTTTAAGATTAATATGAAATTTAACAGGTAGCCAATGTAACGACGATAGAATGGGGCTAATATGATCATATTTCTTGGTTCTCATCAGCACTCTGGCTGCTGCATTTTGAACCAATGGAAGTTTATTTATTGAACTTGCTGGACATCCTCCCAGTAATGCATTACACTAATCTAGTCTTGAGGTCATGAACGCATGGAACACATTTTGGTGTCACATTCTAAGAGTCGCACCTTTTTGTACAAGTCAAGTCACTCGATGGGCCATATTTTAAGAGCACTAGTTCTAAGCTTAGTGCTATGACAAAAGTCATAAGCGTAGTCAGTGGGCATGGCCATGAAGTTTTGGTATTTTCGTGCAAGCTTGCGCTAAGTCTAGACGCAAATGAGTTTGGCGAAATTGCTCACGCAAAGTGCTAAGTGCAATTTAATTCTGAGGTTCTTCTCCGGCACCAGCAATATAAACAAAGACAGCACATTCAAGAAGTTGGTAGTGTAAATGGACTGTATGCAATGAATTAAAAGAATAGAAATATGGACTTACATTCTTTTGTGCATTAACTGCGTCCTTGATGAATGTCAGGCATATTTATGTCAGTGACACGCTTCTTTTATAGGCATGGAAAGTGTGATTCATGTCAGGATTTTGATGTAGGCTCCATTACATTATAGAGAATGTAAGTATTATTCATTATTTTCATCTACTGACACACAAATCATGGCTAGTATTAACCGTAATTGTATTGATTTTAATTTTGAAAATTTCAATTCATTGACTGAAACACGAATAAATTAAACCAAAAATATTTCTAAATTCAAATTACACTTTAAACCTATACAGTAATAAATATGAGTAACTGACAAATAAACCATGACCTCTAGAAAGTTTAACACCACATTTAACACAACTCATTAATATTTGTTTCATAAAACTGCTTATAAAGTGATTGTCAGGGACATAATTTGATGTTCCACTGTACTTTCAGAGTTTGGACATAACCTTTATTACCCTCTGCTGGTGGAATCTCAAACTGCAAATGCAGGAACTGAGTTTAGACTTTGCTTTGCAAACAGACATGCTTTTGAAACATCTTAGCGCAATGACATATTTTTCAGGAAAATAGCTAATTATGCTTTGCACTACCATACAACACACCCACAGTTTGCACAATATACACCCACAGATAGCGCAAAGACTCCCACCCACGCCCACTTGCGCTTTGCGCTGGCAAGACAAATTGTGCTTATAATTAGCGCTCTCATGAAAACCGGATAAGACGTTGTGCATGGTTGTTGCGGGTAGCTCTGTGCTTAGCGCTGTCATGAAAATAGAGCCTGATATCTTAAGGGAAGGTCACACAAGACATTTTTTAATGCAATGGACAAGGATATGATGTCACTTGGGTTCTGGTGTAAGTAAGTAATACATCACAAATAAAAAATAATAATGTATTTAAAATGTTAAAATGTATTGTCTACTCACTTTCCTGCAACAATAAAACACGGCACATGCAGAATACACAAATATGTATTCATTGTATTGAGCCAAGAGGTCAGCGTGTGGCGTTTTGATCTCCTGTTGGTCACGCATCCTCTCGTCATATGGATTCACAGGTCAGATTTCGCTAAAATTGAACTCCTGTATGCAGCGAAGTACGAAATGTCTTCACATGAGCTTTCGTTTCCAGTCTCCTGTGTTCGGATGCGTTTGAATGGATTGTGACGTGTAGTGTGACCGCCCCTTTACAATCTCGTACAAATTATTACGAGTTGTCATGAGACTATGTTGTTTATATTTATTTTAAATTTGTTAAAATTTTAATTTGTAGAGACTTTGATCTAGTATGTAAAGGTTTCCAATGTATAATAGTGATATATAAATGTATGCATAGCCAGTAGGGGTGTAATGGTACATGTATTCGTCCCGAACCGTCGTGGTACTGACATCACGGTTCGGTGCATACAGTCAGACGAAGAATATATCTGAGTCAGTCACAGGCGATCCACACTCCAATCCAGAAGGGGGCACGCGCGGTAATGCAACACTGTTTGCTAACCGCCACAACAGGAAAAAGAGCAGAAGAAGAAGAGACCATCTATGCACCAACCCAAAACAAGAATGGCTTCTCTTAATGCACAAGTTTTATTTTTCATTATTATATTTATTTTGTACTTTTATAACACAAGAGATGCTTTTCAGTTTTGTAGCTGATTGTGACCAAATACCTTGTGTTTTTTTATCAACCCTACAAAATTATGGCCTGTGCAAGAGTGCATTCTGTTTACTGCTTAGTGCTTAATACACTAAAGGAGGCTGTACTGTACCAACTACATCAGGGGGGACTAAATGCCGCTAGGTGGAACAAACTGTAATTTACACTACTGTCTGTTCAAAATAAATGAAAAGAAACCTAGCGTTTGGGATTTGTTGCTTTTTCCTGTTGTACCGAACTCGTATCGAACCGTGATCCCAAAACCGAGGTACATACTGAACTTTGACTTCTGTGTACCGTTACACCCCTAATAGTCAACATAACATCTAATGATTTTCGAAACAATAAAATGGTAAAACCTAACAAATATAGGGGGGAAAAACACAAAACCTTTGTTTAATATCTAAATTGTTTCTCAGAAGTGAGATTAAATAAAGAGCACATGCAGAAATCTGGATCAAAGATTAAATCAAAGATTTGATTACTGATTCTTGGCACTGTTCACACCTCATTTTAAGATCAGTCTGCTTTCATTAATTGAAATTCAGAGTTCACAGATGAAGTTTCTGCTGAGCAACAACTGTTGTTCTGCGGTTTGACTGGAAGATGTGTTTATATTTGTGTTGCAGCTGTTTCAAAGTGCTCTGTCACAGGTGTTTGAATCTGAATCTTGAATGTTTGAATCTTTCAGCTGTACATCAATGAGGGCTTTTTTTCTTAATGAGCAGCTGCAGTTGCCATGGATGCATGTTACAATTCATCTGCACATCTGCATGCATCTGACAGCTGAGAAGAGGAACTGTGGCGTGCTTATTTACCCACCCTACTGTCATAAACGGCTCTTTCAGTGGCATCCATGAATCAGTGGAATCTGCTGTGGTGGAATTTGGTCATTTGTGTAACATTGCCACAACGAAAGGCGGCCCAGGTGGACAGAAATTATTTCAAGCTGATTCCAATTTCACTTCTGTATCCATTATCTACTTAAGTGTCAAACAAGATGTTACCTTGCCAACGTTTTTGTATCTGCCGAAATTACATCAGATATGTCTGTATTAAACTGGGTAAAATCACATCAGGACTCCTGCATCACAGTGAGATATCGCTTTTTTTCTTACAAGACGCTTCTTTGGGCGAGTAATTTCATGCCGTTAGATGCAATCTCAGGCAGCTGAGAGGATTTTACACATCAGCTTTTTTACAGTTGTGTATTCAGCACCAAAAGTGGAGATATGTGCTCTCTGTTGTCATATGGTAATAGTATAGGAGCAGTTTATTTGTAATAGCTGGGAAATGGTGTTGGGTTATCTAGATAAACAAATTATATCTTGATATTTTTCAGTTTTTAACAATATTCAATACACAGTATATATTTATTAGGGGTTCAAGCCCAAATGGCTGAAACCCTATTGCATTTGTAAGGATTATTAGGGGGCCAAGCAACGAAGGTGCTGGAACCCTATTGTATCCGTTAGAATTTTCTTCTTATTATTATTTTTCTGCCATAAAAGCGAATGGGCAGCAAAGACTGTAGGTCCTAGAGACACCAAACTTGGCAGGGTGGTTCCAAATTCCGACCGCTACTCAGGCACATACACGCACATCCATCCGACTCTAGGTGGCGCTATAATAAGCACTTTTACGTTTTGGCTCATATCTCTGCAACTATGAGGGCTAAAATCAAAATACTTGTTTTCCTCTGATTATTTGAGTCAAGCCCAACAAAACGTATTTCATACCGATTTCATTTGTTCAAAAATTTCAATACATAAAATCGTTCCGAAGATATTAACGATACAATTCCTTCGGTTTAATTCAATTTGAGTAATTGATCAATATCTACTCAACGCAAACTCTAAACGTAACCAAACTCGGTATACGTAGTCAGCAAGGCATTTTGACTGTCATAACTTCGCAGCCGTTTGAGTGACAAAGTTCAAATTAAATATGCATCTTCAAGTGCTAACATAGTCTTAAAAAATCGATTCGACAAATCAACAAATATGACCGCCAACGGCCAATCAAATTTCAGCACCTACTATAAAAACTCATATTGGGAATGGCCGATGGTTATGAAACTTACTATACTCAAGCATTTTGTGACAATCGGCCACATGGTGGCGCTATAATTAGCTAATTTGCGTTTTTGCTAATATCTCTGGAACCATATAGGCTAGAATAAAATTCTAAAGCTTTTCTGAATCCATCAGTGCCCCCAAATCATATGGTGACATGGATTTCCATTTCCACAGCAAACATTTTCTAAGACTTTGATTTATTTGAATAAACGACTTTTTCTAACTCAACCTAGGCCGTTTGTCCAATTTGCACGAAACTTGGTATAAATGATCTACAGACCCTCCTGACAAAAGTTGTTCAAAGAATTTTGATATGTCAAATCGTTCCTAAGATATAAACAAATGTGTTTTGGCATGTGGCCTATAATGACTAATTAGCCTGTATCTTGGGAGTGCATTTTTAAGCTTAACAAAAATGTATAAATATGGACAAGAGAACACTCTGAGGTAACATGCCAAATTTCGTTCATTTTTTAACTAGGGGCGCTATAACTTAAAAAATCTAATTTTTGCAACTGTGCTCAAAGCAGTTTAATTGTCACACATAGTTGTGTCCACAGCATCCACAGGATCTTTTCTGTCAAATGTTATTATTTTAGTCATCTCGCCATACTTGCTTGGCCACCGACAATCGCCACTTGCGGCTATATTTATTATTATTAGTATTCTTCTGTCCTAAAACTGATCATGCAGATCAAACTGTAAGGCCTAGAGACTTGAAACTTTGGGGAATGGTACTACTCTGGCTGGCTAGCCATACGCATTAACTCGTCCCGATCGGGGGTTGGTGCTACAGTGAATTAAAAAAAAAAAAAGCAAAAAAACATTTTGGGCCATCAAATATTTGCTCCGCCCTTTTGTTTTCCCACTATTTTGGATTGTTTGAAAAAAATAAATAAAAACAAACCAGTCCTAGGCCGTGCGCACGATCGGAACCAAACCAGTGCAGAACAATTCAGCAGAGTTCCAATATGAAACTTTATCAAAGGAAATTTGAAATTTCGATTTCGATAGCGGGCGTGGCCACTTTAACTAAAATGGTTATAACTCATGAATGGAAAAAGATATAATCACCAAACACACATATGTATGGGGTCATTCTGAGGACTATGGAACCCTTGGTCCGATCAACTTGAACTTTTGCATGCAGTGTCTTTGTCTCATATCTTGAAAAACATGTCCGCCATCAACCAATCAACTTATCAGCTATTAAATAGAGTTAGAAAAGGCAGATCAGAATGAAACGTGGTAGGCCTATTTGTCTCTTGGTCCAAGAAGTCTGTGCAAAATGTGAAAAAAATTGGCCATATAAATCATTGTATATACCGCTGTGTTTCACTCAGACACACGTTATTCATACCATATGATATATTACTTCATTCTGACAACTGTGCCTCAAGAAGTATTGTGTGAATCAAATCGTTTGTTAAATATTTAAGATTATTTAAAAAAAACCTACTTTTTCAAACTAGTCATAGGCCGTTCACCCGATCGGAACCAAACCAGTGAAGAGAGATTCTCTGGAGACCCAGTATCAATGATTATTTAAAAAAGGTTGAACTTTTGATTCATCATCGCAACAGTATCCCAAAGTGGGCGTGGCCACATTTACTTAAATGGTTATAACTCTTGAACAGAATGAGATATTATCACCAAATTTTGGACATTTATGTAGGACGTCAATCTGAGGACACATTAAAACAATTGCGCACTTCTGCCTCATGAATATGAAAAATGCCATATGTCTGTGCTACCTAACATGATGGTTCTGAAAAATTAAGGCACTTTATCATTGTTTTAGGTGCTAATGGACTGTCTAATTAATACTTAATATTGGTTGCATATGTACTTAAAGGACCTTAATAGCTTGAAGCCCATTAATTGCTGCTTGCACCTGTATTATTTTTGTGTTTGCTCTGAGATTGCAAAAAAAGGTGTTTTTCAAAAGACCAAATGACCATTGTACATTCAATATGTTGATAACCCTTTACAATAAGGTTTTATTTGTTAACATTAGTTAAAACATTAGTTAACATCAGCTAACAATGAACAATATTTATTACGCATTTATTAGTCTTAATGTTAATTTCAACATATACTAATACATTTTAAAAATCAAAAGTTGTATTTGTTAACATTAGTTAATGCACTATGAACTAACATGAACTAACAATGAACAATTGTATTTTTATTAACTAACATGAACAAAGATTAATAAATGATGTAAAATATATTGTTAGTTGTTTGTTCATGATACAATGCATTAACTCATATTAACGAATGGAACCTTATTGTAAAGCGTTACCAATATGTTCAATACACTTTATGGACCCGCCGGCGGGTCCAAAGGGGGGGCGTAATATCGCAAAAAAAAGTTTAAAAGTTATAATCTGACCCTTTCAGAGATAATCATTACTTCTGCATTTATGTTACTTAAAATAACAAAATAAGGCCTCAAAACATTCACGTTGAAAATTAGCACCCCCTAGAGGTAATGGGGTAGAAATATTTATATGAAAATAAAAATCCTATAGAAAGCACCTAAATAGACATGTCATTTATCATATGAAAGCTTTCACTCTCAGTAATGTGGCTATACATTAATTTTGTTGCCCTAATACCACAGTTCGAAAGATTTTCAAAAGAATCACAAAGTGAAATATCAAATACAAATGTCACTTATGCTCCAATAACTGCTGCTTTAAGCCCTAAATAGCCAAAAACTTTATCTTGTATCTGCTTTTTCCTTAGATAGTTTTCTAAAAAAAAAAAAGAGAGAGAGACATTTTTTACTTGTCTGTGAGCTTGCTTGGCTGAATAATCCAATATTATATCTTAGATGTCCAGAACAAAATATGCCATCCAAAAGGAAAGGCATGCAAAACTAATCATCAGAAAATATGTTTTAGACTATTGATGATAAAATATATCATCGCAAAGGGGAGGATCTCTCTAGGTCTTTCTAACGACACTTAGATTGAGCTTCTAGTCCACTCAGAGGCTGAGATATTCTATGTAATTATTCAGTTTTTTTTCTAGTGCTTTCTGCCACCTAGTGGAATAAAATTAGACTTTTCAAAGTGAGGTAGAGTGAACAGAATTACATGTTTACAAAGTCAGGACAATTTTTTTTAATTTATTTTTTATTTATTTTTTTTGTTCTGTTTATCATTAGATTATAAACAAATACAAAATTATTTATGAGTAATTGGAGTCATTAAAAAAAAAAAAAAAAAACATGTTTTTTTTATTTTTTTTTATGGGGGTTTCTCTGAAAAATTAGACCAGTTTTTTTGCAGTTAGTCCACAGTATGTGCGAATGGTGAGTTCCCTATCTGTCACTCACTCGACGTTGGTGTCGATGTAGTGACACTAGGGGTCACTCTTGGGAGCCCGAGACACCTCTGGTCTTTGATAAAAGGCCAATGAAAATTGGCGAGTGGTATTTGCATGCCACTCCCCCGGACATACAGGTATAAAAGGAGCTGGTATGCAACCACTCATTCAGATTTTCTCTTCAGAGCCGAACGGTCATGCTCACTGAGCTGAATACTACTTTTCATTCACCTCTGCTGGATCTGACGGCGCATTTCAGCGGCTTCTCCCCCCTCTGCACTGGTGCACTGCAGAGAACGCCCCTGGGCGCTTCGGCAGAAAAACTAGAGAGTATATTTTCTGAAAGAGCATTTTTCCCCTCTAAAAGAGTATATATTTCTCTAAAAGAGTGCACACATGGAACGTCTTTTTAAAGACATGTCTTTTTAAAAGATGCTTTTCCGATTGTGTGTTATTCCTGGTTGCGCTCGTTATCTCTCGCCTTCTGACGGTCACGATCACTTCTTTCATGTCTGGGCACTGCTCACGTGGAGACAGCATTCGTGGATGGTCATGTTCTCATTGCGAGAATATGTCCATGGCAACATTGCGGTTGCGGCTCGCCTTTGTAAGAAAGCGAGCCACCCCAGAGGCTCCCGCCTCGGTCCTTATACCCACGGGTATGAGGCCAGCGTGGCTAGCACTGGGGGCGATTTGGGGACCCCAATGGGACCGCCTCCGCCGGGTATCCCCCCGCGGACCTCCCATTCCCCAGCACACACGTCTGCCCCGATCGGGCTTCCGGATGAGTCCGCCGCGAGCGTTGTCTAGAGTGGAACGCACTGCTCTTCCCTGAACCCTCACGGCTCGGTGATTGGTTCCTGGGCTCGCGGCGCCGCTCAAAGCCACGCCCCGCCCCCGTTCCTTTCTTCCCGGAAGTGCATGAAGAGCTGTCAAGGTCGCGGGAGGCACTTTTTACTGCCCGGTCCCGGCTATTCGGCAATCCCCCGGTGGATAAAGGCGCTCGCGGTGCACCTATGCCCGCAGAGCGCCGCAACCTGGCGCGGGTGCCCCCCCCGTCCAAGGCCTGTAGGTTTACGTCGTCTCTGACGGCCAAGGCCTACGGTGCCGCTGGACAAGCCGCCTCCACCCTGCACGCCATGGCTCCCCTGCAAGTCCGCCAAGGCACTAAAGGAACTGCACGAGGGTAGTTCTGCCCCGGAATTGATGCAGGAACTGCGCTTAGCGACGGAGGTCACGGCGTGGTCTCTCGGTCGGACGTTGGCCACACTAGTGGTCCAGGAGCGCCACCTTTGGCTCAACCTGGTCGAGATGGGTGAGGCCGACAAGACACGATTCCTTGCTGCCCCCATTTCCCAGGTGGGCCTATTCGGCGACACCGTCGAGGACTTTGCCCAGCAGTTTTCGATGGTAGAGCAGTAGATGGATGCTAGCCGGCATATCCTGCCCCGGCGCGGCTCAAGATCCCGCACCCCGTCTACTCGTCGCCAAGGGCGTCCCCCTGCGGTGACTGCACCGGCTTCACCGCAGCCCGCCCCTTCGGCCCGGCCCCGGCGTGGAGCCCACCGCAGGAAGCAGACGCCACCCGTCTCGCGGCCGCCCAGAACCCGTGAAAGGTTTCAAAGCGCCCTTGAGACAGGCGACCCAGGGACAACGAAACCCGCGGCTCTGGAGCTGGTAATCAGATCTCCATCTTTTTGTTACCTTTTGCATTTAATTGCACTGCATGCCCAAGGGGCTGCAGTACTCAAGAGCTCAGCAAGAGTGGTTTCCTTGTTCCCTGGGTCATGTATCCGGTGTGTACGGCCGTCATCACGACCACCATCCACCACTCTATTTGGCAGGTTTTGCGCTCCAGCGGCGGTCTCCCGCCCCTGAGCGCCCAGCTGTGGCACAAATCCGCCCCCGATATGACAGTCTCCACGGGTCACGAGGACAGGCCTCTTCCTCCACCATCCCAGGCTGTTCCAGGGGTGGTCACAAGGAGCCAGGTAAGTGCTTCGATGTCCTTAGACTCAGCACGGCCACGACATGGTGTGGCACCTCGAGCTCCACCCCGCCGCGAGGCCCCAACTGCCGGTATGTCCGATGACGTTGTCCCTTTGGTCCCCCTTGCATGGAACTTGGACCCATGGCTTGCGCTTTCCAATCCGTCGTGAGGGCTGGTCCGGACCGTCTGATCCTTCCTCGACACAGACCCTTCCTGCGGTTCACGTTCGAGGGTCAGGCGTATCAGTACAAAGTCCTCCCTTTCGGCCTGTCCCTGTCTCCTCGCGTATTTACAAAGGTCGCAGAGGCTGCCCTTGCCCCATTAAGGGAGGTGGGCATTCGCATTCTCAACTATCTCGATGACTGGCTAATCCTAGCTCACTCTCGAGATGTGTTGTGCGCACACAGGGACCTGGTGCTCTCACACCTCAGCCGACTAGGGCTTCGGGTCAGCTGGGAAAAGAGCAAGCTCCTCCCGGTTCAGAGCATCTCTTTTCTCGGTTTGGAGTTGGACTCGGTCTCCTTGACGGCGCACCTCACGAACGAGCATGCCCAGTCGGTGCTGGCCTGTTTGAAGGTGTTCAAACAGGGAACAGCGGTTCCACTGAAACTTTTTCAGAGGCTCCTGGGGCATATGGCATCCTCGGCGGTGGCCACCCCGCTCGGGTTGATGCATATGAGGACGCTTCAGCACTGGCTCCAGACTCGAGTCCCGAGATGGCCATGGTGCCACGGGACACACCGCGTGGCCATTACGTCGGTCTGTTACCGTCTTTTCAGCCCTTGGACCGACCTCTCATTCCTACGGGCATGTGTTCCTCTAGAACTGGTCCCCAGGCGCGTCGTGGTCATGACAGATGCCTCCAAAATGGGCTGGGGCGCTGTTTGCAATGGGCACGCAGCCGTCGGCCTCTGGACGGGTCTGCGACTGCATTGGCACATCAACTGCCTTGAGTTGTTGGCAATTCTGCTCACCCTGCGGAGGTTTCAGCCGTTGATCCAGGGCAAGCACGTGTTAGTTCAGACAGACAACATGACAACGGTAGCATATGTCAACCGCCAAGGTGGTTTGCGCTCTCGTTGTATGTCACAACTCGCCTGCCATCTCCTCCTCTGGAGTCAGCAGCACTTCAAGTCACTGCAAGCCACTCACATCCCAGGCAACCTCAACACTACAGCGGACGCGCTGTCACAACAGGTTACCCTCAGGGGAGAGTGGAGACTCCAGCTTCAGGTGGTCCAGCTGATTTGGAGTCGATTCGACAGGTACAGGTGCACCTGTTTGCCTCCCAAGAATCCTCCCCACTGCCCACTCTGGTACGCCCTGACCGAGGCCCCCCTCGGCATAGACGCGCTGGCACACAGCTGGCCCCCTGGCATTCGCAAATATGTGTTTCCCCCAGTGAGCCTGCTTGCACAGACCCTGTGCAAGGTCAGGGAGGACGAGGAGCAGGTCGTCCTGGTAGCACCCTACTGGCCCACCCAGACGTGGTGCTCGGACCTCACGCTCCTCGCGACAGCTCCCCCCTGGCGAATTCCCCTGAGGAAGGACCTTCTTTCTCAGGGAAGTGGCACCATCTGGCACCTGTGCCCAGACCTCTGGAATCTCCATGTCTGGCCCCAGGATGGGACGTGGAAGACCTAAGCTGTCTCCCACCTGCGGTAGTAGACATGATCACTCAGGCTAGGGCCCCTCTACGAGGCGCCTGTATGCCTTTAAGTGGCGTCTGTTCGCTAAGTGGTGTTCTTCCCGTCGGGAAGACCCCCAGAGATGCGCAGTCGGATCAGTGCTTTCCTTCCTGCAAGAGAGGTTGGAAGGGAGGCTGTCCCCTTCCACCTTGAAGGTGTACGTTGCTGCCATAGCAGCACACCACGACGCAGTCGACGGTAAGTCCTTAGGGAAGCACGACCTGATCATCAGGTTCCTAAGAGGCGCCAGGAGGCTGAATCCCTCCAGACCGGGCCTCGTTCCCTCATCGGACCTCTGTAGTTCTTCAGGGTCTACAGAGAGCCCCCTTTGAGCCTTTGCAGTCAGCCGAGCTTAAGGCACTCTCCTTAAAGACTGCCCTCCTGACTGCACTCACTTCCATCAAGAGGGTAGGTGACCTGCTAGCATTCTCTGTCAGCTAAATGTGCCTGGAGTTCGGTCCAGGTTACTGTCACGTGATCCTGAGACCCTGACCGGGCTATGTGCCCAAGGTTCCCACCACCCCTTTAGGGACCAGGTGGTGAACCTGCAAGCGCTGCCCTAGGAGGAGGCAGACCCAGCCCTCTCGTCGCTATGTCCGGTGCGCGCTTTACGCATCTATTTGGATCGCACGCAGAGCTTTAGAATCTCTGAGCAGCTCTTTGTCTGCTTTGGTGCACAGCGGAAAGGAAGTGCTGTCTCCAAGCAGAGGATCGCCCACTGGCTCATTGACACCATAACTATGGCATATGTCACCTAGGACATGCCGCCCCCGGTAGGGCTACCAGCCCATTCTACCAGGGGTGTAACGGCTCCCTGGGCCCTGGACAGGGGTGCCTCTCTAACAGACATTTGCAGAGCAGTGGGCTGAGCAACACCCAACACCTGTGCAAGGTTCTATAACCTCCGGGTGGAACCGGTTTCGTCCCAGGTAGTGGCACGCAACACAAGCGGATAAGCCCGGGATAGCTGGCCGGGTGTATCGCTTGCACATAGCGCCTTTCACCTCCCTTGGAGCTGAAGACTTGCACCATTAATTCCCAGTAGCGTTCACAAACTTTGTTTCCTGGTTGACTTCCTCCGAGCCCTGTGGCAGTCGAGTGTTCGGAGAGACTCGCTGCCGGCCCAGTACACGCGCTAACCAAGAGCCCTGTTCTGGGGTAGGTGCTCCGCATGTGGCGGTTCCCTGTAAGGCTAACCCCATGCGATCTATATCTTCCGCTAGTTCGTTTCCCTGTTGGCAAACTACGTCTTCCTTGGGCAGAGCCCCTCTGCCCCAGTCTCCATGTTTGTAGTAACTCCTCCCCCATTGGGCAGGATCTACCTTGAAGGCTCTCCACATGGTTGGAAAGACCATGTGACGTATTTTTCCACTTAAATATCCCCCCCTCTCTTTGAGCGAGGTGTGGTCTCCGCGGTGTCTTCCCCTTGGGAGGGACACCCCCCGACTAGACCTGGCGGCCCAGTTGGATAATCCCCCTTCTTTTTTAGGGAGTGGAAAAAGAGAAGGAGAAAAGAGGCCAAGACTGGGTTAAGCCTGTCTCTATCTTTGGGTAGTCGACTTGTCCCCAAAAAGGGCCGTTCGATACTCATAAATATGTTGGGGGAGGTTACGTGTCGACCTGGTGTGCTGGCTATGAGGCACACAGCAAGTCTGCCCACCACACACCACCAGTTCACGTAACACAGTTCAGCCTCATGGCGTTTTGTATAGGGACCCCTAGTGTCACTACATCGACACCAACGTCGAGTGAGTGACAGATAGGGAACGTCATGGTTACTTGTGTAACCTCCATTCCCTGATGGAGGGAACGAGACGTTGTGTCCCTCCTGCCACAACGCTGAACTACCCGCTGAAATGGCCGGACCTTATATCGGCCCCTCAGCATAAAACCTGAATGAGTGGTTGCATACCAGCTTCTTTTATACCCGTATGTCCGGGGGAGTGGCATGCAAATACCACTCGCCAATTTTCATTGGCCTTTTATCAAAGACCAGAGGTGTCTCGGGCTCCCAAGAGTGACCCCTAGTGTCACTACATCGACACCAACGTCTCGTTCCCTCCATCAGGGAACGGAGGTTACACAAGTAACCATGACGCTTTTCAGTTTGAGTGTGAAAAATTGCGGGTGGCAGCCCAAAAATACAGTTTATACAGAGTTTAAGGGGTTAATGTAAGAACTAAAATGGAGTAAATATCTAGTTAAAATAATCAATGCATTTTTTTCCTCACTGAAAACAAAATTAACACGAGGAAGCAAGATATTTAATTTTTTATTCATACAACATTTAGTTAAGGTCTTATCTGACTGGACATGTGCCATTTGAAGAGTGCTGATTTAGGCCACATCAATACTAATATGTTTTTTTTTTTTTCAGTTTTCTAACGTCATAGTTTTCCAAAGTATACGATAATGGAGAGAATTTTCAAAAACGTTTAGATGGAGGAAAACGTTCTAGTGTTTTCAAACTAAAAATTAATATTGTGGATGTGGCTTTAACATTTGTTGTGACATTGCTTAATTATAAGCACCAATAAAACAATATAGTAATAAACACTAAAATCTACTTACATATATTTGTACAAAAACATTTTAAAGGTGCTCTCAGTAATTTTTTCTCATTAAACAATTGGTACTCATTAAGAAATAAATAGCAGTTTTGAAACATATCTATAAAATCACATTAGCACTCACATTAAAACGAAGACTCCAGTGATATCAGTAACCTTATAAAAGCTGTTTTATTCTACACGGAGAGGTTCCACACATGGGGGCTGCCATCTTAGGATCATTTGACCAGCTGAATACTACTCGCTTAATCTCAGTAACCGTCCTGTTATTTGACACTTTAACTCGTGGATTAAATTAATCATGACTGACTGTTTATAGTGTATATATACAATGGCATCGGTTACTGAAAATGTTTGCGTTTGAATGATGCTGCATCCAAGCCACTAGGTGTCAGTGTAAGTCCAAGACGACATGCATAAAAAATAACTGAGTACATCTTTAATATATGAAAATGCTATAAATTAAAATTTTTGAATGGTGATGCAAATGTATCATCAAATCAAGGTTTTAAACCACTTCACTTCACGCAAATTCATCAATAATCATCAATAATAGTTAATTAACTTGCCAAATTTGCTACCAATGAGAGATGCTATTAAAACATCTCTTTCTAAAAATTCTCTTTAAGTCGCAAGACAAAAAAAGGATAAAATCTAGTGAGCCTGATCTCATTAAAATCACATGACTGTGTTGATATTTTTGCAGAATGATATAATGTTTCTCCTTGCATGTATAGCGGAAGTTCAGAGGTGAAATATCCACAGAGTGGCGCTAAAAGCGAGTTAAATTAATGCTCTATCGAGTATTAAAGCAACAAGCCAACATCCCTACCCTAAACCTAACTGATTGTGTCAGAAAAGCAAATGTAAGATGAAAAACGCAATTGCTCAAGTAACTGCGTTATTATGTGGATATTCACGTGTCGACTCGCGTGCTCATTTCATTCACCAGGAAACTGCCACCATACATACAACGAACCACGTAAAAATAATTTAGCAAAAACTTTGTAGAGATTGAAAGTAGTCTAGTGACAATGTTTTTTTTGGTTTTTTTTTAGGAAACTTAACCAAAAAAAGAGCATTAAAATCATTGTGATATTCTGTGTTATTTTATCACCAGCAAAATTATCACAAATACTATTTGAATGTTAAAATTTTACCCATGCCTATTTGTGAAAATAAATCTTGAGGTCTTGTGTGCTCTGAGCGGATCTCGTTTGTTGTATCGATGGTTAAAACTTTACTTATTTATTAATGTACTAAGAACTAAATAACCCAATAAGCAGCTGGCCATAATACATTTATTTAAAACAATTATAAATGCAATGAGCAGCAGAGATGATGCAAGCTGTTGTAAGAGCAGCTCAGGCAGTTCAGAATTAGTATCTACAGAAAACTCTCTACTCTTCAGAAGTTTGAAGTGAGAGTTTTCAAGTGATAGCCACACTTGTTAAGTGTGATGCACTTTTCTTTAATGGCAAAGACACCTGAGTGCCTCCAAGAAATTGACAGGTTTGGTCATCAGCCTCTTGTCAGACAATGTGGAAGACTGTTTGCATACTTACAAAGATATTGCTTTATGACCAACACCAAAGCCCCCCTGCAGGTAAAAATCAAAACAAAAAGAACACACACACACACACACACACACACACACATACACACACACAATTGTTGGTTTAGCTACCCTTATGAGCACTCTCCATAGACATAATGATTTTTATACTGTATGAACTATAGATTCTATCCCCTAACCCTAACCCTACCCCTAAACCTAACCCTCACAGAAACCTTTTTGCATTTTTACATTTTCAAGAAAACATCATTTAGTATGTTTTTTTTTTTTAAGCAATTTGAATTATAGGGACACTAGAAATGTCCTCATAAACCACATTTATAGCATAATACCCTTGTCATTACCAGTTTGTAACACACACAATGTTGGGCTAATACTGCTATCATCTGAGGCTGCAGTTACTCTTCCAGACCACCAGGGGCAACAGAAAAAAAAACAAGTACAAAAAAATGTGTATATATATATATATATATATATATTAGGGCTATCCATTTAATGCATTCCTCAAGACGTGTTTTTTTAAGTATTATACTACATACAACTTGATACAGCGACCTAAAAACTGTATGTTTATGATGCAACGCAACCAAGACACTCCAAAATCATCCGTCTAATGCAGGTGTACATTGACGGGTCCTTAGACAAGCCCTTATAATAAATCTATTTCGGACAGATTGACGAATTCAGTTGCAAAATGGATTGCTGTGAACTGCAGGCCAACGACTGGCTAATGTTCAATAATATGGAAATAAACAATATATTGCATTCTAAAGACACTTTTTGTATTGACTTTTTGGTTACACTTTACAATAAGGTTCCATTCATTAACATGAGTTAATGCATTAAGTCTCATGAATTAACAATTAACAATATATTTGTACATCATTTATTAATCTTTGTTCATGTTAGTTAATAAAAATACAATTGTTCATTGTTAGTTCATGTTAGTTCATAGTGCATTAACTAATGTTAACAAATACAACTTTTGATTTTTAAAATGTATTAGTATATGTTGAAATTAACATTAAGACTAATAAATGCGTAATAAATATTGTTCATTGTTAGCTGATGTTAACTAATGTTAACAAATAAAACCTTATTGTAAAGGGTTATCAACATATTGAATGTACAATGGTCATTTGGTCTTTTGAAAAACACCTTTTTTGCAATCTCAGAGCAAACACAAAAATAATACAGGTGCAAGCAGCAATTAATGGGCTTCAAGCTATTAAGGTCCTTTAAGTACATATGCAACCAATATTAAGTATTAATTAGACAGTCCATTAGCACCTAAAACAATGATAAAGTGCCTTAATTTTTCAGAACCATCATGTTAGGTAGCACAGACATATGGCATTTTTCACATTCATGAGGCAGAAGTGCGCAATTGTTTTAATGTGTCCTCAGATTGACGTCCTACATAAATGTCCAAAATTTGGTGATAATATCTCATTCCGTTCAAGAGTTATAACCATTTAAGTAAATGTGGCCACGCCCACTTTGGGATACTGTTGCGATGATGAATCAAAAGTTAAACCTTTTTTAAATAATCATTGATACTGGGTCTCCAGAGAATCTCTCTTCACTGGTTTGGTTCCGATCGGGTGAACGGCCTATGACTAGTTTGAAAAAGTAGGTTTTTTTTAAATAATCTTAAATATTTAACAAACGATTTGATTCACACAATACTTCTTGAGGCACAGTTGTTCAGAATGAAGTAATATATCATATGGTATGAATAACGTGTGTCTGAGTGAAACACAGCGGTATATACAATGATTTATATAGCTGTCAGTTTGTTCAGATACTCAGGTGACATTTCACCCCACACTTCCTGTAGCACTTGTCATAGATGTGACTGTCTTGTCGGGCACTTCTCACGCACCTTACAGTCTAGCTGATCCCACAAAAGCTCAATGGGGTTAAGATCCACAACACTCTTTTCCAATTATCTGTTGTCCAATGTCTGTGTTTCTTTGCCCACTCTAACCTTTTCTTTTTGTTTTTCTGTTTCTTTGCAATTCTTCCCATAAGGCCTGCACCCCTGAGTCTTCTCTTTACTGTTGTACATGAAACTGGTGTTGAGCGGGTAGAATTCAATGAAGCTGTCAGCTGAGGACATGTGAGGCGTCTATTTCTCAAACTAGAGACTCTGATGTACTTATCCTCTTGTTTAGTTGTACATCTGGTCTTCCACATCTCTTTCTGTCCTTGTTAGAGACAGTTGTCCTTTGTCTTTGAAGACTGTAGTGTACACCTTTGTATGAAATCTTCAGTTTTTTTGGCAATTTCAAGCATTGTATAGACTTCATTCCTCAAAACAATGATTGACTGATGAGTTTCTAGAGAAAGCTGTTTCTTTTTTTTTGTCATTTTTGTCCTAATATTGACCTTAAGACATGCCAGTCTATTGCATACTGTGGCAACTCAAAAACAAACACAAAGACAATGTTAAGCTTCATTTAATGAACCAAATATCTTTCAGCTGTGTTTGATATAATGGCAAGTGATTTTCTAGTATCAAATGATCAATTTAGCATGATAACTCAAGGATAAGGTGTTGGAGTGATGGCTGCTGGAAATGGGGCCTGTCTAAATTGTGATGGTGCTGTTTTTTACATCAGTAATGTCCTGACTACTCATTGTGATCAGCTGAAAGCCTCTTTGGTGAATTAAAGTACCATTTCCCTTTCAAAACAGCAAAATCTGTATATTATTCCAAACTTTGGCCGCCAGTGTGTGTATGTGTGTGTGTGTGTGTGTGTGTGTGTGTGTGTGTGTATATATATATATATATTAGTGGGTGTTTTTTGGCCACTTTTTGCAAAATTACGGGAAAGTAAAGTCTCATTAAAACAATTTTAAACATCACTTGTCTCATATTTCATTCTCTTTGCTGACACTTTTGTCCACTTGGTTAACAAGTACGCTAACTTTCTGAAATGTATATAAATCATTTTCACACAATAAATATTGAAACGTTCATGTTTATTTCACTCCTTGTTTAGATGAACATGTAAAAATGTGTATTTTTATAATGGATTTTCACAGTTTAATATTTAAGTCTGAGTCTGGGACAAGGCTTAAACAATAAAATCTATTCCTAAAAAGCATTTGAAAAGTACCAAGAATAAATGATGAAGGCTTAGTATAAAGTTTCCAATTCAGATTTAATGAGACCTTCATATAATAAAAATAAAAATGTTAATAAAAATCCACCACTAGGACATGAAAGTGCCCAAAGTTGAAGAAAGACCATAACTATCATAGCTATCGACATAGGTCCAGCATTAAAGTTCTACTGTAAATGATGTATTGTTACAATCCATCAGTATTACTCATCATGTGTGCCATCTAATCAATCCTTGACTGCTGATGATCTTTTTAAATGAGCAAAATTGTACTAAAATGTCATACACACACGTATTGTGTTTCTGAGTGCCCTGTCATATAGAGGAAGTGACTGGCAGAGCATTAATTGGAAGGTTGTCAGAGAGAGAGAGAGAGAGAGAGAGAGAGAGAGAGAGAGAGTCTCCTTCACATGCCATCAGCGATTCATTGGCCTTGTGCGGGGGGATCTGTCTCTACACTGTCAGTTGACAGGATTACACTTTTTATTATATACTGTTGTGTCATACAGTATCTCAAGGTCTCATTGACAGCAGAGAAAAGAAATAAAAGGGATTGAGCTCTATTATAGAAGATCTCCGGGATTTCTTGCTGTCTGTACAAAAAGGTTGTGCATTTGCAGATGTGTATTAATCTTCCATACCACTTGGAGGAGCTGTGGAAAATGGTTTTCCAAACAGTGCTAAAAAAGAACAACAATCTTGTCCCAAACAGGATATCAGGAATTCGCTAGTTAAAGGGATAGTTCACCCAAAAATGAAAATGTTCAAATCATTAATCATCCTCATGCTATCCCAGATATGTATGAATTTCTTTCTTCTGCTGAACACAAATGAAGATTTAGAAGAATATCTCAGCTCTGTAGGTCCATACAATGCAAGTGAACGGTGGCCAGAACTTTGGTCTAAAAAGCACATAAAGGCAGCATAAAAGTAATCCGTATGACTCCAGGGGTTTAACCCATGTCATCTGAAGAGATATGATAAGTGTGGGTGAGAAACTGATCAATATTTAAGTCCTTTTTTTTTTTTTTTACTATAAATCTCCAGTTTCACTTTCTTCTTTGTACATGTTTCTCCATTGACAGCCATGCAAAAGCCGTATTTCTGATGACATTTCTGACAAAATACACTATTATTTCATTACACTATAGTACATCTTTTTACAATGACAGATCCAGTGACAGTGACTTTTAAAGGAATATTCCAGGTACAATAAAAGTTACGTTTTATCAACAGCAATTGTGGCATAATCAAGGTTATAGTGAAGCACTTACAATGGAAGTCACTCCTCAGCTGTATTTGTGTTAAATCTTTTTGTAAATAATGCAATGGTAATATAATACAAAGTATAATGTTAATAATTAAAAATATAAAACAATCCCAATTCCGAAAAAATTGGGACAGTATGAAAAATGAGAATAAAAACAAAAAGTAGTGATTTGTAAATAATATTCACCCTTTGCTATATTGTAAGCACTACAACTACATGTTTTACCTTGTGAATTTCATTTATTTTTTAATTTTTTTAATGTAATTTCAAATCAGTTGATTGCAACACACTCCAAAAAAAGTTGAGACGGGGCAATTTAAGACTAATAACAATTTGACGAGCTGAAATAACAAAGCGATGTGAAACAGGAGATGTTAAACAGGTGACGTAATCGTGTCATAGTATTTAAGGAGCCTCCAAAAACAGCCTAGTCCTTCAAGAGCAAGAATCGTTCAAAACTTGTCAATTTGCCAAAAGATGCTTCAGCAAATAATCCAATTTATTTTGAGAACAATGTTCCCCCAAAGACAAATTGGAGGGATTTTGGGCATTTCACCCTCTACAGTGCACAATATTGTTTAAAGATTCAAGGAATCTGGTCAAATCTCGGTGCGTAAAGGGCAAGATGAAAACCACTAATGAATGCGCATGATCTCTGATCCCTCAGACATCACTGTCTTAAAAAACGTCATTCATCTGTAATGGATATCATGAACATGGGCTTGAGATAACTTTAATTAACCTTTGTTAGTCAACACCATTCGCCGCTGCATCCACAGATGCAAGTTAAGACTTTACTATGTAAAGCAGAAGCCGTACATCAACACTGTCCAGAAGCACTGCCGACTTCTCTGGGCTCGGTCTCATCTTAGATGGAAAGTAGAACAGTGGAACTGTGTTTTTTGGTCCGATGAGTCCACATTTCAAATAGTTTTTAATAAACACAGCCATCGTGTTATCCGGGCCAAAGAGGAAAAGGACCATCCAAGCTGTTATCAGCCTCAGGTCCAAAAGCCAGTGTCTGTATGGGCCAGGGGTGTGTCAGTGCCCATGACATGGGCAACTCGCACATCTGTGAGGGCACCATTAATGAAGACAGATATGTACACATTTTGGAGCAGCATATACTGCCATCCAGCACCGTGTTTTCCAGGGACATCCCGGAATCTTCAGCAGGACAACTTCAAACCATATACTGGCCGAATAAGCACAGAGTGCGGGTGCTAGATTGTCCTGCCTGCAGGCCTGAGCATCCCCAATTGTGAATGTGTGGTGCATTATGAAGCGCACAATACAGCAATGAAGACCCCGTACAATTGTGCAGCTGAAGACCTGCATAATGGATGAATGGGGGAAAATTCCACTTTCTAAACTTAACAAACTTGTGTCTTCAGTGCCCAAATGTTTAATAAGTGTTATTAGAAGAAATGGTGATTTTTCACAGTGGTAAACACTCGACTGTCCCAACTTGAGTGTGTTGCAATCATCTGATTTGAAATTACTGTACATAAAAAAAAAAAAAAAAGAAATTCACAAGGTAAAACACCATGTAATGTTAGTTGTAGTGCTTTTTGTTTTTATTATAATTTTTCATACTGTCCCAACTTTTTTGGAATTGGGGTTGTAGATTAACGCTGCTAAAAAAAGCCACAAACGCATGATCACTTTCTGTGAAATGGTCCATCGAAGGAGGTGTTTAAAACTTGTTCGAAAAATTGTATTTGGTGCCACTAGCTGCCAATGCCGTGTGCCATGATACTGTATTATTATCCACTAAGATGGACTTAATTTAAATTGTATTATGCAATTTTAATGTCAAGAAACATTGTCCAAAATTGCCTCCCTTTGCAAAATCTCTGCACTAAAGAAGATGATGCCGAGGGGCTTTGACGGGGCAGGTGTGTTTATGACTCTAGCTGAGTCAGTTTTACATCAGCGTTACAGTTTTCAAAGCAGCTTTGAAGTTTGTGCAGATGTTTGATCAGCGTTATCCGGATAATCAAAGGAAATGCTGAAGAATATAGGTAAAGATCAGATAAAACTTCAGTTGTAGATGTGCTAGTATACTCACTGCCTGAACGCTGTAAGAAATTCCCTCTAGAGGGGACCTCTAGAGGGTCCAGCAGCTCTTTTCTGTCCTGAGCAAAATGAGATACCATTAAAGCTGCCATAGCTGGATGATGTTTACTATGTGTTACTTCCAGAATCTGAAGAGCAAAAGAGTTGAGGTGTGGATATACTCATGTTTGCAGGACCAGTTCAAACTAATTTCACTAATCTGTCATGTAGTTTATACTTAAATGCAAAGCAACTTGCTCTCAAGAGATAATATAAGTGGATTAAAAGGCCCACTCGCATAAATATGAATGGGAGAAATCATGACGATTACTAATATGGTGGCTATAGCCCCACCCTACAGTTAAAAGAGCCAATCGCCTTTTTGATAGAATCATCGACTGTCTGCTTACTCGAGAGTGTCCATGAGCACTAGTTAGGAGGATCATCCTGAAAAATACAGTTTTTTTGCATGATTTGAGCTAAAGAAATAAAATGTATGATACGATTGTTGTCAGCCTTTATTGCTGATTTGAAATATGTTGTTTGAATGCAATCTTGACAAACAGTTACAAATATGGCCGCAGAGAGACCTGACTTGTCTTAAAGGGAATTTGCTTGCAAAAAATGTTGGTAAATTACAGTGCTGTGAAAAAATATTTGCCTGATTTCTTCTGTTTTTGTGTAAATCTCATACTAAATTTCTAAATCTACCATAAAACAAAGGCAATCTGAGTAAACACAAAATACAGTTTATAAATGCTGATGTTATTTATTGAAGCAAAAAAGTTATCCAAAACCAACTAAACCTGTGTAAAAAAGTATTTTCCCTTTAGTTACTAAATCCCCAAATCTATGAAACTGCATTCATAATGAAGTTCAGCTGGACTAGACACACCAGACCTGATTACTGCCAGCCCTGTTCAATCAAATAAACATCTAATAGAACTTTTTCAGCAGCATGAAGTTGACTAAAAGGTCTCACCCAGTAGCACACTATGCCAAGGTCCAAAGAAATTCCAGAAATTATGAGGAAAAAGGTGATTGAAATACATCAGTCCGGGAAGGGTTACAAAGCCATTTCAAAGGCTCTGGGACTCCAAAGAACCACAGTGAGAGCCATTATCTCCAAATGGAGAAAACTTGGCACAGTAGTGAAACTTCCCAGAAGTGGGTGACCTTCCAAAATTCCTCCAAGAGCACAGCGATGACTCATCCAGGAATTCACAAAAAAGCCAAGGACAGCATCCAAGGAACTGCAGGCGTCTCTCACATTAATAAAGGTCACTGTTCATGACTCCATTATCAGAAAGACACTGGCCAAAAATGCCATCAATGGAAGAGAGGTGAAAACCACTGCTAACCCAGAAGAACATTAAGGCTCGTCTGAATTTTGCCAAAACACACCTTGATGATCCTCAAACCTTTTGAGAGAATGTTCTGTGGGCTGATGAGTCGAAAGTGGAACTGTTTGGAAGACAGGGGTCCCGTTACATCTGACGTAAATCAAACACAGAAGTCCACAAAAAGAACATCATACCTACGGTCAAGCATGGTGGTGGTAGTGTGATGTGTGGGGATGCTTTGCTGCTTCAGGGCGACTTGTAATAATTGAGGGAAACATGAATTCTGCTCTCTACCAGAAAATCCTAAAGGAGAACGTCCGGTCATCAGTCCGCGAGTTGAAGCTCAAGCGCAACTGGATTATGCAGCAAGACAATGATCCAAAGCATAGGAGTAAGTCCACCTCTCAATGGCTCAAAAGAGGCAAAATTAACGTTTTGGAGTCCTGACTTAAACCCGATTGAGATGTTGTGGCAGGACCTTAAACGGGCAGTTCATGTTCGAAAACCCTCCAATGTGTCTGAACTAAAGCAAAGAAGAGTGGGCCAAAATTCCCCCACAGTGTTGTGAAAGACTGATCTCCCGTTATCAGAAGAGTTTGGTTGCAGTTGTTGCTGCTAAAGGTGGCACAACCAGCTATTAAGTTTAAGGGGGCAGTTAGTTTTTCACATGGGTGGTATAAGTGTTGGATAACTTTTTTGCTTCAATAAAAAAAAAAATATATATATATATATATATATATATATATATTAGGGTGACCAAATGTCCTCTTTTTCCCCAGACATGTCCTCTTTTCAGAAATGTCCGGTATTCGGCTATAGCTGCATTATGATGTGCATCTGGTCTAATACTTCATTGTGTGTGCACGCATATTTGCATTGCTTTAACCCTTCTTTGTAAGTCTCGCCTTCTCGCACACCAATTGGTCAATTAAAAGAGGCTTGCAGCAACTATTGGCCAAATTCCTGCCTGTCAATCTCTCCACGAACGCGCAAAGTGCTGTTGTGTTCGGCATCAAACAGTTGCTTGACAGTAGCAGCAAATGACAGCTAAGTGGAAACAATGCCCAAACAAAAGTGCACTTACAGAAGATTTGCACAAAAAATTCGACCCATGCTTTCGTCCAGGTCGAGATCCGTGGGAAGCAAAATGTATGTCAGTTACTAATAAAGGTGCAAGTGATTTAGAAGCTCTGGGAAGCATAAAGGGTCAGCAAAAGGTGAAAGTTCATCAGGTAAATTAACAGACTACTTTTTGCGACCAGGTAAAATTGTTATCACTTTGCTTCATTTTTCATGGACATTCATTAGTAATAGTTAATGAAGGTACATCATGGCATCAAATATTTTATTTTAGTACATGGACATTCAAAAGAATGTTGGAAATTTTTATTTATTTATTATATATATTTATGATATGCTAATAGTGTGTCTTTTTCACTGTATTTTAAGTAAGTTTGCATTCATAGTAACACTCTTTTGAACCCTATTATTCTTAATATATACAGGTGCATCTCAATAAATTAGAATGTCGTGGAAAAGTTCATTTATTTCAGTAATTCAACTCAAATTGTGAAACTCGTGTATTAAATAAATTCAATGCACACAGACTGAAGTAGTTTAAGTCTTTGGTTCTTTTAATTGTGATGATTTTGGCTCACATTTAACAAAAACCCACCAATTCACTATCTCAAAAAATTAGAATATGGTGACATGCCAATCAGCTAATCAACTCAAAACACCTGCAAAGGTTTCCTGAGCCTTCAAAATGGTCTCTCAGTTTGGTTCACTAGGCTACACAATCATGGGGAAGACTGCTGATCTGACAGTTGTCCAGAAGACAATCATTGACACCCTTCACAAGGAGGGTAAGCCACAAACATTCATTGCCAAAGAAGCTGGCTGTTCACAGAGTGCTGTATCCAAGCATGTTAACAGAAAGTTGAGTGGAAGGAAAAAGTGTGGAAGAAAAAGATGCACAACCAACCGAGAGAACCGCAGCCTTATGATTGTCCAGCAAAATCGATTCAAGAATTTGGGTGAACTTCACAAGGAATGGACTGAGGCTGGGGTCAAGGCATCAAGAGCCACCACACACAGACATGTCAAGGAATTTGGCTACAGTTGTCGTATTCCACTCCTGAACCACAGACAACGTCAGAGGCGTCTTACCTGGGCTAAGGAGAAGAAGAACTGGACTGTTGCCCAGTGGTCCAAAGTCCTCTTTTCAGATGAGAGCAAGTTTTGTATTTCATTTGGAAACCAAGGTCCTAGAGTCTGGAGGAAGGGTGGAGAAGCTCATAGCCCAAGTTGCTTGAAGTCCAGTGTTAAGTTTCCACAGTCTGTGATGATTTGGGGTGCAATGTCATCTGCTGGTGTTGGTCCACTGTGTTCTTTGAAAACCAAAGTCACTGCACTCGTTTACCAAGAAATTTTGGAGCACTTCATGCTTCCTTCTGCTGACCAGCTTTTTAAAGATGCTGATTTCATTTTCCAGCAGGATTTGGCACCTGCCCACACTGCCAAAAGCACCAAAAGTTGGTTAAATGACCATGGTGTTGGTGTGCTTGACTGGCCAGCAAACTCACCAGACCTGAACCCCATAGAGAATCTATGGGGTATTGTCAAGAGGAAAATGAGAAACAAGAGACCAAAAAATGCAGATGAGCTGAAGGCCACTGTCAAAGAAACCTGGGCTTCCATACCACCACAGCAGTGCCACAAACTGATCACCTCCATGCCACGCCGAATTGAGGCAGTAATTAAAGCAAAAGGAGCCCCTACCAAGTATTGAGTACATATACAGTAAATTAACATACTTTCCAGAAGGCCAACAATTCACTAAAAATGTTTTTTTTATTGGTCTTATGATGTATTCTAATTTTTTGAGATAGTGAATTGGTGGGTTTTTGTTAAAAGTGAGCCAAAATCATTACAATTAAAAGAACCAAAGACTTAAACTACTTCAGTCTGTGTGCATTGAATTTATTTAATACACGAGTTTCACAATTTGAGTTGAATTACTGAAATAAATGAACTTTTCCACGACATTCTAATTTATTGAGATGCACCTGTATATATATATATATATATATATATATATATATATATATATATATTACACACACACACACACACACACACACTACTGGTCATTTTGAAACACTCATTCTTTATTATATTTTTTTTTTTTCACATTTTAGAATAATAGTAAAGTCATCAAAACTATGGAATTACATAAATGGAACTATGGGAATTATGTTGTGACTAAACAAAATCCAAAATAAATCAAAACTGTGTTATATTTTAGCATCTTCAAAGTAGTCACCCTTTGCCTAGAATCTGAAAATTGTATTTTATGTTTACTCAGGTTGCCTTTGTTTTATGTAATATCTCGTTTGAAGAGCTAAAACAATTTAGTATGAAAAATACACAAATAGAAGAAATCAGGAAGGGGGCAAATACAGTGAAAAATTATATTATATTTAACAAGACATTATATATGATTTAACTGTAGAATATTGTAAAAAAAATAATGTTTTTTAGAAGTAAAAATTATGAATACCTTAACACTGAAAATATTTATTATGTTTAACAAGAAAATACATGCACTTTTACCAGCCTAATATCATGAAAATTACATGACCGTGGCAACATTTTTGCAAAACGAAATTACGTGCCTTATTAAAGGTTTGGCCACAGTTTTCCAGTGAAATGTCCAGCAGGGGGCGCCAAAAGCGAGTGAAATGGTGTCGAGGTTTTTAAGGTGAATATTACATGGAGGTTTTAATGAGTAAAACGTGTCTTCCTAACCCAAAACTTTAACCTAAACCTATCCAATAGTGTCTTAAAACAAAATGTGAAGTGAAAAGCAAATTTTCTGAAGCAACTACATCAATTTGTGTTGCTTCTATGACACTCTCGTCTCACTTGTCAGCATGACTGGTCTTGAGCATCTGCCTTCTGAGCCCATGGTCAAACACTCTATCAGGTGAGCTACCGTGGAAGATAATCACATTGGATTATGTGTGCAAATGTAGTTGAATCTGTAATACAAGCGTTAAAATGTACCGTTTGCCAAATGATGCGTTATATTAAGTGTTTCGATATCATAACAGAGCAGTATGTGAGTAATAGTGTGAAACATAAGTGTTTATAAAGTCATAATCATTCATTGTACTCGTGATTTGTGTGAAACTGAATAAAACACACAGTTGTTGTAACGCCTCTAGTGTTCATTTCACCATGAAACTGCAGCTAAATGTGGAACGCAGCATGTAAAAGTTAGTTTGCAAAAGTGTTATAGTAATGTTCATTCTATGAATCTAGGTTGACTTTTACAGTAAACGACTGCTACAATTATGGTTAAAATTCTGTCATCATTAACTATAATTGCTTTATCATTTAATTTTTATTGTGTTTGTCATGGGACACAAATTGGGTCTGATATGCAACTCAAAAAATGAGACAAGCACCATAAAAAGGATAAATTAAATAATAACCGTTACCCTCTATTCTTGCTCTATGTTCCAGCCTGTCCGATGCGTGTGCTGACATTCTATAAGGATCAGAATTGAAAGTCTTTATTCAGTGATCATGGTCCCCGTCCACTGTAACGCACAAAATGTGACCCGCGCTCATTTAAACATTAAAAAAATGTACGCCTCAAGAAATGTTACGATAGCTTTGACATCACTGATGTCAAATGCTATTAGCTCTTACGTGTCTTGTGACTTATAATGACATTCTAATGTTTGGATGTATATTTTTTAATGACTTGAGACTGCATTCATGAATTTTCAGCGATTTTAAAACCTTCAGTTTCACTCTGTTTCTTGCACGGAGCTATCGTGTGAGTCGTTTGGACTACTTTTATAGTGCTTTTTTGTCATTTTTTGGAATAAATGATTGTGACTTTACTTATGTTTTCTTGTTACGTCTTTTATATTGTTGATAAGTGGTTAGGTTTAGAGTTAGGGAATCAAAATTAACAATCATGGAACTCATTTATTTATGACTATAATAAAACATTGCGGTTAAAAACATGCAATAATGTCTGAAGAGTGCCTATGACCGAATGACAAGGACTATTTCCTTATTTGTTTTTGTATACGTATATGATTTTAAATGAAACTTTTATGTGTTTTCTTTCTCTTTATCATGGCTACGAATTACTGTTGTGTATGAAATGTGATATATAAATAAACTTGCTGCCGGTTCTTGGCCAGAATAAGCTGTAAAGTGGACCAAACTTTATATCCTTAGTCCAAAACAATCAGGAGGTTGGGTGTCTCACTCAAGGGCATAATGGTAATACTTTGAACTTTTCAGACAAATCTAAAGTTTGGAATAATGTACAGATTTTGCTCTTATGGAAAGAAATTGGTACTTTTATTCACCAAAGTGGCATTCAACTGATCACAATGTATTGTCAGGACATTAATAACGTGAAAAATTACTATTACAATTTGAAAAAAATATTCAGAACTTCTTAAACTACTTCAAAGAGTTCTCATCCAAAAATCCTCCACATGCAGCAATGACAGCTTTGCAGATCCTTGACATTCTAGCTGTCAGTTTGTCCAGATACTCAGGTGACATTTCACCCCACACTTCCTGTAGCACTTGCCATAGATGTGACTGTCTTGTCGGGCACTTCTCACGCACCTTACAGTCTAGCTGATCCCACAAAAGCTCAATGGGGTTAAGATCCAGAACACTCTTTTCCAATTTTCTGTTGTCCAATGTCTGTGTTTCTTTGCCCACTCTAACCTTTTCTTTTTGTTTTTCTGTTTCAAAAGTGGCTTTTTCTTTGCAATTCTTCCCATAAGGCCTGCACCCCTGAGTCTTCTCTTTACTGTTGTACATGAAACTGGTGTTGAGCGGGTAGAATTCAATGAAGCTGTCAGCGGAGGACATGTGAGGTGTCTATTTCTCAAACTAGAGACTCTGATGTACTTATCCTCTTGTTTAGTTGTACATCTGGTCTTCCACATCTCTTTCTGTCCTTGTTAGAGACAGTTGTCCTTTGTCTTTGAAGACTGTAGTGTACACCTTTGTATGAAATTTTCAGTTTTTTGGCAATTTCAAGCATTGTATAGCCTTCATTCCTCAAAACAATGATTGACTGACGAGTTTCTAGAGAAAGCAGTTTCTTTGTTTGCCATTTTTGACCTAATATTGACCTTAAGACATGTCAGTCTATTGCATACTGTGGCAACTCAAAAACAAACACAAAGACAATGTTCAGCTTCATTTAATGAACCAAATAACTTTCAGCTGTGTTTGATATAATGGCAAGTGATTTTCTAGTATCAAATGATCAATTTAGCATGATTACTCAAGGATAAAGTGTTGGAGTGATGACTGCTGTCTAGATTTGATCAAAAATGACTTTTTTCAAATAGTGATGGTGCTGTTTTTTACATCAGTAATGTCCTGACTATACTTTGTGATCAGTTGAATGCCACTTTGATTAATTAAAGTACCAATTTTCTTCTGAAACAGCAAAATCTGTACATTATTCCAAACTTTTGGCCGCCAGTGTATATGTGAGAATAATGTTTCAGATTTCTCAACATGTTAGATCAGCAGACACATGATGGACATCCTTGTCTAGATCTGCTGATTGATGTTGACCTGTTTTCTTTTTTTCAAAAGGAAGAGATTAGTTGTTCTCATAGCTGTATTAGATATCACTGGGGATACCTGCTAATTATGTGGCATCTTCCTTACTATCTGTTGGTTATTTTTCCACCTGCTGTTTCTACAGAAATGCAGATGTGGCCATGTGTACATCTGGTGCTGCATGGAGACTAATAACTAGCTGGGTGTAACTGAATTGCATCCACAGGCGTTCACCGGATCTGTGGCTTTTCTCCACAGGCTGTGCCGGCCGCTCTCATTAGAATGGAAATGGAAGTCACCGTATCTGGAAGTCTTGGGGGAGAGGTCAGACTTGGAGTGAAACCACGAGACATGTTTTTTATTTATTCTGAGGCGATGTGCTTTTCATTGTGTTTAGGAATTGGAATAAGATTATTCACCTTGACGTTGACCTTGTTTGAAGGAAAAATGCATTGTTAGAAATCGAAAATTGTAACAATCAAGAAAATTCCTTTGACTTGAATGTCAAGTCAGTTTTATTTATATAGTGCTTTTCACAACACACATCGTTTCAAAGCAGCTTTACAGAAGATCATGCATTAACTATGTAATTGAATCCGATGTATTTCAGTTGCTCTTTTCTAATGTACAGCCATTAACAGTGAGCAGAAACTTCCCAAGATCTAGCAGATAAACTGGAGCATGTGTCTGATTCAGAGTGGTTTGTGAGTTATTTATGTCTTCTCAGCGTGAGGTGTACTTGTAATGCGCACTTGTTTTACTTACCTTGCAAGAAACTCTGCTGGAAACAAATCTCTCAGCCTTATTCATCTATGATAATTTTATCCTGAAATCTGTAAATGTAAACACTTACATTTCGTCAAGTTGTTTTTTTAATTTAGTGTCAAACCACAAATGCTATGATTAGGCATGGCAATAGAGAACCTTATCCAGAATAAGAACCTGATTGTTGATTATGAAAAAGTTCCTTTTAAAAATAAATATAGCAGAAACAAATTATTTTCACGACATTTGGTTCAATTAAGGTAACATCTGCATTCTTATGCCGATACGTACAAAACCGTGTAAATAAAAATAATATTTTAGTTGAGTTGTGAGTGTAAAATCTGAATTGCATGTGATTGCAAAGACTGGGTGCTGCAAAATAAAACAAATATAAATAGACGTCTTTAATTGGTCACTGAAGGATTCAGGTCAATTTCACAAACTTTCATTTTTACAAGTTCTTTACTGGGTATTTGCATGTATGTATGTATATGTGTATATTTATATATATATAGTTTATAAATTAAAAATTGATTATATTAAATATTATATTATGCAGTATTATGTTTAATTAAAATTATTTTTTCACAAAGAAAATTAAGCCTACATTTAGAGCTACATTATGAAGATTTTATTATTTTGGACACTTAAGCACATTTTACTATTCCCATTGTTTTCAATGATAATTCTTATTACCGTATGAGACTTGGAGGGTGGGGGGTTGTGATAAAATGTGCTTAACGCTCATGAAAATTATGTCACAATCTAAAAAATCTTAGAGGCCCTAAAGATAGGCTTCATTTTCTATATGCAGGCCTAATAAAGAGTCAGATGTGGTCTCCTTCTGTTGTAACCCATCCGCCTCAAGGTTTGAGATGTTGTGCATTCTGAGATGCTATTCTGCTCACCACAATTGTACAGAGCGGTTATTTGAGTTACCATTCTGTCAGTCTGAACCAGTCTGGCCATTCTCCGTCGACCTCTCTCATCAACAAGGCATTTCCATCCACAGAAGTGCAGCTTGCTGGATGTTTTTTGTTTTTGGCACCATTCTGAGTAAACTGTAGAGACTGTTGTGTGTGAAAATCCCAGGAGATCAGCAGTTACAGAAATACTCAAACCTGCCCACCTGGCACCAACAATCATGCCATGGTCTAAATCACTGAGATCACATTTTTCCCCCATTCTGTTGGTTGATGTGAACATTAACTGAAGCTCCTGACCCGTATCTGTATGATTTTATGCACTGCACTGCTGCCACACGATTGGCTGATTAGATAATCGCATGAATAAGTAGGTGTACATGTGTTCCTAATAAAGTGGCCGGTGAGTGAATATAACAGCATTATATCGGGCACTGACCACCCCATTGTCTTTTTATCAATATAAGCACTGGCTATTGAAACAACATATTGGACGACCACCTTAAAAATACATAAACATTGGCAGTCTGTGCTTTACAGGTGTAAACGCTTACACACACATCTGTTTAATTCAGCAATCACTTTAAAAACCAGATAGCACAAGACTGTATTGTGTGTCCATAACATTAATAATAGAGCCTCAGTGTGCAGGGGAGACCCTCATACACCAGAGGAGAATATCTCAGCAGGCAGTTACTGCAACACTTCTGTAGAGAGACTGAAAATGAAAACAAAAAGAAAAATGATTCATTCATGGGGCCTTTTATTTGTCAGTAATCACAATAATTATGTTGGTTTGTAAGTATACAATGACTGTCTGTTTGTTCTATGTGATGTCGTTAATGTGTGTTTTTATTCAAGATCTGTTTAAAGTTCTAATGAGATTAACATCTGGACTCCTTCAAGATAATTACCTGATATTTATTTATGCATCTGTCTGTCTGAGAGAGAAGGGGCTAACGTTCAGGAGCGTACTAACAGAATATCAATGTTTCCAGGACCCTGTGCTCGTTTCCGTTGAGAATGCTGAAGATGTTTCTAATTAGTTCCTTACAGGAAACATGATACACTTCCTAATACATTTCTCTAATGACATTCTCTCTTGGTAATTAAGGGTGAGTGGGAAACTGTACTTTTAGATTTGCAACAGTCTTTGCAGGGGGAAACCAGTTTCTGAGAAATGCAACGTTGCATTTCTGGGAAGTCAAGAAGATGCTTTACACAGAAACAAATGGCTGATGAACATAAACGGCACATTATTTATGTAATCTGGTTAATCTTGCACTTGAATTGAGGGGCTAAATGAAACAATGACAATTTAATTTAATTTTTATTTGAAATCCATGTTGTTTTAAGTTCTAAGACAACAGCAATTATTCCAGATATATGTGCCTTCCCCTACTTTTAAAAAACACTTAATGTTGTGCTTTTATCCAAACATGCTTTATTTTAATCAAGCAAGCTTGTGTAGAACAGGTGAGGATTTGCGGTTAGGGAACATTCACTGGATGCAAATGAAATCAAATCATATATAGTATGTGTAAATTAACTTGAATTACATAGAAGTACCCTTTATCCCTAGACAGGTTGGTTATAATTAAATGTGTCAAATTAAATGCTAATTCATCTTTAATTCGAATCCTGTTCTTGCATTTCTTCAGCGAGGAGTGTTATGTCAGGAGTGAGTGTACACTGAATTTTATTTTATTTTTTTTGTGGTGAAGTAAATATAGCAGAAAAAATAAGTACTTTCTACATTGGATAAGTTAAAGCGTGAACTTGAATATATTAAGTAAATTCTACATATGTATTTAATTTCAACACGTAAATATTATTTATGATTGTTTGTTATCTTTACAATGCGTCATCATGTGTTAATCCTAAAGTAGAGAGCCTTGTCATATTTATTTGGTAACTTGAGTCAGTTTCACTGGTAAATAAAATTAGTAAATTTTACTTAACTTTTTGACGCTAGTTTTCCCAGCATGCACCAGGCTTGAATATTTAATGAGCTTGCTAGGTTACACTGTTTGCAACTGTTTTTTTTACACAATTTTTATTGTTGATTGTGATGTTAATTTTCAACTCAAAATTACCCGTTCCTGATCATAAAATTATCTGTTGATTGTTACCGTCATCACCAAGTGTTTTGGTCAGCGTACACAGCTCTGTATCTTTAATCAATATTATGTTTTGAAGTTAAATAGATTTTACTTAAGTTTGTACCATATACTTAGAACAACTTGGTGCAAGAATTTGCTAAATAATATTTAAGTGAATTTTACTAGTCATTTTTTTGCCATTTGAATATAATTGTGCACTTACATAATTAACAAACTTTAACCTAACCACGATTTTAATAGGAAAATTGTTTTTGTGTACCATGGAAGAAAGACATCAGGCTCTATTTTCGTGAGTGCGCAAAGCGCAGCGCTACACGCTACGACCATGCGCAACGTCTTATCAAAATTTCGTGAAAGCGCCAATTCTAAGTGCATTTTCCATGCCAGCGCAAAGTGCAAGTGGGCATGGGTGGAAGCGTTTGCGCTACTGTGGGTGTAGGTGAGCAAACTGTGGGTGTATTGTATGTAAATGAAGTGGTGCAAGGCGCAATTTGCTATTTTCCTAAGAATTTGGTCAGTGCGCTTAGACGTTTCAATACCACCTCTTAACTCAGCGCAAAGTCCAAATTCAGTTCCTGCATTTGCAGTTTGGAGATTTCACCAGCAGGTGGTAATACACTTCATGTCCAAACTCTTAAAATAGTGTATAGTGGAACATTAAATTAAGTCCATGACAATCACTTTCGATTATGATTTATGGCAATGTGTTGCGCGTAACGCTTGCTCTCTTAAAGTAGGGCCCATCAGGATTTAAAACGAGACGATGGAGGCGTGTTACAGGTTATTGACATCCCTGTACATCAGTCATTGGTATTGCATGAATAAATATGGAGTTATCACAACTGGTTCACATACATTTCCTTTCTCAAAATAAGGTGTCGGATAGGAGGCTAGGAACATTTTATGCATCGATTTTAATATCTGTTTGTTGATTGGTTGATCTCTGTGGGAATAAAAGCTGTACCTTTTTTCGTATGAGCCAAGTCTCGCCATCTGATACAAATTACGAGTTGTCACGAGACTATGTGGGACAGTGTGTAGTTAAAGTTACATATTATAAGAATTTTTTTTTAAAGAATAAATTCACCAGAAAGAAAATAACTAAGTATTCGGCCTAGTTATGCATATTGATGCCAAAACAGAGCTCTAAAACTGCCTGCAAACTTCAAGTGACAGTGAATTCAGTGAGTATTTGCTCTTTTGTTTGTTTGTTTGTTTGTGTGGGAACTCGCTGTCGCTTGTAGTTTGTAGGCATTTTTAGAACTCTATTTTGGCATCAAGATGACATCAGTGTTATCTTCAATGATGGACAATTATGTCCACATGATTAGCCTTTACTCTGATTTATAATATAATGTTTAGCTTGCATTATATGTTTGAGGAGACCGCATTAGTGTTCTTGAATTTATAAGTAGATTACTTGTCAACAAAATGCAATTCAATCTGCATTCTTAGCTAATGTACACTGAGTTAATCGAGTTTCTTGAGTTCCATGTGTTCAGTGTATCTCAGAAGCCACATGATGCTACTGTTGTCTTCATTGGCTTATTGTGCATCTTCTTTTTCTTGTATTTTCTTTCCATCCTCTGTTGGGCATGACAGAGTTGTCATAGTTAAGTGGCTGAGAGGCCCATAAAAGCATGAATCATGTTCTTTGTTTGAGTCTTTAGAGTGCAAAATCTGTTAGTATGCAAAGATTCATGTCTGTCCCTCCCACAACTCCACAATATAACACATCACCAATATAACACCTAAATTATTGAACTGCTGTGTCAGAACGTGACATCTCTAAGTGTTTCAACAGTTTCAGATATACAATGCACATTTCATAGACAGTATACTGATGAATCTTTGATGTTAAGAATAATTGCATTCTCCGTGATGCATGTAAAGTGCCATATTATTATTGCCATTATGTTTAAGTTTGGTGCTGTTAGTGGTTCAGGAATTACACACAGCAGCTTTAACTTGTGCTATGAGAAAATGTGTAGCAAAACAAACAAACATTCAATTCATTGTCAAGTACCACAGGATGTTTAATTGGGATTTGGATTGGAGTGACAGTTAGAGCAATTTCCTGAATTAATTTCATATACTGATGTGACAAGGAGGAGGGTGGGGCCGGGCCGTGACTATGCACGCCTGGCCCCCAATCGGGCTAATCAGCCGAGGAGAGGGATAGGTGCAACGAGATGCGGCAGTTCCTCTCCTTGGCTGATAAGCCCGATTGGGGGCCGGGTGTGCGTAGTCACGGCCCGGCCCCGCCCTCCTCCTTGTCACACCTGAATTTACTGCAATTAGAATAAATTCATCATAGTCACACACAACAACCAAATGAGCAACAGATCACTTCATAGGCGTTTTGTTTAAGGTTTCCATCTTATAAGCTACTTCATGTTAATTGCCTCTATTTTTAAAACTTTGAGGTAAATTAGAGCATTCCTAAAAAGGACATGTTCTTCCACCATGGTTCATGAAATAAAGTTAAAAGACTTAATATAATGAAATAAAAATGAATACAAATTTCTCTAGGTGACACTGTGTTCTGTGTGATTTCTGGTGCCATATTCACCTCGTTTCAAAGAATTATATCCTCCTGAGACCCCGCGTCAACATGCGTGGACGTTACGTTTTGGTTTCGCTATAGGCTATGCATAATTTGATTTCATTTAAACCGTCTGATTGCAGTATAGGAGACTCTGGGCTGTCATTAAAGGGTTAAACTTTCGACGCACGGAGTCATGTGACAAAACAACATGGCGCCAATCTCAGCTGAGTTTTTCTTTAAGAGAAACGGCAACAAAACTACATCTGGTAAGAGACCTCATACATCTTTTTACATTGTAACCTGTTTGCATCAAAAGATTAGAGTCTCTAGTTTCATATGATATGCCATTTTAAAAATTGCATCGATCTATCATGAAACGGCACGCTGTTTAACACAATGACCACGTACGTGGACTACAGGCTCATTTTCCTTATATATCATATATTCTCAATGCATTTTCACATTGAGTGTCAATGCATGCATCCAAAAGCTGAAAAATGTTGCTTTCAGAGGCTTTATATGGAGTTAGGATGAAAATAAGGTGCATTTTGAACTGTTCTGAGACCAGTACAGACAGACAGCACACTGGAGGTTAAGTCATTCACTAATAAGGGAGCAAGGGAGCATCCTATAGCTTTCCTGTGCATTTAAGTGCATTTACTCCTAACATCCGGCCAAAAGTTCAGTTTTAGGCTGCAGATGATGTTTGGATCACTCAACATGTTTGACAGACATGAGACAATGATAATCAGTACATAGATTCATAATTTATAATGTATCATTTTATTTTAACATGGTTGGCAGTGATTGGATGATGCTAGACATTACTTTGAAAGAGAATTAATTATGCTAATTTCTGATGTAATGTCTGTAACATCTCAAAAACATGAATAATCAACACTAGTGGAAACATAATAAACAATATGATGAAAAAAAAAATCTGACTTTCTAAAACTTGGTATTATTTAAAATGTCACAACTTAGTCCTGCTGTCCACATATGTGTACATATATTTTTAGATTTTTTTTTGCATGTTTATTAGGTGCTATTTGTAAACATTTTACGTTTCTACAGCTGTAAATGCGTAAAAATGTTTATGTTTTAGATGGTCAATACATCCATATTGTATGTTTCAGTGTCTATCTAAACGTAGCAATTAGAGATGCACAATACCACTTTTTCACTTCCGATCTGATAACAGTGTTGTTGTTTTTTTTTCTTAATCAGTTTAGAATATCTCACTGCGTGGAACTGTTGTAAAGAAACACAATCCTTAAACTACACATTCTTTCATTATAAAATAGAGAAAACTAAAATGAGTAACATAAATATGTAGCCTATTTGGAAAAAGTTTGTTAACTACTCTACTGAATAATGCAGCAGCAAAATTAACAGTAGTTCCAGTGGAAATTGTCAATGGAAAAGGCAGTTTTGTATATTTTTTCTGCACCTGAGAGATGGACTACTTTAATAACGCTTTTATGGTTCTTTTATGTCATTTTTGGAGCTTGACAATAAGGACTATGACTAACACACAGTATCGTATTTGCATCAATCTCGTTGGATTAATACATGATTCGTCTGAAAATGTCAGTATTAGAGCCGATACCAGTCCTGATATATACACTGATGAGCCAAAACATTATGACTATTATGACTACTATGCTGTTGGTCTTCCGCATGCCGCCAAAACATCACCGACCCACCGAGGCATGGACTCTACAAGACCCTTGATGGTGTCCTGTGGTATCTGGCACCAAGACATTGGCAGCAGATCCTTCAAGTCCTGTAAGTTTCAAGGTGGATCCACCGTGGATCGGACTTGTTGATTGGACAGATTGAGATCTGGGGAATATGGAGGCCAGGGCAAAACCTTGAACTCTTTATCATGTTCCTTAATGTGTGGCAGGGTGCATTATCCTGTTGAAAGAGGCCACTGCCATCAGGGAATACCATTGCCATGAAGGGGTGTACCTGGTCTGCAATGATGTTTAGGTAGGTGGCACGTGTCAAATTGATGTCTACATGAATGGCCGGACCCAGGGTTTCCCAGCAGAACATTGCCCAGAGCATCACACTCCCCCCACTGGCTTGTCATCTTCCCACAGTGCATCCTGGTGCCATCACTTCCCCAGTTAAACAGCGCACAAGTACACGGCCGTCTACATGATGTAAAAGAAAACGGGACTCATCGGACCAGGCGACCTCTTTCCACTGCTGCAAGGTCCAGTTCTGACCCTCATGTGCCCATTGTTGGCACTTTTGACAGTGGACAGGGGTCAGCATGGGCACTCTGAGCGGTCTGCGGCTACGCAGCCCCATATGCATCAGGGTGTGATGCACTGTGTGTTGTTACACATTCCTCCTGTAACCATCATTAAAATTTTCTGTGACTTGTGCCACAGTAGACCTTCTGTCGGGTCGGAACAGACGGGATAGCCTTCGTTGCACTTGTGTATCAATGAGCCTTGGGCGCCTAACACACTGTTGCCGGATTGTGGTTTGTCCCTCCTTGGACCACTGTCGGTAGGTACTCACCACTGCTGACCGGAAGCACCCCACAAGCCTTGCCGTTTCAGAGATGCTTTGACCCAGTCGTCTGGCCATTACAATTTGGCCCTTGTCAAAGTTGCTCAGGTCTTTACTCCGGCCCATTTCTCCTGCATTCAACACATTGACTACAAGAACTGATTGTTCGCTTACCATCTAATCTACCCAAACCTTGATATGTGGCCTTATTAGGAGATGATCAAGAAGTTATTCGCTTCACCTGTGAGTGGTCATAATGTTTTGGCTTACAGTTTATATATGTAAACGTGCATATTTGGAGCATCCCTAGAATCAATATGCACATTTAAATGTTCCGTAAAAATAATGAGATCATGCTGGCCTGACGCACGACCTTGAACTTGCAGTTCACCCTTTTACTTCAGTGTCTTGTAGCATCTCTCTTATTCGAGCTGTCTCTAAGAATGCCCATTATTAAGAGTGCTCAGCTCCTTCATGGCCCCAGAATGAAAACGGAAATTAACCACCCATTTTGCACCTGCCAAGCTCAGCTGCACATGCCCAACTGCAGGATTTTGCACTCAACTGTTTTCAGATGCACATTTGCTCTGCTCCAATCCATTATGGGAATAAGCTTGTGTTACTACGTTTGATGTTTTTAAGGCTGTGACTCTCTCCGCCTCTGTGCAGAATGTCAGCAGAGCTCACAGAACACTTCTCATTATCGTGCAATCCTGCAGACGGAAGAGGCAATGTGATGCGGCACTAAACCCAGGGCCCAATGGAAGACACATTAAAAGAATTATATCTCGAGGAATTAGAGCATGTATGCTGAATGCTATTGCATCGAACTCTTGACAGAACTCTGCAGTATTGTAATGTGGTGATATTGTCAGAGATGGCTCTGGGTGGAGAATGCACTTGTCAAGTGTATAAGTTAGTATGTGAGGATAGTTTATAGTTTCCCAAATTACTTAATGCAGTTAACCCTGTGCATTAGATTTAATGCTGTGTATTTTGCCTTGGCTTTGTTTCCACCACAGATTTCACCTGCCTCTGTTTACACAAACTCTATGAGGTGTTAAAGACCTAATGAAATTATTTGATGGATGCAATTTACTGTGTAGGGTAAAACATTTTGAAGCTCCAAAAAGCACATAAATGCAGCATTCCAGAAGACTCCAGTGGTTTAATCCATGTCTCATGATCCAATCGGTTTTGGGTGAGAACAAACCAAAATATAACTCCTTTTCCACAATATATCTTGACATCAGCAGTGTCCTTTGCGATCATGATTTCAAGCTCGATTACACTTCCTAGTGCCATCTAGCGCTCTGTGCATGCGTCAAGCACTAGGAAGTGTAATCGAGCTTGAAATCATGATCGTGCCTAGAAACTGCAATAGTAAGATATACAGTGAAAAAGGAGTCACGTTTTTGTCTGTTCTCTCCTAAAACCAACTGGATCGCTTCAGAAGACATTGATTAAACCACTGGAGTCGTATGGATTATTTTTATGCTGTCTTTATGTGCTTTTTGGAGCTTCAAAATTCTGGACATCATTCACTTGCACTGTATGGACCTACAAAGATGAGATATTCTTCTTAAAATCTTCATTTTTGGGTGGACTATTCCTTTAAGGTTACATCACAGTCTGGGCATTTTATTGGACAAAAATGTGTATACGCAACCTGAGTGCATGATGAATCATCAATAGTTTTGGTCAGTTTTCCTGGAAGGGAAAGATTTTTAATGTGCATATCTGCTAAAAGTTTATTTTGTTTATTTTAGGAGTGTACCAGCATAAAAAGTCTTAAATCCAGACTATATTAAAGAAACAAAAACATTTTAAATTTATGGTAAAATTGGCAAACACTTTCCAGAAATTTGCACAAAAAAAAAAAAAAAAAAAAAAAAAAAGAGAGAGAGAGAGAGAGAACGGAATAAATAAATAAAAATTACAGTGCAAAAAAAAAATATATAAAAAAAAAGTATGAATAAAAATACAGTGAAGCATTTCAGGCATTATGGGATGGCTTTTTGCTGCCTCTATATATTACAGTGGATAACCATATACAGTATATCATTAATTGATATAATGTTACTGTAATAAATAAATCTATACTTGAACTATTGAATCTGCTTTGTACTTTAAAAAACAGTGATATCCATCATAGTAAAAAAGTTAAAATAGATGGCCACCTTAAGTTAATCAAAACTGGCCTAATAAACATATAGCAATATACATTGTTGTTACAGTAAACTAAGCATCATAAAATTTCACTAAACACTCCAATGTACATAACTAATGTATTTAGGGTGGAAAATAGTAAAACTAAACTTTAACAGATTTTTTTTTTTTTTTTTTTTTTTTACTGTAAATTTTAAGGTGACTTTTTATTTTACAAAAAAACCTCTGTATATTAACAATATTTTGCTGTAGAAGTACATGTGTTGTCATGTTAAATACAAAACATAGATTTTAACTTTAAATATAAGATCATTAATAATTTTTACTTTAAAAAAACATACAGTATTTTTTTTACAGTAAAATTAAATGTATTGTCTTGTTAAAACTTATAGGCCTAATTGTTCACTATTTACAAAAAAACAGGTTCTACTGTAGCATTTTTACATTCTTTTTCTGTTTATAATAACATTTTAGTGACATTTTTATTGACTGAAAGCTACAAAAATCCTTTAAAGGCGAAAAGCTTGCACATTCACCATTACCACATGGGCATTTGCAAACTTTTAACTGGATGATATTGACCTACCTGTTCAGCACTTCCTTCAGAGCCATGCTAACATATTAAACCTTCTCACATATTAACATAAACACAACAACGTTTTCAACTAAAAACGGAAAACCTTTTATGCGTTTTGGATGTTCGTTTATATGACAAAGGCATTTTGGGGCCTGAAAACGCAAACTTTTGAAAACGGGTTTCAAAGTGCAAGTTTTTGAAAATGATGCCATTATCATCTCTGTGTAAACATACAAAAACGATGACATCATGTGCATGCGTATTACGTGTTCAGTCTATAGGCATGCGCGCGAGTACTTAAAAACAACGCGCGAGACATTCAAAACTACAATGGCGGACTACAGGACTGTGTTTGTGCTAATCAAGATTTTGAGTTTATTGACGCTTCTCCAGCAAAGTGTAGATTTACTGCATTACTACTACAACCAGCGATCGCCATCTTCATTGTTTGTATTCACCGCTCTGTAGAAGAATGCTTATGTGCGCAGGCGCATAGTGTTTCTTTACAAAGTGACATCGCCAACTACTGGCCTGGCATACTTAATACAGCGTTTTTAGTCGTTTTCGCAGATCCATGTGAACGGGGATCGTTTTGACATCGTTGTCGTCTGTGCATGAAACTTTTAAAAAACGCGAAGGAAATCTTTTCCATTTTTAGTACATCGTTGTTGTGTAACCGTACCCAAAACATGAGTAAACAACACCTGACCTTTGACTTTACATATTTACGAGTGTGTCTGTGTGTGTGAGATTGTAAATATAATGCTGCTTGATTTACACAGCCACATTTGGCTTTCACTTTAACATGATGAAATTCCTTCTGGCTTTAATTATGAATATGCAAATATGGTAAAAATCAATGTGTTTTCTTCTATGGTCATAATTGTGCAAAACTTCTAACGTCTGAAGCAGGGAAGCAACAACCTATTTACAAACTGTTTTTAATCGTGTATGTGTGTGTGTGTGTGTGTGCATGCCTGCCTGTGATCCAGATGTAATTAGGTCTCATTTAAGGTGTTAAAGCAGGGTTGGGATAAAGTCACACATTTATTAGAGGGGGATGGGCGATCCAATCACAGCCGAGACAGACTGATGTTTAAAAATGCGTCTCCTATAATGAGGATTCATTATAGGAGACATCAAGAGAATTAAAGTCATTTTCTGCTGAGAGCTTCTTTTCTCCTTTAGTTTTTCCTTGATTTCACTTACTGAGTCCTGTAGATTCAGTATAGCACATCCACTGAGTTAGTACTCCAGCAGAAACCATCCTCTATCTGCCAGATCCATCCATCACCAGCCTGTTTTGTGAGCTGGTGGTAGATTAAGGGTGAACGGTTCACCCGCCTCTTCCATGACTGGAATACCACACCCTCCGTCATGAGCGCAGCTGTAATGGTTTTTGAAGCCTCTCTTGCAGTTGAGTCCAATTAATTTCTGTTATGATCAGTTGTGAGGGAGTCTCGCTGAGATCTGGTAATTGCTTTCCTTTTCCGTCCTGTTGTACTGCAGGGGGAGAGAATGTCAAACGATCAGAGCACAAATCCAAGGTCTGATCGCAACCAAACGTTTTATCACAGCCCTTGAACTTGTGCTGTAAGCTTAAACTTAAGGTATTTTGTGTATAATGGCTAGAAGCCATATTTGACTTACGTAGCATTTTTTTATCAATATTGTAAGTCCACTTATAATGTTAGTCGAGGTTTATAGCAGCAGATTTTTCATGACCCTTTTCCATCTTCTTTGTAAACCCTTGGAATTTTCACTGTGAATTCGGCGACAGGAGGTCGAACGTTCTTCAGCTGAAATCGGTCTTTGCTTACCAAAATTCAGTCACTGCCCCCAGTGGCTGAAGCTGGAATTTTTAAACATAAGAGCACGTGTGATCTCCCGTTTCTGGGTGAAATGTCCACAGAGTGGCACCAAAAGCTTTTTTTGCTGTAAATGATGTAATACAGTCAACAGGAATGCATATTTTATTAACTCTACCCCCTAACCCAAACCCTGATGAGAATGTGATTACTTCCTGGTTTCCATTGGACCAGAACCGGTGTCTTGGAGGTTGCTCATGCAACATGCTATCAGTATCTCATGTTAATGAACTCATGGTTGTGACATCGATGATGTGATGATTTTTTTTAATGACTAGTTTTTGGAGATTAGTTTTCATAAACAGTCTGGGTGGACTGGAGAGGGAACTTTGCGTTGGTAACGTTTGAGTATGTCTATATAATATTTAAAACTCTTATTTCCCCTTTAATGAAAAATCAAACTGTAGACAACATTTATACTGCCCTACTAAGGCAAAATGGCAACCTAGTCTCATAAATTTTTTTTTACAAAAAACAAAATTTTTGCAAACAGACTTTTATGTGCCATGTTCTACATTTCGCCACAGTTTCCTGGTGAAATGAACACTAGAGGCGCTACAACAACTGTGCGTTTTATTCACTTTCACACAAATCACGAGTAAAACGGCTGATTATTAGAGGTTGACCGATAGTGGATTTTGCCAATACGATAACTAAGGTGGCGGAAAACACCGATAACTGATTAATCGGCCGATAGTTTTCAAAAGTTTTTTCTTACAAAGACGGGCACAGACATAGTGGCCTCATGAGTCCAAAATGATTAAAATCCCAGATGCAGTTTATTGCTCAACCAAAATTCCAAAGATTTAATGCTTAACGTGGGACTTTTAACTATAAACAAGCCCAAAACACACGAGAAACTCTTATATAGAGACTTGGCTCAGTTATAATGCTCTATATTTAAAGGTGCACTAAGTAACATTTGTCTTTGTGTCATCTTGGACTTACACTGACACCTAGTGGCTTGGATGCAGCATCATTTAAAATCAATAGTTTATAATACATGTTTCCACGGTCACGTAATATTTATGAGCTTAGGCTGCAAAATGCAACAATGGCAATATTAAAACAAATGAGAAATTGGAACACTGAGAAAAATTGCTTCAGACGAATATATATATTTTTTTCAACCATTTTCTCCCCAATTTGGAATGCCCAATTCCCAATGCACTCTAAGTCCTCATGGTGGCGTAGTGACTCGCCTCAATCCGGGTGGTGGAGGACGACTCTCAGTTGCCTCCACGTCTGAGACCGTCAATCCACGAATCTTATCACGTGACTTGTTGAGCGCGTTACCGCTTCACGCTATTCTCCGCAGCATCCACGCACAACTCACCACGCGCTCCACCGAGAGCGAGAACCACATTATATCGACCACGAGGAGGTTACCCCATGTGGCTCTACCCTCCCTAGCAACCGGGCCAATTTGGTTGCTTAGGAGACCTGGCTGGAGTCAGTCAGCATGCCCTGGATTCGAACTCGCGACTCCAGGGTGGTAGTGAGCGTCAATACTCGCTGAGCTACCCAGTAATTTCTACATTTTCATACTCCATTTTCTCTGAATCTGAGCATAGTTGAGCCAAACCTGTCTTTCAGAAGACAGATAAGAGACCTGATTTTGGCCATACTTTTTTGACAAAATGTCAACCTGCGCCACACAGTGGACATTTCACCTCAAACTGCCGCGATATGTGTAATGAACCACATAATATATTTAGCAAAAATGCCACCACAGTCACTTAATTTTTTATAAGATGAGGCTGCAAAGTGTGTATTTACTGCATTTTGCCTTTGCACGTCAGAATATTGGCCTATCTACAGTATTTATCATGCAATTTTATTAAACATTACAGGAAGAACAGAAAAAATATACAGACTATTTCCAAATTAGAGAGAGAGAGAATGTTCCTAAAATAATCGCTGTATTTGAATAGTCAAGTTTCGGCTATTTTCCTTTTAGGGATCTAATTGAAAAACACTTAATAAGGATCCACCAGTGCATGCACTCTACATGCCTGATTTGCATAAATATCACACTACGTACTCATGAATAAAAACAGGCAATAATTAAAACAGTTAATAAGTACAAAACTCATATGCAGAAAAATATTGTTTTCAAATCCGTAGTAAACATATCTTGGATGGTTTCAAATGTAGAGCTTTTTAAAATGTCTAATAAACAGATGAACGACCAGTAAACACTAAATTATTAACTCTCGGATTAAGGCATTTCTCCTCATACAGAACACAGAAGCACCATTATAATGTTGATATTTTTATAAGCATTTTAGATATTAGTACTATATTAGAAATCAAAGGTTTTAAATTAGAAATAATAAGTATTATATATCATAATATATTGAACATCCAAAAGCTTTGGGATCAAGTGCAGTTCAATGAATTTTGATAAAAAGAAATTCACTGTGATGTGCCAGTCTCCACATGAAATATCCTTGGCATGGTTTTACATCAATATTTCATCTCTTATCTTTAGATCAGAATCATTCATACATTGATATAGGGCAAGTGACCAGCAATATGTCTTCATCGGTGTTAAAGGAAGTTGAATTGTAGAGAATTTACTACCTTCTGGGAGTTAACAGAGGGCTCCGCTCACAGCAGATGGCCACATTAGGCAAACCCAAAAAAAAAAAAAAAGGATTTATTTTGGACTCCATCTTGCAGAGGGCCGAAAAAGCAGTCCTTTCAGAGAGATTTCCCTCTCCTTGCTTTCAAAGGCCTCTTTCAGTTAGCTTTGCGCTAGCTTCATGCTCATTTTTTCTCTTTTATCAGGGCTGCCATTGGAACCGCATAATTCAAGAGAATAGAAGAGAATGTGACATTTATTGGTGACGTGTCTGAAAAGAAGAAAAGGAGCTTACTGTCTGATTCTGACAGGCCGTCTCCAACAAAAGCGTTCAAAACTTTGAATAAAAACGTATTGGGATCTGAGAGGCAAAGCTTAATCTATGATGAATGACAGTTACCTGGATCATACTTTTAATAACCGAGAACACACGCTGTCTAAACTGATGATTGTTGATTACAATAACTCTGTTCCAAATCTTAATGAGCTGCCTACATAGACAGAATTTTAGGTGCATTTAAAACACAAAGACTTTTACAAACAGTAAGTGACAAAATTATGCTGCCGAATAAGATGCTTCATTTTGGTGAAAATATGTACAGTATGTATTCTTTGTGGATAATGCAATCCCAGAATGTATTTATTGTGACTACTGTTGACCAAGATGGTGTCAAGAAAAATGTAAATTTTAAATAAATTATTCATTACTTACAAAAAATGAATATAAATATGGGATATGATACAGATGCTGTTGTTAATTGTATAGAGCACCTGTAGTTTTTCATAATTTAGGTTTTTTTTTTTTTATTTACAAATTCAATGTATTCCATCAATAAATATTATGTCTTGAAATTGCATATATATATATATATATATATATATATATATATATATATATATATATATATATATATACAGTATATTAGTGCTGTCAGTCGATTAATATTTTTTAATCTCAATTAATCGCATATTTTTTTTTGTAGTTATTCGCGATTAATCGCAGATTTTAAAAAGTGCTGAAATTTGACACTATATATACTTCTTTTCTTGTCAATATGCATTTATTTCCATCTTAGGAAAGAAAACAAAACAATATATACCAATATAATACTTTATTAACATTTTCCAACAAAGCCTTCCACAAAAAAAAGACAATACACTAAAATATCACCAGTTCAAGTAACATTAAACGTTTCGCTAAGTCTAAGTGGGAGTTTGACTAACTGAAAGAACTAGTCCCCACATAGTTTGCATTTTCATTGCAATGTGCATTAAATCACAATATTAATCTGCCCGTAGACTGTGGCTATCCTCTTTGTTACAGCAATCGTGAAGCTGCATTCATGATTCGCGTCAGCGTCGACCGTCGCTTTGAACTCACCATGAAAAGGGCTTGCAAACAAAAATTCTGCGTTTCTGCATCATTCTGTGTTTTGGTGATAGTTAAGACGTAATCCTGTTACATGTATTCCGTTACTCCCCAACCTAAATATGATTTCTCGGATGTTATGCATGCCTCTCATGTTTTTAATAAAATGCTATTTATTAAAACTAAACCCTTTTAGTGGGCCTATGTGTGTTGATAAAAAAACTCATGTTTCCTGTTCATATGTTGTTTTTTATTATAGTAACGTTAATATTAATATTAATAAAGGTTCATATGAAATTTCATAATAATGTAACTTATTTTAATCCTCATCTTTTCATATCACACCTTGTTTTTGGCACATCTCAAGCCGCAAAAGACCAATTTTGTGTTTTTTTATGTGACGAGGCAGACGAGGAATGAGGCTCTAAATGTAGCTTTTAATGAAACAAAAGATAAACAAGGTAGCTCAGAATAAAAGGAAACAAAACACAGGGAACCAGGCACAGAACATGACAACACATGTGAAGACTGACCAAGAAACCAGGGGAAACAAGGGAACCAGGAACACCTGGGGAAAACAATCAGGGGAAAACCAATCATGAAAGGAAACTACAAAGGACTACAAAACTAACAGGAACGGGGAACTAAAGAAGAATTTCAAAATAAAAGTCTAAGCACAAAAACAGGGAATACGTGACATGTTAACTCTAGAACCGCTGAGACTGGATCGAGTCAGCGAGTTGTTGGCTTTAGAACTGCTCCAAATGGATCAATTCCATACGTAAACAGACTGATCACATTGTAAATTCGGCGACAGGAGGTTGAAAGTTCTGCTGCTGAAATCGGTCTGTGCATAACCGAAATTCAAATCACTGCCCCCAGTGACTGAAGCTGGAAGTGTTGTTGAACATATGGGCATGTGTGAGCTCCAGTTTCCGAGTGAAATGGCCATAGGGTGGCGCCAGGAGCGAGTTTATTAGTTGTAAATGATGTAATACAGTTAACAGGAATGCAGATCTTATTAACTCTATCCCCTATCCCAAACCATATCTGTAAACCTAACCCTCAGTTGAGTAAAAATTCAATTTTAGAGCGAAAAATGCAACCTCCGAATCGTGCTCAACATTGTTTATGTGAACGCGAATACTTCCTTGTTTACATGGGACCAGAACCCGTGTACAGACTATCAATAGCGCTAGAGGAAAAGGTAAACATTTTTTATTTGTTTCACGGCACCCTTCAGCTTATTGCGGCCACCTTCATCATATCGCAGCCCCGTTTTGCAGACGGCCCACCGGGAAAAGTCCCGGTTCTCACGGATTTTGAATCAGTTTACAGTTCTTTAACATAAACAATTATTTGTTCACAAATCATCCATTAGAACTTTCACAAAATCTCCTTTCCTTGTCCAGAGAGTGTAGTTTATGATGTGTGGAAGGATAATAATGCAGTTAATTAGCAATATATATACCGCTCTTAAAAGATTCCACACCTCCCTGTGTGGCTATATAGTGTGTAAAGGGAGCATGGCTGATAAAATTGTTGAACTTTTCCAGCATGGAAGTATGGGCAGTTTAAGGGTTTCCTGTGCATTCAGCAGGACCACTGATGGTTTGAGAAGATTTGTTCAGTTCGTTTGGGAACTACATCAGCATATCATACAACTATGATCTGGACAAACCTCATGGAGGAACAGATTAATGTGTAAAATATTCAATAAGTTTTGTTCACTTGTTCTTGCCTTGTTTCTTGGCAGAAGTATATCTTGTTTTCAAGGGTAAGAGAAAGAAATGAAAGGATTTCTCACACAGAAGAGATTTAGACTGCTGGCAGAACATGAAAATGAGTGATCAATCAACTCTGTCAAATGTGATTGTGTATCAGTTGCGCAGTTAGAAATCCTGCAGGCATGTTGCCAGATTCAGATTTCATTACGGATTGAGGCTGTTCCCTTGCAAGATTTTGCAGCCCAACTGAACAGCTTTGGAATCACTCTAAAATGACATTTTTACTCCACTGACGGTTAGGTTTATGGTTTGGGTTTGGGTTATGGGGAAGAGTTAATAAAATATGCATTCTTTTGACTGTATTTGATCATTTACAACTAAAAATACAACTCGCTTTTAACGCCACTCTGTGGACATTTTACCTGGAAACTGGAGCGCACACGTGCCCATACGTTCAACAACACTTCCGGCTTTAGCTCTTGGGGGAAATGGTTCGCATTTCGGTAGGCAGAGACCAATTTTAACAGCAGAACTTTCAACTTACTTTCGGCAAACATACAGTGAGATCAGTCTGCCATTAAAAAGGTTCTGAATTTGTTCTTTCAAAGAGAAAACATTAGATTCCACCTCACTAACAGATTTTTCAGGACCTGCCCTCAACATCTAATTCTTTTTAAACCTTTAAATCTTGTGTTGTGTTTGTTTGTGCTAACACCTTTTGTGTTCCCGGTCAAATATGACCGGCCCACTAAGATTGTAAATAAATCTGTCATATTGCATATACAGTATTATCCCAAGATATTGCATTCGGTCTTTTTTTCAACTTCTTTTATAGTAATTAAGATTTAGTAATATATATATATATATATGTTTTATTGATAGAAGGATTCATTAAACTAAGCTTATAATGGGATAGTGGGGTGCACGACCTGCAGAAAAAATAAAAAGAATTATAATTATATAATATATTTATAACCACTTGCTTGATCTAAACAAAATAGGTGTCATTTTAAAGATTAGAATCTGGACTTTACAATGCATATAGCTGATCCTACCAATTCTTAATGAATGCTTTTTGATTTACTGACAAATTAGAACTCGTTCTCATCCTTTGCAAATTTGTCATCACAACAATTATGTTCAGAGTTGGTAAAAACATAAATAAGATGAGATAGTCATGTGTTATATATCGTTGGAAAGGACTCAATTAGTAAAATGCAATGAAGGAAATTTGTTTCACTCAGAGGCCAAACTGCAGTGAGTATTAGGGGCCATTTACACAACAAAGTTTTTAACTAAAAACGGAAAACTTTTTATGCGTTTTGGCTGTTCGTTTACACGACAACGGCGTTTTGGGGCCTGAAAACACAAACTTTTGAAAACGGGTTTCAAAGTGCAAGTTTTTGAAAACGATGCCATTATTGTCTCCTTGTAAACATACAAAAACGCAAATTTGTGAAAACGATGATGTCATGCGCACTTGTATTACATGTTCAGTCTATAGGCATGAACTTCGAGAACTTCGTCCTTACCTCCTGGGCAAACAGACCAACATGAGATCACCAGTTGGAGTCCTTAAAAAGGTGCCGTGCTTTATAGTCTAGGGTCACTTGTAGTAATAAAGCAACCTCATCGTCCGTCCAGAGAAAATTGCTCGATGCTTTCGCCATCTTCATTGTTTGTATTCACAGCTCTGTGGAAGAATGCTTATGTGCGCAGGCGCGTAGTGTTTCTTTACAAAGTGACATCGCCAACTACTGGCCTGGCATGCATAATACAGCATTTTTAGTCATTTTCGCAGATCCGTGTGAACGGGGATCTTTTTGACAACGTTGTCGTCTGTACGCAAAACTTTTCAAAAACGCAAAGGAAAACTTTTCCGTTTTTAGTACATCGTTGTCGTGTAAACGTACCCTTAGTGTATGTAATTCTTATTGACACACATAAATTTCATAAACAGGAGTCTTTTTGTCACATTTTTTTTATTACTTCCTAAAACATGCATGTAATATAGACAATGACATATCGTAACTTACAGCAGACTATCCCAATTCAAATGAGTCCAAACACAACATGATGAGAAGATTTTGAAATATTCCTCAAAGAGTGTACATGGAAAGACGATGCACAAAAGGGCACTCAACACACATTGTGTGTGTATTTGTGTGTGTGTGTGTGTGTGTGTGTGCACATGTCCGAGGACTTTGTGTGTACAAACACACATCCACATATGTGTTCATCTAAAGGATTTGGGTGCTACTGAACACTTAATATTTCTGTATTTTGTAGTCTAATCCATTCATTTCCAATGGCCGGTCACTTTAGAACAGGAAAACCACAGGTGTAACAAAGTGAAATAAAACCAATACAATATTATGAAAGTGATCTAAAAATGTTTTGTGTGTTCAGATACCCTATGTGAACAAAGACATGAAATTGTATTCCAACTGGATGAAATGAACTAAAGTTTTCAAACAAATAATAACAAAACAAATTTAATCGTCAGTTTTGACCGGAACACAATATAAGGGTTTATAGAGCTTAAAAGAGGAACAGTCATCAAATCCACTCTGTGTTGAACGGTTGCCCAAGTAGTGCATAATTTGAAGCAAAATACTGTATTATTGCCTCTTAAGTCTATGACCATGTAAGAGTGTGACGCTGCCTGTGCAGATAAAAGTAATAACATTTATGTGTTACAGCTGCCCTCTGACTGATGGTGTGTGTGTGTGTGTGTGTATGTGTGTGTGTGGAAATCAGCCAATGTAGTCTGTCAGACCAAAACTGAAGGTGACAGACTAATAAGCTGAACCCAATATCAATTTTAGTAATATCACATGAGAAACTGCTTTAAGCTGAATTGCCTTTTTCACTCTTCCATTTCTCCCTCAGGACTGATGGCGCTGCATTGTGGCGGTTTCTCTCGTGGCTCTTGCAGCAGACAAGAGAGTTGATGAGTTTTATTTAAGGGGCGGTATTAGCATTGAGGCTGTCTTTGTCAGTTAATAGGAGGAAAACAATGAAGAAGTCTATTAGGCGACTGTAAAAAAAAAAAAAAAAAACATTTGTGAATATTGCTTGTGCGGCTTTTATTAATGAATGAAAATGCTTGACAGATTAACAATTACTTTAATAATAGTGCAATAATAAATGCCCTCTGATAGACATTATTCACAGTAGCGCCATCTTTGATTTTTGACAGAAATGCAACGAGGCTCTGAGGGACAGACGTACAGTCTCTTCAATGGGTTGTGCAGTTGTTTGAAGTGTTTTTGGATCGTTCCACTGAATAAACACTGATAAAAAATCTTTTCAAGAAAAATCAGTAGACAAAAAAACTCCAGACCACATGAGTTGTGGAAAATTAGATTTGATGGAGGAGCTTGGGTGTGATGCCACTGTAATGAATTCCACTTTGCTTTATTTGTAACATCTGATACATTTCTTAATATCCTATTCTGAGTCTAGCAAACTAGTGCACGAAATATAAGAGTATAAGATTCATTCAGGAGTGCGTTTCCCAAAAGCATTGTTAGACTACTTTAGTCTCAAGTTTCATCGTTACCAACATAATTAAATGATTTGGTGTTTCCCGAAACCATATGTAGCGAATTTATATGTAAATAATTAATTAATTTGTTTACGAATCTTGGCCGCATTCGACCACCAATAGATGTAGGAAATTTGGTAGTATAAATGTATACGGGATGGGTTAAAGTGCCCGCGTACCCCCACCATTATATGTAAGGAAAACAGTATGTGTGAGCTAGGAATTAAATTAAACTGTTCTTATTCTACATTATTATGTAAGGAAATTTATAATGGAATTAGTTGCGTTTGACAACCATTATAAATTAGATAAATGACAAATAACTAGATTATTTGTCTGAATAAAATTCTCCACCATTAAAATCGTAATACAACATCTCATTGTATCCGCTCACAATTTCTATTGTAAGGAATTAACTTTACTAAGGGAATTATGATTAATTCTCTTATTGGAGTAATATTATTCTCATGGCTTATTGAAAATAATATTACACATATTTAGGTATAGCTTTGAAGTGAAAACTTTTAAAAACAGGGATGAGATTATTTATCAAATTATACCAGTCAAATTATCTTTGAATACAGACAAACTTTATTGCTATTCTATACATAAACTAATCTAACACATAAAACATGAAACACGTTGGTGAGTAGTGACAGAATGTGAAATAAATGATCAATACAGAGAAAATGAACTTCATGGAGTCTGGTGACAATGCCTTAAGAACCATTTATCCTTCTTTGAGTCTACATCGATTTGTAATCGGATTACCCAAAGTATTTAACTAATACACCAGCACTTTGAGCAAAAGTCTGGAGATGTACTTGCGTGTCGTTGCGTTTCCTTGCATTGTGTTCTTTGTGTTGCTTGGTTCTTTGGCTCTTTGTAGAAAGTTCATTCCGTCGATGTTTTGGACTTCTGTTATGATCGGATAGTTATTGCCTGGATGGAGCGAGGACTTTTGTGTCCCGAGTTTTTCTTGGACTCTACATGGCACGGAGGATTAGGAAGAAGCAAGAGAGCCGAAGAGAGGAGACCAAGCGACGGTTCCAAGAGAGCAGAAAAAGCATTCTTAAATCACACTGGTTAATTCATTGGTTTACAACATGGATAATACATTACACGTTATGAGAAACCTGATTGTATTTTAACAGGTGAAGCCTTGAATAGTACAAGATTTAAAGATTATAATCATAGATTTGTTAGTTAGAAGTGATTACAAATCACTACACATATTTTAAAAGGCACATCGGCTATAATCATTAATTTGTCAGTTATAAAATTAATCACAGGTCAAAGTAATTTTCAGAATTATCTAGCAAGGCTAGGTATTGTGTACATTGTGGATCTAAATGCATTCTGTACATTTTAGAGGGTTAACTTCAGCGAAGTACAACATTCATGGATTCCTTTTAGATGCTGTTTGCAGAATAATGAGAATCTCATGAAGATCTCATGACTATTTATTGTCCAGAATAAAGAGACTTGGTGTTGTTTTGTTCATTGTAATTCAGGCGGATCTCATGCGGTCTCTGCTGAGCTAAGAGAGAATGTCTTTGGAATGTGCAGATGGGGAGAGGAGGTGTCCCTGTCTTTAGGTCTATGTTGATTTCAGGCCTTGGGACTGTCTTTGTTTCCTGATATGGCTGCGGATTTATGCATTTAAGGTCACAAGGTCTTACTTGGCCATTTGGTCTTACAGAGGATTTACGTTTGTGGAACAAAGAAAGGTTGTCCATATGGGTCAGCTCTGTCATTACAAACCCTAGTTTGAGATTAAGCAGGAATGGTAGAGACGGTCTCCTTCAGCAATTTAGGTGCCATGGATTTGTTTTTATGACTCTCTAATGGCTTGGTGGGGGCTCTCTCTGATCTGTGGAATTTGGTGTTGTGTTCATTTGATGGCTTCATTCATGGATAATCCTACACATACAGTAGGTCCAACGAACATTCGCAAACAGTGTCATAAAGTTGTGTGGTTGAAACTACAGCTCTTTACCGGTGGTTAGAATCAGAATCAGCTTTATTAACAAGTATGCTTACATATACAAGGAATTTGTCTTGGTGACAGGAGCTTCCAGTGTGCAACAATACAAAATCAATACAAAAACAGCAGCAAGACAGATAATAATAAAAAATAAAAATAGTTATACACATATGTACATACACACACAAACACACACATACATACATACACACATACACATACGTAGTGCAATCTAATACAAATCTGTTATCAGTTATGTGCAGTGAAAATACAAATATGTTATGAACAGTGCAAATGTTTTTTTTGTTTTTTTCCCCAGAGGAATGAAATGGCAGAAGAGGTTGGATGTGTTGAATAAATATAAAAAAAAGACTAAACTGTGTATTGCACATAGTTATTGCTCAATGGGGCAATTTAACTGTTCATGAGATGGATAGCCTGGGGGAAAAAACTGTTCCTGTGGCTGACGGTTCTGGTGCTCAGAGCTCTGAAGCATCGGCCAGAAGGCAACAGTTCAAAATGTAGTGGGCAGGGTGAGTGGGGTCCAGAGTGATTTTTCCAGCCTTTTTCCTCACTCTGGAAGTGTATAGTTCTTGAACGGGGGACAGGGGGCAACCATTAATAATCCTCTCAGCAGTCCGAACTGTCCTTTGTAGTCTTCTGATGTCTGATTACGTAGCTGAACCAAACCAGACAGTTATTGAAGTGCAGAGGACAGACTCAATGACTGCTGAGTAGAACTGTATCAGCAGCACCTGTGGCAGGTTGAATTTCCTCAGCTGGCGAAGGAAGTACAACCTCTGCTGGGTCTTTTTCACAATGGAGTCAATGTGTGTCTCCCACTTCAGGTCCTGTGAGATGGTAGTGCCCAGGAACCTGAATGACTCCTCTGCTGCCACAGTGCTGTTTAGAATGGTGAGGGGGGACAGTGTTGGGGTGTTCCTCCTGAAGTCCACAATCATCTCCACCGTTTAGAGCGTGTTCAGCTCCAGGTTGTTTTGACTGCACCAGACAGCCAGCTGTTCAACCTCCCTTCTGTATGCAGACTCATCGGCATCTCGGATGAGGCTGATGACAGTGGTGTCATCTGCAAACTTCAGGAGCTTGACAGAGGGGTCCTTGGCGATGCAGTCATTGGTGCAGAGGGAGAAGAGTAGTGGGGAGAGCACACATCCCTGGGGGGCACCAGTGCTGATTGTACAGGTGCTGGAAGTGAGTTTCCTCTGTCTCACAAGCTGCTGCCTGTCCGTCAGAAAGCTGGTAATCCACTGACAGATAGACATGGGATCAGAGAGTTGGTGTAAGCATAGCTTTTTTTAATTTGTGGTGTCAACATCATTTGACTGAGGCTTCTATGTCTTATATTTCATATATTGACCTGTTTCATGTGACGCCATTGTTTTATGGGTGATTTTCCATTCACCGCCATTGTTTCCTCCCGCTGATGGTCACAAATATGGCGGCTGTGGGGAAAAAGTGACGTCACTGAAACAGGTCAATATCTTTCATTCTGTAAGACTTAAGACCCCGTTTACATGCACTTAAGCAAACTGCTTATGCTGGGGATTGTGAAAAGTCATGCAAGCATGGCTGTTTTCTATACCACAATTAAGGGATTAAGAAAGCAATTTAATACACCCTGGTTTCTGTCGGAGAATGCGGTTTATATGTATTATATTTGATACATTAGGCTTTAACACTTTCGCATGTGTGATCACGCTATGCTGGGCTCAGATGCGTATGATCAAACCGGTGTGATCTGCATTCGTGCTGCTGTTTACCAGCAAAAGAGGGACTGAAGCGTAATGAACCATATGAACCATAATGAACCAGCTGCACAAATAGTCTTTTCAACATCACAATATCTTGATATTTATATGTTACAAACTTTCAGACACTCTCTAAATAAAAGTTTAAAGCCGTTACCGTCGGAGCGCACTGTTTTAATGCAGCAATGCAGCCATGTTTTCTGATGTCAAACAAAGAATATACAAACTAGTTAGTTCAATCGAGCCTTCTTCCATTCTGTCCGTCACTCATTCTAACCACTTCCGGTGCTGGGAAAGTGGAAGGGCTATGGTTTTAGAACCTTCTAAGCTTCTGTCAAGAACTCAGAGTCCCATGTTGCATTGCATGTAAACAATATGGTGGCACGCATAGCTGGCAAGCGGATTCACTCACATCTTACCATAATCAATCATTATAAACATAAAAACCACATTGTATGTTTGATAATATATAATGTGACCTTCAGTGCTATGCTGTGATACACTGATCAGCCACAACATTAAAACCTCTGACAAGTGAAGTGAATAGCATGATTATCTCGTTACAATGGCACCTGTCAAGGGGTGGGATATAATAGGCAGCAAGTGAACAGTCAGTTCTTGAATTTCATGTGTTGGAAGCAGGAAAAATGGGCAAGTGAAAGGATCAGAGCAACTTTAACAAGGGCCAAATTGTGATGGCTTGACGACTGGGTCAGAGCATCTCCAAAACGGCAGGTCTTTTGGGGTGTTCCAGGTATGCAGTGGTTAGTACCTACCAAAAGTGTTCCAAGGAATGACAACCGGTGAACCGGTGACAGGGTTATGGGTGCCCAAGGCTCATTGATGCCTGTGGGGAGCAAAGGCTAGCCCATCTTGTCCGATCCCACAGAGGAGCTACTGTAGCACAAATTGCTTAAAAACTTAATGCTGGCCATGATAGAAAGGTGTTAGAACACACAGTGCATTGCCGCTTGCTGCGTATGGGGCTACGTAGCCGCAGACCGGTCAGAGTGCCCATGCTGGCCCCTGTCCACCACCGAAAGCACTTACAATGGGCACGTTAGCATCAGAACTGGACCATGGAGCAATGGAAGGAGGTGGCCTGGTCTGATGAACCACGTTTTCTTTTAGATCATGTGGACGGCCGGGTGCATATGCGTTGTTTACCTGGGGAAGAGATGGCAGCAGGATGTACCATGGGAAGAAGGCAGGCTGGCGGAGGCAGTGTGATGCTCTGGGCAATGTTCTGCTGGGAAACCTTGGGTCCTGGCATTCATGTGGATGTTACTTTGACACGTACCACCTACCTAAAGATTGTTGCAGACCACGTACACCCCTTCATGGCAACGGTATTCCCTGATGACAGTGGCCTCTTTCAGCAGGATAATATGCCCTGCAACACTGCAAAAATTGTTTTGGAATGGTTTGAGGAACATGAAAAAGAGTTCAAGGTGTTGACTTGGCCTCCAAATTCCCCAGATCTCAATCTGATTGAGCATCTATATGATGTGCCGGACCAACAAGTCCGATCCATGGTGGCCTCACCTTGTAACTTACAGGACTTAAAGGATCTGCTACTAACGTCATGGTGCCAGATACCACAGGACATCTTCAGAGGTCTTGTGCAGTCCATGCCTCGAAGGGTCAGAGCTGTTTTGGTGGCACGAAGGGGACCTACATGATATTAGGTAGGTGGTTTTAATGTTGTTGCTGATCAGTGTATAATCTAACGTCCAGTGCATCTGCTGTGAAGTGTAAGGTAAGATTTTATTTAATTACAGTGCGCATTAAAGAACTAACTCTGGGGGGGTCCGTCAGTACAGGAGAAACTTGTGTGTGAAAAGGTTAAAGGTCATTATCCTCCTTAGTCCCAGCAATTCATTTTTTGTAGGACATTTGTTATTTACAGTGGTAAATCTTGAGGTATTATCAGAAGACTCCCTGGGCTTTTAGAGATACTAAATGTTTGAGATTTTGACCATGACAACTTCCTCTCCTTGGTCTATAAATATGGATTGAAATGTATCACAGTTCAATTCAGCACATCAAATACAATATGAATAAAATATTATTTTTTAAATAAACAATTTTTATCATATGTAATTTATGCACCAAACACTATATTGACATTTAAAAAAGGGAAATTGTAACACTTTTCTCGCTAAGTCTCAGGAACTTATGGTATGATAGCTTGTAATGTAAAATAATTAGATCTTTATAATGACAAAGCAGGCTGCATATAAGAAAATACACAGAAATATTAGTTCACACTTTAAACATATCTTTTAAAAAGTATATGTCAGAATTTTCAAAGCTCTGTGATTTTTATTTGTGGTGTGCATGAATGTAATGTAATGGCGATTGAGAGCTATGCCTCAAATGCCTGTTGTATCATATTTGATACATGGATTTCAAAGGGGGGGGGGGTTCAATAAAATGATATACAAAATTTCATACAAGTTGCAGAATAATCATTACTGTCACTTTTACTTTATTAAAATAGGCTGTAATTTATCCCAACATAAGAGTCACTTTTCTCACAAGTCAGATACATCGATATAAACATTGAAACCACTTTTTTCACAAATAACCACTAGATGGTGCCATAAACATGTGAAATTTACATACCATAGGTTGTTTGGCTCATCAGCTTTGAAACAGGAGCCATCAAACGACGTTAAAGGGTTAAACAGCTTTCTCACAATAAACGGCTTTCTGGTCTCCATGTAAGCGTGCTATAATTTGACATCCATTCAATCTACACAGAAGTTATTACTCCATTCCCTGCTTAACGTCATTACTGACAGCTCTATATTGTTGAACCAACGTGGTTTGAACTACAGACATGCAACATAGTTACTACGGTTTCAGGAAACATTTGTGACTAGCTAGTTAGTTTCTTCAACAGTGCATCGTACTGTGGTGGTTAAGCAGTGTGTTAAGTTGTTGCTCGGGAAACGCACCCTAGATTGAGAATTCATGTAATAAATTGATAGAATTTAAGGATTTTAGTCCCTAAGGTAAAATGAAACCCCTCCTCCTCCAGTGAATAATTACTTACATTTTGATCTGTTCCTCACACAAAAATATTGTATGACTTCAGAAGATTTTATATGTTTTTGAGTTTGGTGGTGGTGGAAACTACAGTTACCATGGTAATTTCTAAGGGGAACGGTGCATTAGAATCACTCCCTTTTTTAAAGTGTGGGTGTGAAGATGAACATATGAAAATACATTCTATTTCAAGTCTCAACTAATAACATTAGGGATGGCACTGCTCGAAATGACATTTTCTTCCGAGATTGAGATGTTCAGATAGCGGCAGTCACTTCATTACTGTAATTCAGACTAGAATGAGAGGCTGTTCATCATACGGGTGTGGTACTCTGACATGACATGCATCTTCTATTCTGTCGCTCATTAAAATCCTCCCGTCTGTAACCAGAGGTAAAGAATTGATGAGTGGAGGAACCCAGCAGTCTGCAGTGTGAGGGAATACAATGAATCTGCTCAGAATCTGGAGCTGTGTTTGACAATACAACACAAACATTTCTTGTCAATTTAATAGAAGGATTTTATTGAAGGAACAGTTTGCCCAAAATGAAAATTATGTAATTATTTACTCACCCTAATGCTAGTCGAAACCTGTGGAAGACATAAGAAAATTCTTTGAAATATTTTCACACAGCTCTTTTGCATACAAGGGCAACTGTTTTTCTATGTGAACATGGACTAGGCAGATGTCTTTAACACTGTTTTTTAAATGCTGTGTCAAGAAATATTTTTGGGGGCAAAATTTTATTTTTTCATTAACAACCTTTCAAAATAGCCAAGTATTCTGTCTTGCAAGCACAAATGTTTTCTTTATAGCATAAAGCTATTGTACTGTATGGCTTTTTTTAGCTTGATATTCGTAGCCATCATGAATATTGTATTATGGAAGAGTTACATTCTTTTTGTTCTCAGTATATATATATATAAATTCAGCAAAAAAAAAAACATCCTCTCACTTTCAACTGCTTTTATTTTCAGAAAACTTAACATGTGTAAATATTTGTATGAACATAAAAAGATTCAACAACTAAGACATAAACTGAACAAGTTTCACAGACATGTGACTAACAGAAATGGAATAATGTGTCTCTGAACAAAGGAGGAGTCAAAATCAAAAGTAACAGTCAGTATCTGGTGTGGCCACCAGCTGCATTAAGTACTGCAGTGCATCTCCTCCTCATGGACTGCACCAGATTTGCCAGTTCTTGCTGTGAGATGTTACCCCACTCTTCCACCAAGGCACTTGCAAGTTCCTGGACATTTCTGGGGGGAATGATCCTAGCCCTCACCCTCCGATCCAACAGGTCCCAGACATGCTCAACAGGATTGAGATCCGGGCTCTTCGCTGGCCATGGCAGAACACTGACATTCCTGTCTTGCAGGAAATCACGCACAGAACGAGCAGTACGGCTGGTGGCATTGTCATGCTGGAGGGTCATGTCAGGATGAGCCTGCAGGAAGGGTATCACATGAGGGAGGAGGATGTCTTCCCTGTAACGCACAGTGTTGAGGTTGCCTGCAATGACAACAAGCTCAGTCCGATGATGCTGTGACACACCGCCCCAGACCATGACGGACCCTCCACCTCCAAATCGATCCCGCTCCAGAGTACAGGACTCTGTGTAACGCTCATTCCTTCGACGATAAACGCAAGTCCAACCATCACCCCTGGTGGGACAAAACCTTGACTCGTCAATGAAGAGCACTTTTTGCCAGTCCTGTCTGGTCCAGCAAAGGTGGGTTTGTGCCCATAGGTGACATTGTTGCCGGTGATGTCTGGTAAGGACCTGCCTTACAACAGGCCTACAAGCCCTCAGTCCAGCCTCTCTCAGCCTATTGCAGACAGTCTGAACACTGATGGAGGGATTGTGCGTTTCTGGTGTAACTCGGGCAGTTGTTGTTGCCATCCTGTACCTGTCCCGCAGGTGTGATATTCGGATGTACCGATCCTGTGCAGGTGTTGTTACACGTGGTCTGCCACTGCTAGGACAATCAGCTGTCCTTCCTGTCTCCCTGTAGTGCTGTCTTAGGCGTCTCACAGTACAGACATTGCAACATGCCTAAGGCACGTTCATGCAGATGAGCAGGGACCCAGGGCATCTTTCTTTTGGTGTTTTTCAGAGTCAGTAGAAAGGTCTCTTTAGTGTCCTAAGTTTTATAACTATGACCTTAATTGCCTACCATCTGTAAGCTGTTAGTGTCTTAATGACCACCCCACAGGTGCATGTTCATTAATTGTTTATAGTTCATTGAACAAGCATGGAAAACATTGTTTAAACCCTTTACAATAAAGATCTGTAAAGTTATTTGGATTTTTACAAAATTATCTTTAAAATACAATGTCCTGAAAAAGGGACATTTCTTTTTTTGCTGAGTTTATATACACTGGTGGCCAAAAGTTTGGAATAATGTACAGATTTTGCTCTTATGGAAAGAAATTGGTACTTTTATTCACCAAAGTGGCATTCAACTAATCACAATGTATAGTCAGGACATTAATAACATGAAAAATTACTATTACAATTTGAAAAAAAACTCTTACTTCAAAGAGTTCTCATCAAAAAATCCTCCACATGCAGCAATGACAGCTTTGCAGATCCTTGACATTCTAGCTGTCAGTTTGTCCAGATACTCGGGTGACATTTCACCCCACACTTCCTGTAGCACTTTTCATAGATGTGACTGTTTTGTCGGGCACTTCTCGCACACCTTACAGTCTAGCTGATCCCACAAAAGCTCAATGGGGTTAAGATCCAGAACACTCTTTTCCAATTTTCTGTTGTCCAATGTCTGTGTTTCTTTGCCCACTCTAACCTTTTCTTTTTGTTTTTCTGTTTCTTTGCAATTCTTCCCATAAGGCCTGCACCCCTGAGTCTTCTCTTTACTGTTGTGCATGAAACTGGTGTTGAGCGGGTAGAATTCAATGAAGCTGTCAGCTGAGGACATGTGAGGCGTCTATTTCTCAAACTAGAGACTCTGATGTACTAATCCTCTTGTTTCGTTGTACATCTGGTCTTCCACATCTCTTTCTGTCCTTGTTAGAGCCAGTTGTCCTTTGTCTTTGAAGACTGTAGTGTACACCTTTGTATGAAATCTTCAGTTTTTTTGGCAATTTCAAGCATTGTATAGCCTTCATTCCTCAAAACAATGATTGACTGATGAGTTTTGCCATTTTTGACCTAATATTGACCTTAAGACATGGCAGTCTATTGCATACTGTGGCAACTCAAAAACAAACACAAAGACAATGTTAAGCTTCATTTAATGAACCAAATAGCTTTCAGCTGTGTTTGATATAATGGCAAGTGATTTTCTAGTACCAAATGATCAATTTAGCATGATTACTCAAGGATGAGGTGTTGGAGTGATGGCTGCTGGAAATGGGGCCTGTCTATTTTTGATAAAAATGACTTTTTTCAAATAGTGATGGTGCTGTTTTTTTTACATCAGTAATGTCCTATACTTTCTGATCAGCTGAATGCCACTTTGGTGAATTAAAGTACCAAATTCCTTCCAAAACAGCAAAATCTGTACATTATTCCAAACTTTTGGCCACCAGTGTATATATAAATCAACTATACTACTAAACTATATATTTTGGAATGAAATGGGTGTGAGTGCATAATGACAACTTTCCTTTTCATTTCTTTCATTACTCACAGAAATTCACATTCTTGATATCAAAAATAGAATTTCAACTATTAAAAATAATTTATTGATATCTGTATCTACATTTTCATATGTAGAATTTCACAGTGATCTGCCATTCACTTCTTTCAAACGCAATTACAAATATCTATAAATTATTTCTTACTAGTTGAAATTCTTACTAGTAAAAATGATCATTGTTGATATCAGTAATTACATTGTTACTAGTGAAAATGTCCATTCCTGATATTAACAATTTTTGATATATGTTATTTGGTTTTCACTAGTGACTATGTTATTTTCAGATGTCTGTAATGTGATTGTAAATAGTAAGACAGCCTTTTAAGATATCTCTAATTACTCTTCATTTTATTGATTTCTGAATTACATCCCTATATATAACAATTATAAAGCATAACAACTGAATTGCAACTAGTGAAAATGCTAATTTTTGATAACTGTAAATATATTTCAACATGTTAGGTTTGGATTTTCAGATATCAATAAATTAGAGAGCAATTACAGATATCTTAAAAGGCTTTCTTACTAGTTACAATCACATTACAGATATCTGAAATTAACACCACTAGTGAAAACCAATTTACAATTATCAAAAATGATATTTTCTACTAGTTGTAATTCAGTTGTTGATATCAAGAATGGACATTTGCACTAGTAACCACGTAATTATTAATATAAAAAAATGAGAATTTTTACTGGTAAAAAGTGCATTGCTGCTAGTGAAATTGGAATTCCATTAGTAAAAATGTATTTAATACAGTTGCGTTTTGAACAGGACTGAATGACATATCGTTGTAAAGTTCTACTAGTGAAAATTCAGATATCAAGGATTATGGTTTTCACTAGTTGAAATTCCATTTATATATATATATATATATATATATATATATATATATATATATATATATATATATATATTTCTGTGAGCTAGTAACATCATTTTTAATATCAAGAATTAACATTTTTACTAGTGCACAATCTGTACATTTAATTACTGATATAAAAAATAGTGCTTTCACTTATAGTAATTCCATTCCTGATATAACTAGTGAAAATGTAATTGTTGATATCTATAATTCATCTCCTGCGAATGATTAAAGTCAATTTGACTTGCCATAATATCTGTGTGTAATGATGTCATTTTTTAAAATAAAGAATTAGCATTTTAACTAGTGAAAATTGATCATTTAATTCATATCCACATGATTACATGTCAGAAGCACTTACGATAGAACTGTTTCTTTAAAACATCACTATATCTAGATCAAATAGCTTTTCTTTTATCACATAGGGTGACTCATGAAGTCTTGAGTTCATGGCTACATGACAAGATTTTTTCTCTGCACACAGTACTTCCACAGACTGGTTGCCTCCAATAATTCTCCCACCGTACGTCTACACTTGTCGATGCGATTACTCCTTGGGAAGACTGAGACAGGTATAACGCTGCATGAATACATGCCAGAACCATAATTAGATCTCAGTGGACATGCTTTAGACTTCCCCCTCTCTTTCATTATAGCTGAAAAAAAAAAATGTCTACCTACAGCATATTCTATTAACCAGCATTAAAACGCACTAGTCTGAAGTATCCTGGGGAATGACTTCATATAAACCTGTTTAGATTACACTTTTATGAATAGGTTGCCAAGAGGACCTCAGAATTTCCATAGAGGTGGAGTTTTCAGAATGGAGAAGAGACAAGCGAGGTGGAAGCTTGGTTTACCTGTTTTGGATCCACACAACTGCAATCCTCTTAATTTTTTTTACACCTTTTCCCTGAACCTAAGCATTACAGTATCTCTTTGGTCACTTAACAGACTTTATCATCGAATGTGGTTTAATCTTGGTATCTGCATTGCTTCATATTCACTCCAGCGCACATAAAGACACTTTCTATCTTAGGGTCTGGACGCTCTGTTGGCCTGTGTGTGAAATTGGATTTTGTGTCCAGTTGAGTGCGAGTGGCTGTGCTGCGGGCCTGTAGAACAGCAAAGCCTCTGTAGCTTTAGAAGCTGGCAGAAAATGTTTAGAACTAAAACGCAGCGGCCCGAGAAACAGCAGAGTGACGCATGCCGGACTGTGGCTGACCTGAGAGGCACACAGCTGTGAATTACATCTGCCAATTAGTGCGGAGACAAGCGGTGAGCTGCCACATGTGGCTTTCTGCTCGGACTGAGATGGCTGCTGTGAGCAATCTCGACGGGTGAAGCGACTTTGTCTCTGTTATGATTTACTGGTTTGGAGTCTATTTTTTGACTGCTATTTTTTGTGTGTAATTGAAAGTAAACTGGCTGCTGATAACCTTTAACCTTGCACCTGTTAGTGAGTGGCTGTGTTTTAAATGGGATGCTAGCATACTTCTTACTGCAAACAGCGCAGTATACACTTTACTGCATACTGTTTTAAAAAAATACCAAAATAGGATGCAATGATAAATGTTTAAAAAGCTGTATTGTTGTCACATGACCTGACTGTGTAGCATGTTTAATTCAGCAAGTGGCATCCAGACATCTTCTTAGAAATAAATATTTTTATTTTAATTTTTTATCTAATTTTACATAATACGTTCAAATAATGAGTCATATATAGATAATATACATTTAATATGATATTATAGTTTTCGTTTAGAAAATGAAGCTCAGATGTAGGACTATTTCAGCACATTTAACCTCCCAGTTCTCAGTACCATAACAAATTCGGACGCTTTATTTTTACTATTCCTATTGTTTTCATTGTTTTAACCGTAATTACCATAAGTATTACTGTAAAAAGATGTTGTTGTACAATTTTGTTTTATTGTTAAAATAAGCAAAAATTCAAGAAAATTAAGAGAGTGTAACATACACTCTACGGCAATACCTCGAAATAGCCACCAGAGGTCCGAAAACAGATACAGACACATTTACATCACCTGTTTCTCATCATACTAATCAACTGCTGTGTATTTAAGCCCTGTTTGACAGTTTGTTCATTGCAAAGTCTTGTCACTCTTTGGATTGCAATTCTGAGCATTTTTTTTCCTCCTGTTTTGCCATCTCATTTTTGGATTTACTGCCTGTTCTTTGGATTATTGCCTCTGCCTTTTGTCTTGGACTTTGTTTGCCTGTTCTGCCTGATGTTCTGGATTATTGACATTTTGTCTGCCCCATAATCTTCGATTGCAGATTTGTTTATTGATCTTATTGTTTTATTAAACTCTGCACATGGATCCTAACACATCTGAGTCTGCCCACTCATTACAGAAGACTTCGCCAAATCTAAACCCAGCGGAGCTTCATCATGTATGTACTGAACTTGCTTCACAAGTCTCCGTTTTGCATGAACATCATCGACAACTTTGTAAGTTGACCACACTCACAGAGGAGCTCATAAGACTCATGCAACCCGCTACCTCTCCATCTTCAACCTCCACTGAAAACATACCTCCTCCACCTGCACCAGTTCCCACACTCGCTACAGGAGGCCCTCGTTTAGCCTTCCCGGAGAAATTCGTGGCAATCTAGCTCAATGTAAAGGGTTCCTCATGCAGTGTACTATCTTCTTGGCCCAACAACCACATGTATACCCCACCAAGGAGAGTCAAGTAGCATTTATTACCTCACTTCTTGCTGGCAGAGAGCTAGATTGGGCAACTTGAACGCTTCATAGCCCGCTTTAAGGAGGTCTTTGAACACCCGGCCGGTGGTATGGAGGCAGGAGAACAACTCCTCGGCTTTAAACAGGGACGGAGAACCGCTGTGGACTATGCATTGTCTTTTCGTACATAAGCGGCTTAGACTGGTTGGGAGGAGGAGCCTTTAAAGACTTTATATCGCAATGGTTTAAGTAGTGCCCAACAAGCTGAACTAGCATGTCGGACGAGGGATTTAATCTCGAGCAGTATGTCAAATTCTCCATCAAACTGGACAATCTTCTCTGAGCCTGCAAACCCACCTATGAACAGTCCTCTTCCACTGCATCCACCGCCGACAATGCTCAGGTTGAACCCATGCAGATCAGTCGAACTCACCTAGCACCTGAGGAGAGGCTGCATTGCTGACATCTGGGGCTGTATCTATACTGTGGCCAGAACAGTCATTTATTATCCACCTGCCCTACTCGGTCTGATAACTCCAGTACCACTGCAGTGAGTGTGAGATCTTCCATCGACTTTGTTAATAACCAACTACTCATTCACACCACTGTTATTTAAAATGACAAAAAGATCAATGTTCAGGCATTAATAGACTTTGGTTACGCTAACAACTTTATGGATAAAGACTTAGTAAAGTCATTGAACTTACCCACTCTTTCTTGTACTCCTCCTCTCCTCATTTCAGCACTAGACGGATGGCCACTTGGCAGTGGAGCCAGACCACAGAGACTGTCATACTTCAGACTGATGGCCTACACTCTGAGAACATCAGGTTTCTGTTTACTCACACGCCACAAAATCCTCTTATCCTGGGATACCCATGGCTAGCCAAACACAACCCTGATATTTCGTGGAGCGAGGGGCAAATTTGGAGGTGGAGCCTACTGTGTCTGTCACATTGTCTCCATTATCTAGAACCCATTCCTTGCCGAACTGCTTCAGTTAAGGAATCACAGGAGGAACCTGTAACGGACATTCCCTTAGTTTACTCCAATCTCTGCAAGACTTTCAGTAAGATCAAGGCTATGTTGCTGCCTACTCACTGACCTCAAGACTGTGCTATCGAATTTCTGTCCGGTTCTGCTCCTCCCAAGAGCAAGATTTAGCCTCAATTAGCACCAGAGACCCAAGCCTTGGACGATTACATCAACGAAGCCCTTAAACTTGGATTTATTCGGCCATCTACATCTCCAGTGGAAGCTGGTTTCTTTTCATTAAAAAAAAAGGATGGCAGTCTACGACCTTGTAATGATTATTGTGGATTGAATGCTATCACTATCAAATATCACTACCTTTTGCCTCTTGTCCCAGCTGCTTTGGAGCAACAACACAGGGCCCAATACTTCACAAAGCTCAATCTTTACAATACATGCAATATTATACGCATACGGGAGGGGGACAAGTGGAAGATGGCCTTCATAACCAACAGGGGGCACTAGGAATATCAAGTGATGCTAACTCACCTTCTGTCTTCCAAGCATACGTCAGTGAATTATTCAAAGACAGGATAAACAAGTGGGTGAAAGTATACATAGACGACATCCTCTTCTACTCACCCTCTCTAGAGTCTCACATCCACCATGTACGACAGGTCTTGCAATGGTTCATCAATTACCGACTTTATGCCAAGATTGACAAATGCGAATTCCACCTCACCACAATTTTGTTTCTGGGGTACATTCTAAGTGCCCAGGGTGTGGATGTGGACAACACCAAAGTACAAGCAGTTCAGAGCTGTCCTAAGCCTACATTTGTGATGGAATTGCAACGTTTATTGGGTTTCGCCAACTTCTACAGATGATTAATTCCTCACTTCAGTACCATCGCTGCATCTCTCACATCGGTACTCAAAGTTCAACCCAAATGACTACCCTGGAGTGACAATGCAGAGAGAGCATTTGAAGAATTAAAATCTAGTTTCATGATTACACCCATTCTCTGTCATCCAGATCCCACGTTGCCATTTGTGGTTGAAGTGGATGCATCTGAGTGTGGAATAGGTGCTGTGCTGTCACAACGTCATGGAACACCACCCAAGTTATACCCATGTGCATTCTTTTCACGCAAACTATCACACGCAGAGTGGAATTATGATGTGGGAGATCATGAACGGTTGGCAGTTAAAGCTGCATTTGAAGAATGGTGGCATTGATTGCAGGGTGCTTAGCATCCTCTTCAAGTCCTTACAGATCACAAAAATTTGGAATATATATGAGCAGCCAAGTGCCTAAATCCAAGACAGGCACGTTGGGCATTGTTTTTCACTCGATTTGATTTCACTATCTCTTACAGACCTGGATCTAAGAACATGAAAGCTGACGCACTCTCGACTACACGATTCTCCACGAATCAAGGAGAGACCTGATACCATCCTTCCACCCACCATGTTACTTGCTCCGATGAGATGGGAGATTCTTGACGAGATCCAACAAGCTCAAGTCACTGATCTCTCACCCAGTAACTGTTCACCAGATAAAATATATGTCCCCAAGTCTGTACACTCTCATGCCATGCAATGGGTACATACCTCACTCAGCTCAGGACACCCTGGAATCCAGGGAACCATCAGATTGGTTCAAAATACATTCTGGTGGCCCACTCTCCCGGCCGATGTAACCTCATATGTAAAGGATTGCGACATCTTCGCCATGTCTAAATCTTCCAAACAGGCACCTGTTGGTCTATCACAACCTCTTCCCCTTCCTCTATGCCCCTTGTCTCATCTTGTTCTGGAATTCATTACAGATTTACCCACTGAATATAAACGTTAGTCTCACATCTGGGTATCATTCCCAGTCGAATGGATAGACTGAACATCTTAATAAGGAGATTAGATGTTTTTTGCACTCCTTCTGTTACGACAATCAACACAATTGGAGTCGCTTCCTTCCGTGGGCGGGATACGCACAGAACTCTTTGGTCAAGACTTCTACTGGTCATATGCCATTTCAGTGCGTCCTGGGTTTCCAACCGCCACTATTCCCTTTATCAGGCGACCCCTCTGACGTACCTGCAGTGGACGACTGGTTGACACGGAGTGAACACACTTGGAATTCGGCTCACGTCCATCTCCAGTGAGCAGTACGATGGCAAAAGCTCCTGGCCAATCGATGCCGTTGACAAGTTCCTTCCCTTAATCCGGGTCAGTGGGTATGGCTTTCGACTCGGGATCTATGCCTCGGACTCCCCTCAAAGAAACTATGTCCAAGATACATAGGACCTTTCAAAATCCTCAGACAAATCACTTCTGTATTCTACAAGCTTCAACTGCCAGCTAATTATCGGATCTCCTCCACCTTTAATGTATCCCTGCTGAAACCGACGAGATCAAGGAACTCCACGAATCCAGAGAACCAGGGGCCTTCCCCTTTGGTCACCGATGGAGAGGAGGCTTATCGGGTCAGAACCCTCCTGGACTCACGATGAAGGGGTAATCAAATTCAATTCCTGGGAGGGCTATGTACTGGAGGAGCGATCCTGGGTATCGACGGATGATATACTAGACCCCTCACTCATTAAGGACTTTCATCATAATCACCCCACCTGTCCTGCCCCCACGACCTCGAGGTAGACCCCATCAAGGAGGTTCTATTCACGTCAGGAGCCACTCAAAGGAGGGGGGCTCTGTAACATCCTCTATGGCAATACCTCGAAATAGCCACCAGCGGTGCTCCTCGCCTGAATACTGACACAGACTCATTCACATCACCTGTTTCTTATCATACTAATCAACTGCTGTGTATTTAAGCCCTGTTTAACAGTTTGTTCATAGCGAAGTCTTGTCACTCTTTGGATTGCAATTCTGAGCGTTTTTTCCTCCTGTTTAGCCTTCTCATTTTTGATTTACTGCCTGTTCTTTGGATTATTGCCTGCCCCTTGATCTTCGATTGTGGATTTGTTTCATGATCTTGTTGTTTATTAAACTCTGCACATGGATCCTAACACTTCTGAGTCTGCCCACTCATTAAAGGGAGTAATACTATGATGTATAAATACTTTAAAGTTTAAATAATATATCTGTTTTTTTTATATCAGAATATAAAATACAAAATGGTGGCTTGTGATTTTTATATGAGAATATAAAAATGTGTGCAACTGTCATGAAAATAATGTCAAATAAAAAAATAGAAAAATCTTAAAGGCCCATAAAATAGGCTTTATTTTCAAAATGCAAAATATATTTTCTTGGGCTGTCAGTTGATAAACCTTTTTAATACAATTAATTACATGATGTGCTGATTAATTAATCACAATTAATCGCAATTATCAATATTTAGTAAGAAAGGCCCCAAATAAAGATAATTTTGCATAAAATGTAATTAAAATAATTATAAATATAAAATTATATATAATACATATTATAATTCAGATAATTAAAATACATTAAATCGCTGTTTTTAATTGTTGGTCCATGTACAGCCCGCTACTGCCACAGATTTGCTAAAACATCAAGGTGAGACATCAAGCTTGAATCGATCCAATTGTAGTAAAATTTCTTATTATGGAATTTACATACATCAGGTGGCATACTTTTTTTTTCTTCACCCATTAGCTCTTTCGAGTTACGTATATAGACCTCCTTGTCTGTAAGTGCATATCTTTCGCTATGTTTATGCTACCATACTACTCTTACTATTTTTGCAGTTTAAAGTATGTATACTTTGTCAAGATTTTCAAGAAGCCCATCACCCACCAGTTGCTCTTTTTTGCAGTCGAATTTCACATCAGATCAGGCCAATTACTTTCATTCATTTCAGTGCAAGAGGAACTTGATGAGATAGTCTTTGAAGTGTTTAATTAATTATTCGATAGTGAGGCTGTTTAAATGCACAGTAATTTTAGCTGTGCTTAATTATGGAATGAAAGAACACATTGTGTTTATTCATTAAATAATCTAAAGAAGCACTGTTGTTGTTTTTACTGCAGTCTAATTAATATTTATGGAACACATGGGGAAATTAGATTGATAGAAATATGAAGTGTTAATTTGACTTTTGCTGCTATTTGGTTTCATGCAAAACACAGACACACGCAGTGCACTGTTAACGATGGGTTAGTTATGAGAGCGCTATTACTCAGAAATCTTGTTTTGAGTCAGAGCCGTGGCCCATGGACCACCCACAGTCCGTTTACTGATATATATAGACCAGTCTTTTGACAACTTCATCGCTTTCATCACACACGAAAGTGGTGGCAGAAATCGTCCACAAACAGTAATGTTTTATCGGAATCCGTTGTTGAAAAAATATTTTGCGGGTTCTCGTAGATGGCTGTGGCTTCAAGACATTAACAGTAACTAGACTAGATTAAGGAAATCATTTCAACTCATTGCAGCAAACATATAAAGCAAATATTATTACAGATATGTTATTAACTCATATCATTATAATAATTGTATAGCTAAGAATATCTGTGTATTTATGATAGATTTGTGTTGTACTTTCATTTAATCATCTAATCTGTCAAATCTAACACAACAGTCTATCGATTTCTGCCACCATATACAGTGCATGCGCTGTCATTTTTGTTAACAATGGGATTGGTCTATTTGGCACAGACCTTCAGACAGTTCTGACTCAGGTTCCTATGTCTTTTATAACTGATCGGAATTATGATTTTCCTGTAATGGACATTTGAAAATCCCAAAAGTCGTATAGACTTCATTCACTCCACTGGCTACCTGTAGCTGCCCACATCAAATTCAAGGCTTTGACTCTGGCATTCAGGACAGCCAATAGAACCGCACCCTCTTACTTCAATTCAATTCTCCAGGTCTATGCTCCAACTTGCTCTGTGGTCCCATCACAAAGAGGCTCAAAGTCTATTTCACAATAGTTCACTTTCTCTGTTCCTCTGTGGTGGAATGAGCTTCCAACCTTCACACGATCAGCTGATACCATCTCAACATTCAAGAACCAGTTAAAAACACATCTGTTCCATGAGCACTTATCCAATCCACACTAATTGCACTTACTATTGAACTTAACTTGCCCTTACTGTACAAAAAAAAAAAAAAAAAAAATCCTCCTTTCTTCTGCGCTAGCACCTATACTACTCCAGCCACCTTGAAAACTTGGCAGAACAACACTGCAGATGTTGTTGAATTTGTATAACAAATTGCTTGTTATGTTCCACATTTGTAAGTTGCTTTGGATAAAAGCCTCTTTTCCACTATCGGGCAAAACTGTTCTTGTTGCAAAACCGTTCTATTCTGTGCCGATCCAGGCCAGCCGGCACAGTTACAGATTTCTTTTCCACTGTGGTGCTGAAAACAAACTTCAAATGAACACAAGAAATACGTCAGTGGTTACCTTGGTAACGCAAGAGTTTAAGGACTGCGTGAGAAGTGTGTTTACTTTGCCCAAATAGTGTGCTTGGCCAGCTACAGAGAAAAAACAAGTAACCTTGGCAACTGACAAGTGACCAATCGTGAGTCGCGACATCACTACAGGCATTCCACCAGCACAGTTGAGCACGGTTGTCTAACCGTGCTGAGAATTCCGGGCCGAGAACGGTTTCTAATCGTGCCGTGCCGAGTCGTGCCCAGGTGGAAAAGCTACTGTCACCATTCCTCACCATGCTCAGAACCGTTCGGCCCAATGGTGGAGAACAGACTAATGTGTAACTAACTAACTAACTAACAGTTAACCTGTTAGAAATGCCTGGCAGCGCCTAGCGACCAGCCAAATCAAATCAAATCAAATCAAATCACTTTATTGTCACACAGCCATATACACAAGTGCAATGGTGTGTGAAATTCTTGGGTGCAGTTCCGATCAACATAGCAGTCGTGACAGTGATGAGACATATACCAATTTACAATAACAATATTATAGCCACAACACCCTAGTAAACTCTCAGTAATGCACTTTTTGTCTGTAGCTGTGTCCTAAACGAAACACTATACACTATCCACTTACAAAATATACTAAGCACTCAGCCATGTGAATTTTCAAAGTGTAGTATTGTCCCAAATGGAACACTTAATGTTTTTTTCTACAAGGAAGCATTCGCCATTTAACAGCTGACGGAATTGACGATTCAAGCGCATGTATTCTGTTACCGCTAGCTTTAGCACGTTAGCCAACCTCAGTTTAACACTTGTATCTCAAACAACGTACATATTCACAAAGCTTGTAGTGATGGTAAAGCATTCAGCTCATATTTGTAAGGTGCTGTATCCACTGAAGTTTCACTAGCAGCTATATTCTTCATTATTTACAACAGTTTTGTCAGACCAGCAGCACAGCCAGGTAACTCCGCCCCTTCCGCTATATACCTTTATCACAGTCTGCGTGTCGTATACCCTTGTGTGACTTACTGTGTACCCCTGTCTTGTTCTAATGTTCTTTAATGTGTAAATGTACTCTGTTTATACAATATTCTTGCATTCCTCCAATAAAAAAAAAATTTCTATACTCTGTGACGTGTTTCCTGCTGACACACATCCTGTTTAAAATCATAAAACAATATGACACAGTTTTTCTTTACTTCATAATCCGTGAGTAATGATTAGGAAGGTGAGGTAGGACTGTTTAGATTAAGTATTTGAAATGAATTGTACATAAAATAGTCCATAATAATTCTGCGCTGTGGGCACTGCCATTGAAACAGACTGCAGCGGAAGTTGTTTTACGCTACTAAGCGAAGTTTCCGCTCTGCGAACGCGGAAGTCTGATAAAGGCCTATGTACAGCAAGCAGCGTGCACACATTACAGACCCACCTACATTTACACACTTATTCCAATGTGATTAGCTTCAACAGTAGCTCACCTGATAGAGTGTTGGACTTTGAACTCGAAAGATTGCGGTTTGAGCCCAGACCAGCATGTAAGCTGACATGTGAAATGAAAGTGTCATAAAAGTAACACAAAATGCTTCAGAAATAGTGCTTTTCATGCCACATTTGATTTTATGACACTGTCGGTTAGATATAGGCGTTGGTTAAGGGTAAAGATATCTGTTTTAAAGACGTCTGATCTGCTTTTAGGACACTATTGGTTAGGTTTAGGTTAAAGTTTTAGGTTAGGAAGATACGTTTTACTAATTAAAATGATCAAATATTCACCTTAAAAAACCTTGTCTGATTGTGACACCATTTCACTCGCTTTGGCACCCCTCGCTGGACCGTGACAAAAATTTTGCCAAGGTCATGAGATTTGGCTGGCATAACCGTTCAACTCTTGACAAATTTTACCTACCTAGTCTTCTTTGTTTTTTGTGAAAACATGTCTGTAACATAAATTCTAATCATGAAGTGTACATTTTCAGCAATTTTTTCCTGTTTAAATTTGTTTTTTCCACACTGGTCTATTATTGCAGCATCACATACAGTATTTTAGGTAAACCCACCTCTGAACAGCACATAAAAACAAAACGAACAGTGGTTGGTTAGTTTACTTGTCACTCAAGATAGTCTCCTGTCTGAGTGGGTGATTCTTGGTCAGAAAAAGCTGCAATGTGAACCAGACTTTATGCTGATAGTCAAACATCTGACTATGATATGCTTGTCAGACTTTGTACACTTAAAGACACCTATTTTTTCTTTTCATGTATGAAGAAGAGCTCAATTTCACCATATTTGCAACGATTTATTCGTACTTTCAGCATAAAAAGTGAAATCTGCATAATTACACCTCAACTGTCTGAAAATTGTGTTGTCTCTACTGGTTGATTCACACAAACATGGAAAACTGAATGGACTTAAATCTTCATATTCACCGTCAAGGTCATTCATGCCTCTTGTGACTATGTTTTATTATAATTTACTCACCCTCTTGTCATTCCAACTTTAAATGGGGACAACGTCTTGCTGTCTCTCTCTCCTCATTATCTTTTGATTATTATTATTATTTTTTTTTTCATGTTTCCATAGATTTTCTCTGCTCATTCTTCATGGGGGTGTCAATTCTGTCTTGTATTGTACGAGTCTCTGATTATCCTGCTGTTCGTGTTGCTTGCAGCTGCTGCTGTCTGTATGATTGATGCTCTGGTGATGTGGACGCACACTTTTAGACAAGACAAGCAGCAGCTTCCAATAAACCATTGTTACAGGAAAGATCTTTTGACTGAGGCCTTTACATTCTGTATCTGACTAGCTCATAGGTTAAAAACACATCTCTGGACAATATACTACAGAAGATGTCTAACTGACAGCGTGTGCTTCTCTCCCATATGCTTCTGGTGTCTTTGTTCCTCTTATCTGTTCAAAACTGTGCAGAGTTGCCCATTTGTTTCAAGGAATATTTTGGTATTGGTGAGCAACAATGGAACCTGCCATTAAACCAGTGGTGTAGGTTTTAATGTGAACTCTTTAAATCTACACCTGCATTAAACATAACTGCATTACTTAGAAACTAAAATAATTATGAGGCACAAAACAATTCATGAAACAACAAAAATATCAAAACAAATATTGTAATTGCTACATTTATGACATTTCAAACACATGTGACAACATGCCACGCTAAAAATGTGATAAGATGTGACTGACTTTCATGAAAAATACATTTGTTCTAAGAACACATTTAAATCTTTCAATAAAAATTAGCTTTCAGAATATACAGTGAGCACAAGTAAAGATACCTTTATGGAAATTGACTTCAGTAAAAGTTAAAGTAGCTCATGAGAAAAATGCTGAAGCAATAAGTGTTGTGAGTGCATGTGATTTTCCATTACTTACCTCTATTAGAGACCTTAATTAAACACACTTAATGAAAGACAAACACGGTGTGGTGGTTCAGTGATTAGCACTGTTGGCCTCACAGCAAGATTGTTCCAGGTTCCAGGTCCTGGCTCAACTGGGCCTTTCTTTAGAAAGATAGAATTCTTTATTTATTCTGACTTGAATGCAGACTGTCATGGCAAATCGGAGCACAATTAAAGTCATCGAGATCTCTTCTGAAACTCTAAAGGAGATGTGTGAGATTACTGGGGATTACTTTTTTTTAGGAGAAACATATGAAAAGATGGAGATTTAAGCAAAGGTGTCAGATTAGAGTTTAAGCAAAGCGAGGAACCAATTGCAGGAAGCCAACGTTTTATTCAAAAAGGCAAAAAAACAAAACTAACACAAAGTTCCTCGAAGGGCAAAAAAAAACCTCCCAGAAAGTCCCAGAACAGAAGGGCAGTCGACTAGCTGGGCTGGAGAGTGAAGCCTCAAGGCCACATGGTTCCTAACCAAACCAGACTGAAACCAGCATGGGAAACAGGAGTGAGGCCCTGTAAACAAGGATGGCAACGAGATGGGCCAGGTGAAACAGATAAACTAGTAACAGGGCAAACAAGAGGTCAGGGTTTCACTCAAAACTGAACTGAACTGAACTTTTCATCTCAGCTATGGCTGTTAAGGACTAGAGATGCAGTTTAAACCGATGAGCAGTGGTTGTTCGGTGGACATGTTTTGTATTGCTAATCAATAGGAATTAACGGTCACCAGCAGTGCTTGAAGGAGGAACTCAATACTGGGAGTGACCATCAAATCATTCCAGCACAGTGCCTTTAACTTTAAGAGCCATGCCTCACAAACTGTATCTGACAAGTTCACTGTGGCTGTCTGACAGTGTTGGTAAATATTTGGACAGTTATTGGATAAAGCAACACAATTTTTCCCACCAAATACAAATCAAGAGTTCATGAAACCAATTTCCTGTCACAGCTCACTCGCGTCACATATAGCTGATGATTACTGCTCTTTTGACATTGATGGTGTTATTTTGGATCGGTGGAGATGAGCGGGAGTGTGGTGTGTGGATAGGTAATACCACTAGTTTTCTTTACAATACAATACCAAGTACTGTCAAATCCAATATTAATACTAATACCTCTATAATTTTGTATTTTTTGCCATAGTATGTTAACACAGAAAAAGCTACACACTTTAGCTAAACCCTTGTGCTTTGTTCATTTTTTTGCTAACACATTTTGTGTTCCAGGTAAAAAATTGTTTATGAATCTCTCATATTGCATATATAATCACAAGATGTTGCATTAGGTCTTTTTATCAACTTCTTTTTTTTAGTAATTATGACAGGGTTTGTACTCCTTTTTTGAACAATTTTTTTTATATATATATATTTTTATTGATAGAAGGATTCATTGAAATGAGCTCATTCGGGTTAGTGGAGGCCACTCCCTGCAGAAAAAGATTTAAAATAATAACTATGTAATAAATTAATAAGGTGTTTTGGATAGTTGTTAGGGCATCCTTCATGTCTATGGAATTGTTTTTGCCCATTTCACTTACTGTAGAATACTTTTATTATTTGACGTTCCATTCATGTAGCATAAACAGTGCGAGACTAGTTACAAGCCAAAGCTTAATACTTAGGTTAGGGAATGAGCTATAGTATTGACTTAACAAACACTGCTAATATTTGTTGAAGTTATCAATGAAAGTAATTATAAAAGTGTTACCCAGGCAAGTATGAGCAGAGGTAAATTAGCACCAGAATGAAATTTATGTAGTATGGCTATTATATGTTTGAAGGCCAGTTTGAGTTGGAGTTGATTTGAGTTCGGCTGACTCATGCGTGCCGTTTTTGGACAGGTGGAGGTAAACATTGCATAAATCTATGGAGAAACTTCAGCCTATAACCACAGACCTCCATTTCCCAAACCGCATCCTGCTACAGACCTGCAGATATTATCAACACATCTTTAACACTGTCACAGGTGGGCTGTTGACTCTGACACCAGATCATTTCTGGAAAGCCTGTTTCCGCATTAGGAATTCTGATGCTGTCACTTCACCTGCAGTATGGTCCATATGTAATGGCTATAAACTATCATACTCCACTTTGAACTATGTGCTGCATTGGCAGTTTTTAAAGCAACAGATGTATTTTTCTCTTAGCAGGGCCACAGGTGGTGAAAATTGCTCGTTGTATGGAAAGTCTGTTGGGTAAGTGACAGATGGCTTGAGTTTGCCTGGTTAAGTCTGCAAATTAGTGGAGAAGATATTAATAAGGCATAAATTGAGTATCATTTTTGCAGCTTGTATTTTGGGTCCCTTTCCTCTTATTATTAAGACATCCGTTCCACAGATTTTATATGACATGTCTCTTTCTTTTTGACAGTATTAGTGTAACCGGTCCTGCTCGACCCGCTCCAAGCAGGAACCCGCATATCCGGAATGGAAGGCGAGCACGCTAACGAGGAGGCTAAAGGCTATAGCCTCAAGCATCAATCGCTAATGTGTCTCTTGAGGCCAGGGAAGTGAGGTTTACACACTGCATAGCTATCTACCAGCTGGCTACTGTTATACTCACCCCTCTAAACCTCACTCTCATCCAGGTCACGGCACCAATATAACCGGTCCTGCTCGACCCACTCCGAGCGGGATTAGAACCGGTGACTCCAGCATGGGAGGTGGGCGTGCTAACAAGAAGGCTAAGGGCTATAATAAAATAAATTAAACATACACTTTCACATGTATATGTGTGTGTGTATAAATATAGTAGCACCCCTCAACCTGTCCTGGTTTAACTCTCAAAAAAATCTGCTCACCTTAACTATAACGCGATGGGTGAATGACACGAGAAGATGGACAGAGGTGTTGTAGAAAGATATTTTTAATGACTTTGTGTCTTGTGTTGTCTCTTGGAGCTTCATGAGAACATAGGCACATCAGCACGTCCACAGCATGAAGGTAGAATCTTGTGTATTTATGAATGAAGTACTCTTGTTTTAAAATCTCCCCGCTCTGCTTCCAGTTGTTATGACATCCCTTGAACACTTTAAAATACTCATGATGGCTTTTGACAACTCTATAACCTGTAAATCCACTTCGGCATGGGAGTCGGGCATGCTGACGAGAAGGCTGAGGGCTGTAGCCTTTAGCCTCCTCGTTAGTGTGCCTACCTCCAATGCCGGAGACACCGGTTCGAATCCCGCTCGGAGCAGGTCGAGCAGGTCTAGCAGTTGCTATATTGATATCCATGGCGTTGATGTCAAAGTGTAATTAGCTAGTGAAGTGGATTTACAGGTTATAGAGTTGTCAAAAGCTATCATGAGTATTTTAAAGTGTTCAAGGGATGTCATAACAACTGGAAACAGAGCGGGAAGATTTTATAACACAGAGTACTTACATCATAAATACACAAGATCCTACCTTCATGCTGTGGACGTACTGATGTGCCTGTGTGCTTATGAAACTCCAAGAGACAACACAAGACACAAAGTCAATAAAAATATCTATGGACGACACCTTTGTGTCATTCACCCATCACGTTATAGTTAAGGTGAGCAGATATATTGAGTGTTAAACCGGGACAGGGGGAGGGGTGCTACTATATTTATACATACATATACATGTGAACGTGTATGTTTTATTTTATATTCTGTTTACAACAATTTTAATCACATTTAAGCCTTTTAAAAATGTGGGGTGGCAAATTCATTTAAAAAAGTACAGTTGTAATTTTCTTTAATGTTATGAACTTGCATGCGTAATAACACGAGCTGTCACTGTTTGAAATTTCAAGCTACACATTTTAACACAAATTATTAACAAGTTGAAACCTAAAAATTAAAGCATAATTACATGTATAACAATAAAACGCTTGTATCATGAAAAAGTGCAGAGTGTCGTAGCTGTCCGAATGTGATCTGCCAGGTCCAATTTACAACCAAAGAAAAAGGGAGACATTTTGTATTAAATCAACAAGATAACCCAACATCTCTTACAATGGCATCTAAAAATGTGGCACGCCTGTTGTGTATCCAAATGTACAAAAATGTTTGCATTTGACAAACATATACCTACACATACGAATGAAATATTCCTGAATGCACATGTAGTTACTTTATAAATCACAGTATTGCTTTCATTATTGAATCATGCCATACACACTCAGCCTTGATGCGTCATAACATACAATTCACATATGTTCATTCATGTTACATCACATAAATCGAGTGACTGGCAGTCTAAATGAATGAAATGACATTTGAGGCCTATATTTCCTCTTTTAGAAAAACTCATCAGGCGGGTAGCACTGATTTCTCCTCTGTTCATGACCCCTGACATGTCAGACTTCTTCTTTGTCTTTGATTATCAGTGTGAGCTGATTTCTGTCACAGGAAATGCTCTGCATGATAGTAAAAGACCTTGATGAGCCGATGAGGTGATTGAAGAGATTGTTTGATCATGGTGCAAAAGTGAGGAAAGGTGGACAGGGACACATCAGTGATCAGCAGGAAATGGCAACCCCCATTGGACCGCTAGGGGTCGCTGTTTGTAATGCCTGAGCATTTACGTTATCCTGTTTTATCAGATGAAGGACATACAGTTACTCTGAAATTCAATGCAGTAATATAGTAGAGGAAGAATGGTGCATCTAAAAGGTACACTTCTTTAAAATTTCATTAAATAAATTATGTGGTTCAATACACGTATTGCTGCAGTTCCGAGGTGAAATGTCCACTGTGTGGCGCTAAAAGTGAGTTAAATGTTCTCCCTAACAGATTTTTAAGGTTAATGCTCTTTCGAGTTTTATATCAACAAAACCGACCTCCCTACCCTAAACCTTAAACCTAAACCTAAACAATAGTGCCATAAAAAGCAAATGTGAGATGAAAAACGCAACCACATCATTTTTTGTTGCTTCTGTGACACTGACGACTCACATGCTCTTCAGGACTCGTACCCCGGTCCTTTGCATCGTAAGTGCAACGCTCTGTCAGCTGAGTTACCGCACAGTTTATTAGCATATGAACATGCTTGTAAATGTAGTTAATTCTGTAATGCAAATGTTAAAATAAGTCATGCGCTATAGTAAAAGTGTTTAGATGTCATAAGATAGCATTGTGTGAGGAACAGGGTCAAAAGAAAGTGTTTATGAACTGACAATCTGCCGTTTTACTCTTGATTTGTGTGAAAGTGTATAAGAGTTGTTGTTGTCTAGTGTTCATTGCTAGAAACTGCGGCGAGACGTACAACGAGCCGCGTAAAAATAACTTTGCAAAAATGTAAGTAACGTGATTCTACGAGACCAGGTTGAAATTTTCATGTAATAAATATGGAAATCATCAATGTTTATTTCACTCTTTGTGTTAATGGTCATAGTTTTAAAAATGTCATATTTTTATGATGGATTTTCATTTTATGCATTTTAAAAGTAGCAAAAATAAATGGAGAAAGCCTGGTAAAACAGTTTTAATGTGACCGCAACACATTAAAAGGAAAAAAGTGAAGTCTGTTAGTTTTAAGAAAATTCAACCCCTTGGAGTTAAAGTATCTGTAGTTGATGAAACATCCATATATGAAAAGTGTATTTACAACAGACAGTACAATAACATTACATGTAAAATAGTGTTCGAATTGTGTTGGCACTAACTACTACTTTTAATGTTACCTAAAAATACCTGCTAGACTGTTCAGCACAAAGGTAAACACAGAGATAATTAATAGTAATTTAAATGTATGAACATTCATAAATTTAAACAAAAAGGTTTGTAACTTTAATTGTGAGTTTACATTTTTTTTTTTTTTTATGGTGGGGTCTGGAGCCCCCCTAGTCCCCCCTCACTAATCCTCTTCTATATTATATAAACATATCGAAGTAGAAAAAAAACCAAGCAATGTTGCACTGTTCTGTTCAATTTTGTCTGATTGTCTCCATAACCTCTTGACTCCTGATGGCTGTGGTGCATGTCCACAATGAGACCCAGTCAATTTTCTATTCCTCTTCTGAGGTTCCTTTTAAATCTCATACAATTCATCTCATGACTTTGTATTGAGTCAACAGATCGATGCCTTTTTAAATGAAGGTAGGGCTGAACTTTAGATTCATCCACTGCTTCCCTGCAAGAGGGGAGTTTGTTTTTATAGAAATGGATTAGCAGTCATACGGTAAAAGTCTCAAATCAGAGATGGGCTAAAAGATTTGCTATCTCATAAAGTATGGATGAGAATGTTTAGAAAAAAAAAATACACAGTTAATCCATAATGCTGCTTTAATGATTAGCTCTTTTGCTGATTATTATTGATCCAAGGTGACCTAGTATAACCTAGTACAGCCTAATATTGGTATAGTAAAACAAGAATTTAGTTTTTCTGTGAAAAACAATTAAATTTTGGTCTGTCCCTCATGCAAAGTTATTGTATGTTTTCAGAAGAATTGGAATATAGCAGATGAGTCATATAAACAATTTTATGTTGCTTTTTTTGTCCTTTTTAGAATTGAAATCCTGTTGGGTATCCATTATACACACTTAGAGGGATGAAATGGAATTATGCAATCAATTCAAACAATGCATACATAGACATTAGTTTGAAAATGACCTGGCATTTTCCTTTAAATTGAATTGTAAAACAGCCTCCTTTGCATGAGTGTTGCAGATTTCTCTTTCAAGTTTTAATGAGACCGGCTGATTTGCAGGTGAATTACGAATCTGGTTATTCATGGTCAGAATAGGACTGAAAGAGATGTCCTCTTCTGTAATTTAGCAGAAAAAATGTAATTGACTGGAAATGTCATAAAGTGTACAATGCCGGTGAATGCTCTATCAGAGGTTTTGAGTGCCATGTCTATTCATGATCATTTAAATGTTAATCATACTGTTAGAGGAAGGAATGATTGAAAATGTTCAAGCAGCTATCACCCACAAAAACAGGTTAATTCTGAATTTTGAACTGTGAATTGATCGCAAATTTCAAGTTAAAATAATGTCACGGCCAGGTGGTAAGCACATTTCCCAGTCGTTTTTCCTCCTCTTTACTCCACAATTTCCTGTCCTGTTTTTCTATCTCTATCAAAAAATGCGGCAAAAAGATACATAAATGCACAAAATTCACTATATCTGCCCACCTAGGTCAGAAAATGTTCACCCATTTTATTGTGCCGATAAACCAATTCGGATTGCTTTGAAAAATAATATTATACCTCTCCTCAATAAACTACTATTATATGAGGTATCATTTTATGTCCATAGTAGGGCTAGGTGATACACTGAATATTTACGATTAACAATGATTTTTCTGGCGATTTGTAACAGTATAAGGATGGGCAAGGAGGAGGCGGGAACCGGCTGAACAGTCAACGTAAAATGTAATGATATAAATTACCTTAAAACCAACATAAACAAACATGCAGCAATGTTTGGCCCTGTGCGTCTCTCTCTCTCTCGAACCGGCATCTCCGGCTGCCCTTTATCTCGCTTTACCGCTGATCAGCTGATTCAGTGCCAGCCGCGCTCCATCACGGCACAGCCATGCCCTCCCCCTCACACTCTTCCCCCGCCCGATTCAGGCTTGGGTGCCACCGGTCTGACTACCCCCCCCACCCCCGGAGGGAAGACGCTGCCCTTCCGGCCGTTCTGTCAGCCAGTGGTCCACCCTGCCTCCTGCAAACCTGGGGGACAGACAAGGGGAGGCATGGGGAGAGGGAAAGGGTGAGTGGAGACACACAGAGAGAGAGAGAGAGAGGAGAGAGAGAAAACGACTTGCTCGCCGGCTCCCGGACGCGCCGTCGCCCGGTCCTCAACCGCTCCTCCGCCCTCTGGTGGATGCCAGCTCGCTCCTCCCCTGGTATACGGCAGCGAGTCCTCCGGCCCCTGGAGGATGGAACCGCTCCTCCCCTTCTCAGCAGATGGCCATGGTTCCTCCAGCTCTCGGTGGCCGGCAGCAACCTCTCCGTCCCCAGGAAAACGGCCACGGCTGCTACCATGGCAGATGGCAGTGGCGAGGACTCCGCAACAGCGCATCCCTCCTCCCTCCAAGGTTTCAGCACCACTGTAACAGTATAAGGATGGGCAAGGAGGAGTCAACGTAACAGTCAATGTAAAGTTTAATGATATAAATGAACTTAAAACCAACATAAACAAACATGCAGCGCAGCCGCGTGCATCTTTCTCTCTCTCGAGCGTCTCTGGCTGCCCTTTATCTCGCTTTCCCGCTGATCAGCTGATTCAGCACCAGCCGTGCTCCATCATGGCTCAGTCATGCCCTCCTCCTCCTCACATGATTAAAAAACAAACAAAAGTATGCAACATAATGAATATTGCAATGATTTAATGCACTTCCTTACTAATCGTTTCACAATCCCTTTTTCATAAGTACAAGAGTGTTAGGACTGAGAAAGCACTTTAGTTTTAATAGCACTTCTTATTTAAACTTCAGTAGCAAAAAAGGCAATAGAGTTGTTCAACTTTCCGTGAATCAAAACTGATTCGGTTCAGTAAATCATTGCATCTCCTCACTCTACAACACTCTGTTTTGACAATTAATTTGTCAAAATTCCACGAAAGTCTCTGTGTGGCATTTTCCATGTATTCTAATGTTTTAGTAAAAAATATATAGTGACTCATTTTTCTGTTTGTTACAATTTATTGTTATAATAGCTGTATATATATATATATATATATATATATATATATATATATATATATATATATATATATATATTTTTTTTTTATGAAAAACTGTATAAAAACATGTCTTGATTTTTTTAACTAGATCTTGACTTACTGCATTAAACATTTTAATCTATTAGGGATTGAGGAATCTGTATTGATATTGGCACTTGGTATCGGATAGAATAGAGCATAAATGAAATCTCAATTCTCTAAAGTGTACTTTGCAACAATTTGGTTGAAATGATGGTTCCTCTGATTGAAATGACCCTTTTAAGCCATTTCAGAGCAAATGCATGAATATTGAGAAAAATATTTAATATGATCAAAAGGTTGAAAATAGTGAGATATAATTGTTTAATTTTGTATTGTGTCTAATACGGTTGGGCAATATGCAGATACATGTCTCATACTGTATGTGGAGAAAAATAACGAGAAACTCTACAGATTAAACATTGCAGGATAAACTATTTTTGTAAGTTTTGAGCATTCCCTTCTAAAGGTTGTGGAAATCAGGGACTTCTGTGAGATGTGCCGATGAATTCCCGTGTTGATGTGTGTGTCACCAAGTGAACTCCTGATTAAACCACAGTCTCTTCCTTTACAATGTCCACCATTATTCCACTGTCTTCATCCAACAGCTCTACTGCTGCTCGCACAATAGTCAGCAATCCAGCCAATCAGTGTTCAATTAAACTTTCCTGCTTCACTTTGTGTTCTGCGGTTCTTGGCAAACTGAATGGCACAAACAAATAGTTATTGTTCGAGGTGAGCTGACTCAATTTAATTACAACCCACTATAGAGCTTTGGCTAAATTAAGACATACTTCAATAAATAAAGTGTAGTGCCTTTTAAGCGCACAATGAATAGCTTTCCTGTAGACTAAACTATACAAAGGACCGCCACCATTCACCACCATTCTTTACATTTCTTTTTTTTTTTTTTTTTTTTTTTTAAAATGATGAAGTAAAGAGGAGTCAAATGATTTAAACTTTCTTTCAGCATCTCTCCTGGTCCATGGCATCTGTGGTGTGTTTACACATGGACTCCTGCGAAAGGGAAATACTGTATGTCGCATATCAAAGCAGTTTGACCTTTGATGAAAGATTTTAGCATGATTACTGTGTTGATAAATATTCTATACAGTATGATGTATTGATCTGAAAATAATGTTTTTGTCTTCTACTTTCCAAGTCAAAACTACTTATTACGATTAGAAATAAAATGTACAATTTCATTCAAACAACAGCTTCAATAGAACATTCAAAATATATTTTTCTACATAAAAGAAGTATACACTGTGAGTCTGATCATAACAGAGGTCATTTATAGAAGTCTTAAAGGTGAAGTTTGTAATATATGCTGCATTGGCCTAACCAAATGAATATGTAAAAATAATATTTTCTAAAAGCTAATTTATACTTACTGACCAAACAGGCTACTTTTAATTCATCTAACAAATTAAGACAAAATGCACTTACGTTTTGGTTGGCTAAGGTGTTTGTGTGTTGATGTTGATGTTTCTCCTCTTCACGCACATCGCTGAAATTCTTTACCTAGGAGAACTCGTTAAAAGTAGGGGGGAATTCACTACGAAAGAACTGTTCCCGATAAAAGTGCCGATTATTTGCACGCACTGTCTTTGCTAGTTTAGAGCCCCGATTCACTGAAGAAATTATGCAGATCAGGCAATGGCGCAAACGCCCCAACAAAATTGCTGCTGAACCCGATTCTGAGCACTATATAGCATAGGATTCAGCAGACCACTATTATCTGACACACTCTGGCAGGACTGAACAGCATCAGGGACTTCTGTGATCCAGACACCTGAATCATCACTTTGACATGCCGAAAGACTACAACGAGTATCTTGACAGGTTATAATGCTCTTTTCCATTATTTGATGGATTACTGCTGATACGATCAGCAGAAAATGCACACTAACATCTCTTTGAAACATTCCTTGGTCTTGCGGGTCATTTTGACTAGAGATAGACTGATATACCGGTTTTACCGATTAATCGGTGTTGATAGTTGCTTTTTGGAACTATCGGTTATCGGCCAAAATCTTTGCTGACAGTTGCAGATATATATATATATATATATATTTTTTTTATTCCTACAGTCTAATAGCAGCCTCTAGAAGCAAAATGAAAACAATCACTGACACCTTGTGGGGATTTGTTATATCTAAATCTTTTGTCATTGATAATATTCGTCCATATTTTTATCCTCACTTCAATGCATATTTTGTTATTTAGATAAATCAACAAGTGTTCTAAATTGAAGCGAGAGCATGCAAAGAAAAATGTGACTATATAGAAACTTTCTTGTGAATAATAATTAAAAACCTCACCTGGCGATATATAAAATCCTCAATTGGGTGAATATAGGCTATAAAAGCTTAATTTGGTAAATACTTAAATATAGAGCATTCTAACTAAGCCAATTCTCCATCATTTCAAAATAAGAGTCTCGAAATAAGTAAGTGTATTTCGGGTTTGTTTATAGTTAAAAGTTTTTCTGGTTATTATTGGGATTTTGTTGCACAATAGACTGAATTTGGAATTGTATTCATTTTGGACTCCTGTTGTTTCTGTCTGTGCCCGTTATGGTATGGAAAGTCTAAGAATTTTTTTTAACATTCTATAAATCGATTTTAAAAACTATCGACCGATTAATCGGTTATCGGCCTATTCGACCACCTTAGTTATCCTATAGGCAAAATCCACGATCTGTCGACCTCTAATTTTGACATGTTTTTAAAATGGTTCTAAATGGGTCTGAAAGTTCCGCATGGCCAAGGAAGGGTTAAATAAAATAAAAAAATTCCCGCCTGCTTTTATCTAGCGGTAATAGCACAATCTAAAGTACAGCAGGCATTTTTTGTTAATAAAAAGCACAATCTATTAGAATCCTAATTTACATAGAAAGGAGGCGTGTTTGCATGGAAAGGAATGGCAATTACTTAATTTAAATACTCAAGACTCATCACGATTTTAGCACTGATTGCGTTGGTTAAACTAGTTTGTGGGTGGTTAGTAAATAAGACACAGGTTTTTGCACTGAAATACTTCGCGCAAAACTGGCACAACTTTTCAGTGAATTACACCCAAGGTGTAGTTGTGATGTTATTTTCCTCGACGAACCAATTATAAAACGATGCCATGCATAAAAGTTTGGCCCTGATTTTTTTTGCCTTCCCCTTTGCATGGCGCCCCTATGCATTGCATAGACATTGCATATACTATATCGTTTTTGCACCTTTGAATCACGCTATAGCGCCCCTTGTGGCAACGTTGAGAATGCAACTTTTACTTGCATTGTGTTATGTGCGGTCTGACACATTTTGCAACTCAATTAAGCTTGCTCTAAGCGTCTGCTTTCACATACTTGCATTTGTTTCGGCCTTAAGGGTCAGAGATAGGATGTAAAATGGTGATGAAAAAACAAATTACAACCTTGTCTAACATAATACATGTACTACACAGTAAAAATAAAATGCTACAAAAGTGTTGAATATGACCTATTTAATATTTTTTTTTTTTTTGGTGGGGATTTAGAAATGCTACATTATTCACTGTACTTACAAATGACATACATCTCTATATAATGGCATTTTTTTGACACGGCACACAAATCTACTCTGCCTCTTTTAACAGTTGCACTGCTGCAGATATCTGATATTGTATGTGGATTAGTCTTATAAGAGATCCACTGAATAAGACTTCTTGTGTCTGCTGCTTTTTCCATCTGCACTTTCAGAAAGCCGTCTTCTCCATTTCTGCCTAAAATAACATCTTCGCTTACTAGCAAAATCACAGGAGAATTTGGGTCTCCAAGACATGGCACTAAAGCTTTTAGAGATAACCCATGTTTTCTCTTTTTATTTTTTTCCCCACTCAAAACTAATTTTCAGTCGTATCTTAGAGTGTATTCATGAAAAATTCACAAGTTTACATTTCCATGGATGAATTATGGATGTCTCCTAATTATTTTTTACAGCATTTAATTAGTTCATCTGCTCCATCAGATGCTAGCATTGTAATAGAGTGTATTCTGGGGACTTGGGTTTTAACAGCGGCTTGCCATTGGGCTCTCCAGCAAAGAGGAAGAGTGGGCATTTTATTTGTTAAGTTTCAGGTCTCGGTTCCTGAGGGTCCTGTTCATGGTTTGATTAGAGCTTCCGTTCCCTCTTCAAGAAGCTGTGTGGGAGTAGTGCTGGGCTGGGTGTTATGTATTACAAAGTTACTATAATCAGATTCCTTTTTTTATTGGTAGGGCAGATGAAAGGGAACAAGAGGTGTATTCGTTCACAGTTTAATTGCAATTCAAATCAGGGACCAAAAACTAAATGTTTTTCATTTTAGTTCATTCTGAGCAAAAACAGTATTTTTTCGCTCATGTCCAGAAGTTGGACATCGCAGCTTCATTTCCAAAAGGTTACCGGTTAGAACAAAATAATAGAATGGTTAATGGCGTTCTTTTTAAAATTGCAATATTCTTTGCTAAGGGGTGGGTGAAATACCAATTGTAGGGTTGCCAGATCTTGCAAGAGAAACAAGTAACATGGTCCTGAAAAACAAGCCCAAAATAAGCCACTTGCCTCACCAAAATAAGTGAAAATAAGCAGTTACATTTTTCCAGTTGTGGTGGATTTATCAGCATAGATATCATAACAAGCAGTTAATAAACAGTTAAGTAAAATTTTAATTACAGATCTGCTTCTGAGTCAAAACCCAGCAGCATCAAATCGGTATTAATGCATCATATCTAACAATTATTCAGCGAAGACTTGGAAACAACTGAGAAATGTACGTTTTAACTTGATATTTTTCCTTGGATCTGGATTAATCATGCATGTATACAGTATGTAGTAATTATTCATATTTGTTAAAAGGGTCTTCGTCCACACAATGTGGCATCCACAATGGGCAATAAATTAATTCTTTATTTATCACACATTATACATTTGCACATATACAGTGAAATTCTTCTTTTTCACATATCCCAGCTAGGCTGGGGTCAGAGTGCAGGGTCAGCCATGATACGGCGCCCCTGGAGCAGATAGGGTTAAGGGCCTTGCTCAAGGGCCCAACAGTGGCATCTTGGCAGTGCTGGGGCTTGAACCCCTGACCTTCTGATCAGTAACCCAGAGCCTTAACCGCTGAGCTACCACTGCCCTAGGCAAAGAAATGTGTGATGCAGCATTTTCCTTCAGGAGTAAAGCACATGTTTAATTTTTTCGAGCAACATGAAGTGTTGTAGTTCCAGAAATGTACTGTGATAAACCCTTTGGCCTTTAGTTTCATAAAAAAAATTATTGGAATAAAATTAACCAGTTATAACTGGTTATCAGGATTTAAAAATTACGTTTTCACTCCGGAACAATTGAAAATCACTTTGTTCTGGTTTTCGGTTCCGTTCTGCTAAAAATTTCTATCGTTTTTGGTTTTCGTTCCTTGAACCGTTTTTAGTCCCTGTTTCAAATGCATGCAATGTGTTGGTGCTAGCTTTAGCGCATTAGCTAACCTCAGTTCAACACTTGTATCTTGAACAGCGTACATATTCACACAGCGCAGGGTAATGGTAAATCATCCCATTTTTTTTCTCCCCTTTTCTCCCCAATTTGGAATGCCCAATTCCCAATGCGCTCTAAGTCCTCGTGGTGGCATAGTGACTCGCCTCAATCCGGGTGGCGGAGGATGAATCTCAGTTGCCTCTGCGTCTGAGACCGTCAATCCACGCATCTTATCACGTGGCTTGTTGAGTGCGTTACCACGGAGACCTAGCATGTGTGGAGGCTTCACGCTATCCACGCACAACTCACCACGTACCCCACCAAGAGCGAGAACCACATTATTGCGATCATGAGGAGGTTAACCCAACATGACTCTACCCACCCTAGCAATCGTGCCAATTTGTTGCTTATGAAGCATGACTGGAGTCACTCAGCATGCCCTGGATTCGAACTTGCGACTCCAGGTGTGGTAGTCAGCATCTTTACTTGCTGAGCTACCCAGGCCCCCGTTCAGCTCACATTTGTAAGGTTCACAGAAGTTTTGATAGTTGCTATATTCTCCATTATTTACAACTGTTTTGTTAGACCAGCATCACAGCCAGGTAACTCCGCCACTTCCGCTACATACGGCATCAGCAATTCTGAATTTAGCCTCAGATTCATACACTGATTTGTTCAGTGACTCTTTCTGTAGGTTATGTTAAGGGTTTAATTATAAAAGTATTCATTGTGTTTATTTAACTCAAAATCCATTTATTTTTGTTGTATTTGTAATCATTTATTCACTTGTTTATTAACAATCATTTATGTCTTATTGATAAATAAATGTAACAGATAGGCTAAATACCACCGTTAGAATTAAGACTGTAAATTTGAGTTCTGCTCCTTTAAGAGACGAGTTCAAAATTTTTCAACTTTGCGCTTGAAATGATCGATGGAAGGAAGAAACGCATTTGTCTCTGTTAAAAATAAAAGGATCAAATATTTTTTTCAAAATGTCATTGTTTTATTGTATAATGTTTCAGTATGTTCCTCATGTAATTTTGTACGGTTTGTTATGTTATTCATAAATAGAGTTTGAATCTGTAAATCAGAAAGCAGTGTGTGCTTGAAATGATTGAATGGAGTTGCCTGTTGTTGCCGAGAAAATACTCACCTAGAAAGACCTTTTCACTGTATTTTACAGATGAATGACCAGTAAAATCTTCTAGACTCTTTATCGGTGCGTAAAACACAGAGTCAGTCACACTGGTCACATCTACACATCATTACAGCAATGGGTGGCGACAAGTGTTTATTTTATTTATTTATTTATTTATTTATTTATTTTGAGGAAAATGAATGCCATTGTGTCATTTATTTAGCGGATTAGATAAAAACACATTACCAAATCAAGTCTTATAATCTTTTATTACAATTTGCAACAAATCTGTGAATAGACGCATTTTAAAGGGACAGTTCACCCAAAAATGAAAATTCTCTGATCATTTACTCACCCTCATGCCATCCCAGATGTGTATGACTTTCTTTTTTCTGCAGAACACAAATTAAGATTTTTAGAAGAATATTTCAGCTCTGTAGGTCCATTCAGTGCAAGTGAATGGTGACCAGAAATGTGAAGGTCCAAAAAGCACATAAAGGCAGCACTAAAGTAATCCATACAGCTCCAGTGGTTAATCCATGTCTTCTGAAGAGATATGATAGGTGTGGGTGAGAAACAGATCAAAATGTAATACATGTTTTACTGTAAATGTCCACTTTCACATTCTTCTTCTTTTGTTTTTGGCGATTTGCATTCTTCATGTATATCGCCACCTACTGTGCAGGGAGGAGAATTTATGGTAAAATATTCACTGTTTCAAAAGTATAGCCACAAGACGTAAACAACATGTGTGTTAACATGATTTTAGTGTGATAAACCTTTTCTGTGAAAGTTTTATCCAGTTTTACAACTCAGTTGCCATGACGACATAACTCTAAACAACTGTACATCTCAAAAAATACACACGTTTTATCAGAAGAATTAATGTGTGCTTTTATAAAATGTCACATTTCTGCCTTCGGTTTAAACCCCCTCCAAAACTTGGCCCCATTCACTTCCATTGTAAGTATCTCACTGTAGTCTCTCGTAGGGGTGGGCGATATGACCAAAATCCTATATAACGATATGAGTAATTTTATGTCACGATAACGATATATATTACGATATAGTTACATTTTTTTGAAAAATCTATAAAATTGTATTATATATTAAGCCGTGTTGCAATGCGTCATTTTGAGTAATCCAGTCAGTGAATTAAATACTTTATAAATGAAAACTGTAAAGCGAGGTAAAAGGGAAGTAGGAGGCAAGAACCGGCTTAACAATATAAATAATATTTAATGGTTACTTAAACAAAAAGACAAACACATACAGGGCAGCTGCCTGTAGCTCTCTCTCCCCTGAACTGATGCCTCCGGCTGCCTTTATTCCTCTCGATGGCTTGATTAGACTGATTAGGGGCCGGGCATGCATCATCATGGCCCGGCCCCGCCCTCCTCCTTGCCACAAAAACGTATTCATCTTATATCATTTTCTCTTTATGCTACAAAGAGACGGCTTTCTGAAAGTGCAGATGGAAAAAGCAGCAGACACAAGAAGTCTTATTCAGTGGATCTCTTATATGACTAATCCACATACAGTATCAGATATCTGCAGCAGTGCAACTGTTAAAAGAGGCAGAGTAGATTTGTGTGCCGTGTCAAAAAAATGCCATTATATAGAGAGGTTTGTATGTCATTTGTAAGTACAGTGAATAATGTAGCATTTCTAAATCCCCACCAAAAAAAAAAAATATATTAAATAGGTCATATTCAACACTTTTGTAGCATTCTCTTCTTCGAACAGAATTTTAGAAAGGAGACATTTTTCTGTCACAGGAGCACAAATGAAGGGACTGGGATGACTTCAATACTCATGCACACTTGTGTGTTTCAGACTGCATGCGCAATACTCGCACAAAACACAGCTGCACCTGTTTGGATGGGAGGAATGTTTGGAGCGCGGGATGAATGTCACTGAGTTTGCTTGACGGTGGCTCAAGTGAAATTTCATGCTGCAGAAGTGGAGTCAGTGTCATTTTTTTCTCGTGTTCTAGACAAGCTTTTCATCTAATAACACATGCAGCTGTCAGTGAAAAACTGCGTTTCATTATTTCTCAGTCTCACGTGAAGCCCTGACCGCTGATATATGGACATACACAATGTACAAAACTTGCAAAACTTGCAAATCGCTGTTTTCTGCTCGGTATCACGTTTTCTAAAGCCAAACCAATTCCACACCACGGAGGATGCACTTTTTACTTCATAATCTCCTCTCATGCTCTCATTCAAATGAATTTGAGGAACGAGCAGTCGCACCGCCTCACTCCACTTATCTGACAGAGGGTGTAATGCGTATGTGTTATGTGCTGTACACATTTCTGGTGTGGCAATTTTGCATTACCACGATAGAGACGATAATCCAAAATGTACACTGGTTGGCAAATTTGTACCGGATTATCATGTCTATTACCGGTATATTGCCCTCCCCTAGTCTCTCTTATTTTTATTTATTTTTTAATAAAAGGAGGGAAGGGGGCCTGGGTAGCTCAGCGAGTATTGACGCTGACTACCACCCCTGGAGTCATGAGTTCGAATCCAGGGTGTGCTGAGTGACTCCAGCCAGGTCTCCTAAGCAGCCAAATTGGCCCGGTTGCTAGGGAGGGTAGAGTCACATGGGGTAACCTCCTCGTGGTCACGATTAGTGGTTCTCACTCTCAATGGGGCGCGTGGTAAGTTGTACATGGATCGCGGAGAGTAGCATGAGCCTCCACATGCTGTGAGTCTCCGCGGTGTCATGCACAGTGACCCACGTGATAAGATGCACAGATTGACGGTCTCAGAAGCGGAGGCAATTGAGACTTGTCCTCCGTCACCTGGATTGAGGTGAGTAACCGTGCCACCACGAGGACTTAATAAATAGTGGGAATTGAGCATTCCAAAATTGGAAAGAAAAGGGGATAACATTTTAAAAAATTACAAAAAAGAAAAAGAAAAGGAGGGAAAAGTCTAAATTATGTTTTTATGGTGCAGTGTGAACCTGAACCAAAGCACTGCATTTTCAATTGGCTTTTCGCTATAAATTTTCATTGTATGCTTTATAGTCATCAGCAGAGGTGAGTAGTAACGCGCTACATTTCTCTGTTACATTTACTTGAGTAACTTTTTGGGGAAAATTACTTTTATGAGTATGTTTAATTGTGGGTACTTACTCAAGTAAATTTTTAATGAAAAAAAATTACTTTGTTACAATGAGCGATGAGCGGTTTTAATTCAGTGAGTGTTATTAAATGCATAATTCATTGAGAGTTTTTAAATGTGACTTTTACGACAGCAGAACTTTATAACCGCGCTCTGTCACTCAAGTCGAGCTCATCACTCTTACAGCAAACGCTCAAAACAAACATTTTCTTTCGCCACACAATTCACGATTCAAATAATAGCTCCAACTTTAGAAAGCTCTCTAACATCTCCTTGATTGTGGTACATGGAAGAAAGTCATATGGTTTGGAACAACATGATGGTGAATGACAGAATTTCCAATATAATAATAATAATAGTAATAATAATAATAACAGTAGTAATAATAATTATAATTATTATTATAATAATAATTACTATTATGTAACACATGTTAAATGTGTATTATGTAATGGAATATTGGGGAGTAAACATCTAATATGTTATATGTGGAAGTAACTAGTTACTTGCTACTTGAGTATTCTTTCAATTGGATACTTTCTTACTCTTACTCAAGTAATTATTACAATTACTTTTTTTTTTAATGACTCAAGTAACGTTTTTGTCTACTCTACCCACCTCTGGTCATCAGTCATTTTTAAACATTCATGCATTGGGGATTATTTTATGTGCATACCTATAAAACTTGTCTCAGGGGCCATTCGCATCGAACATGTATTTGCGTTCATCCGGACTGTTTTTCAGATATTTTTCTATGTAAACACACATCTTTGACCGTTGCACCACATCTCGCTGTTTTTCTTTCAGCGTCAGTAGTGCCACATCTTTCATCTGTATATTTTTCACTCATCAAATTAAGATCTGTAGCAGAAAACTGAATTACTCATAGCTGTGGTTATAACACCTGCAGGACTCAAGTCAATTACTTTAACAGCACATCATTGACATTCATGAAACCTGTGGCTGGTATTATGCAGAGTGATGAATACTGAGCGTGTACTTTCACATCAGTAGAATATGAAATTAACTCAGAGATAATTGCTGCAGGCAACAGGTGAGGTTTACCAGATGCCGTCAGGTTAAATCTATATGGTCACTGCTATACTCTGAGTGAATATCATAACTGAGTTCATAACTGAATTCTGCATATACCATCAATGAAGATCACATGAAGCTGGTTTCCCAACCATTTCAGAACCTGGTCTTACTGCATTTAAAGGAATAGTTTGCAAAAATGTTATACATGTTGTATTCATTAACTCATTTAATAATTTACCATTGTAATCAATTAAAAAATAGCACATGTTTGCCATCATAAACGCAAACGCTATTGGTTTGTGCATCTGAAACCTGCGGAAATCCGGCTCATAGAATAGGATTTTTAACTTTCAATAATAGTTGATCAAATTGAACATTCACTGAACAAAACAAGTCCACTTACTTTTTTAGAGAAGGAGAGTTACATGCTCTTTAATATTTCACATGAACTCAAACCATTTTTTGTCCACGTCACCATTTGTATCAAGTTTTGCTTCCATGAAATGTCATCTAAATGGAATATGTTAGCACAAAGAGTGCCTGATAATTAACGTCATTAATGCATCCTCTCAGTGTCATTATGCATACACCATAATTACCTTTGATTATTTCTCAGCAATTAAACAGAGAGGTGATGTTTCAAAAACAAAGACAAACCGCATCATCAGTCTGTTAAATTATGCCGATGTTCTCCCACTGGTGTCATTTCAAAATATAACTTTATTATCTCTTCATGAGAGAGAGAGACCTCTGCCATTTCCCACAAACTTATTTAAGGAATAGTTCACCCAAAAATGAAAATCCTGTCATCGTTTACTCACCCTCATGTCCTTTCAAACCCATATGACTTTATTTCTTTTGTGGAGCACAGAAGTAAAAGTTGAGCAGAATGTCCAAGCTGCTTCTTCCATGCAATGCTAGTGGATGGGGACCAGAGCTCAGTTCAAAAAGGAAAAATAAAGCCTCAATAAACCATCATAAAATTAGTTCATATTACTCGGGCACTGTAGTGCAAATAGCTTTGTCAAATTTAAGTCGTTATTCACAAAAAATTGTTTGTTTGACACTAGTCACCATTCACTTTAACAGAAATCTGATATATGGTAAACACATATATGAAACATTTGTTCATATTTTGGTTTCACTGATATAAAAACGTCAAATACAAAAAAAAAAAAAAAAAAAAAAAAAAAGGTTGTTTTCATTATTAGCATATATTGAAATTTGAATATGTACACATATGCTCAGATAAACTATAATTTTATATGTATATGCTCACATATGGCCAAATATAAGATTTCTGTATGGGATTGTATAGAAAGAGAGGGTGGACATCCTGCTATCACATGGCATATGTTATAGATTATGCCTAAGCAACTGCTGAAAAATCACAAAAAACTTGAGCCAAAAATTTACGTTTTTTCTTATTTTTCTGATTTGACATTATATATCTCTGGGTGTAAATAAGGTGGCTCCGAAAAACGTTTGTTTTGTTCCTTATCATGTCAAATGTAACTGAGAAAAAATTTGTGTTGATATGACAAAGCAATCAAAAGTTATAGCGTTACAAAAATGATTTATCACAGTGTCCATAGCCTCTCCAAACAAATAAAAGATAATCATTGATTCTGCATGCAATGTAGAGTTTCTAAGCTTTAAAACAATACCTATTTTGTGTTGGTCAAGACTGTAGTTATTCATATTTTGACAATTGTTTATTTTTTCTCAAGGGCCCATCCAAGCTTAAAGGGTTAAGTAATAAACTCAACAGGAACTCCTGAATCTAAGAATCTGGTATTTATGCAGAAGTGAATAATATTACTAGTAACAGTAAACCGTAATTTGATCATCGATGAAGGCGTTGCTGATTGGTTTCTGCAACTCTCCAGCGCTGGTTGGCTAATGCTGTTCTGTTGTTCGTGATGTTAGTTTGGATCAGTCAGCAGATGTTACCGTGTGAATGGTTCGCTCTGTTGTTTCCAGGTGCAAAGCCATCTTTGACCTCTCTGAACAGTCCATTAATCCTGATCTCTCCTTCTCACTTGTTTTCTAGTTCTCTTACTCTCACACTCTTTCTTTGTATCTCAGTGCTTCTATATTGCTATGTGTTCAGGACTCCATCATGGGTCACTTCTCCTTTCTAATAGCATTTGCCTTGTGGGTCACACAAACAGTTCTGGTCCAACACTCCAAAAATTACAACAAAACTCCATCTTTCTCTTTCTTATTCTATGTTCTTATTTATAAACCCACCAACTCTCTTTCCACTGTATGATCTTGTGTTGTGAGAGAGAGATGTGTGAGGGTTATTTGTCAATACATTTCTGCACAGAACATTTGATCCCAAGTCTTTGTATGAAACGGATGCCTTTTGGAAAATCAAAAACTAAATATGTAATAATAAATTAAAAAAAATATGTATATACACTGGCAGCCAAAAGTTTGGAATAATGTACAGATTTTGCTCTTATGGAAAGAAATTGGTACTTTTATTCACCAAAGTGGCATTCAACTGATCACAATGTATTGTCAGGACATTAATAACGTGAAAAATTACTATTACAATTTGAAAAAAATTTTCAGAACTTCTTAAACTACTTCAAAGAGTTCTCATCCAAAAATCCTCCACGTGCAGCAATGACAGCTTTGCAGATCCTTGACATTCTAGCTGTCAGTTTGTCCAGATACTCAGGTGACATTTCACCCCACACTTCCTGTAGCACTTGCCATAGATGTGGCTGTCTTGTCGGGCACTTCTCACGCATCTTACAGTCTAGCTGATCCCACAAAAGCTCAATGGGGTTAAGATCCATAACACTCTTTTCCAATTATCTGTTGTCCAATGTCTGTGTTTCTTTGCCCACTCTAACCTTTTCTTTTTGTTTTTCTGTTTCAAAAGTGTCTTTTTCTTTGCAATTCTTCCCATAAGGCCTGCACCCCTGAGTCTTCTCTTTACTGTTGTACATGAAACTGGTGTTGAGCGGGTAGAATTCAATGAAGCTGTCAGCTGAAGACATGTGAGGCGTCTATTTCTCAAACTAGAGACTCTGATGTACTTATCCTCATGTTTAGTTGTACATCTGGTCTTCCACATCTCTTTCTGTCCTTGTTAGAGTCAGTTGTCCTTTGTCTTTGAAGACTGTAGTGTACACCTTTGTATGAAATCTTCAGTTTTTTTCCAGTTTCAAGCATTGTATAGCCTTCATTCCTCAAAACAATGATTGACTGATGAGTTTCTAGAGAAAGCTGTTTCGTTTTTGCCATTTTTGACCTAATATTGACCTTAAGACATGCCAGTCTAATGTATACTGTGGCAACTCAAAAACAAACACAAAGACAATGTTAAGCTTCATTTAATGAACCAAATAACTTTCAGCTGTGTTTGATATAATGGCAAGTGATTTTCTAGTATCAAATGATCAATTTAGCATGATTACTCAAGGATAAGGTGTTGGAGTGATGGCTGCTGTCTAGATTTGATCAAAAATGACTTTTTTCAAATAGTGATGGTGCTGTTTTTTACATCAGTAATGTCCTGACTATACTTTGTGATCAGTTGAATGCCACTTTGGTGAATTAAAGTACCAATTTCCTTCCGAAACAGCTAAATCTGTACATTATTCCAAACTTTTGGCCTCCAGTGTAAATATATATATATAATTTTTTTTTAAAGTAACTTCCTGTAATATTTTAAACTTTCTATCAGACAACAAGTCTTAAAGTTATAATAAATCACATTGTCAAATCTCATGCTAAATTAATACAAAAATATCAGGGTAAATACAGATAAAACATAATTTTAAATCATCATGATAAACAGTATTTTATCTTGTAATAATCCTAAAAACAAGAAAATTTTACTTGAGAAGCAAAATTGTGTTAGATAAGACTTGTTTTCCAAGAATTTATCTTGAATTGATTTTTCTCTACATATTGTTACTTGTTTTAAACATAAATCTCATAAAATGTAGTTAGATTTGGATTAATAAAATAACTATTTGCAAATGAAGAAAAACATAAGTCAAGAATTATTCTCTAAAAACAAGACTTAATAGTAAAAGTACTAGTAATACAAATTACTGGTTAATATATATATATATCTTTTTTTTTTTTTCCTGTTTGATTTAAAACAAAACATATTTTAATTTTACCACACAGCACAACGACATGCCCACCACATTGTTCACAGTTAATTGTATTAATTTTATGCATTGAATATGCTTCATTTTGAAGATTTTGCAGTAAATTACAACATTCTGCTAAATGAAGGGTTCTTCCACCATGCTCCATGAGAAGAAAGTTAATTTATTATGATTTTGTGATTAATTTATGATGAAAGTGGCCAGTATATAAATGGCATGCAAATTTCTATAGGTGGCATTTCGAACACTGATTTTTATAATATCTTCTGATGTTTCTGAAATACCCCATATGTTCTATGATGACATTAAAACTACACTTACAGCAGTTGAATTGTTTTGAATTTCATTCCATTTTATTTCTACTTGCATTCATATTCAAATTATAATCCTGCAAACTATTTAAAGTTTAGGGTAGGGTGGTCACTTTTGTTGATTTAAAACTCAATAGAGCATTAACCTTAAAAACCTCATAGTTTGGGAGAACATTTAGCTTGTTTTTAGTGCCAAACAGTGGACATTTCACCTCGTAACTGCTGTGGTGTCGTCATCACAGTCACTTAATTTTGATGAGATCAGGCTGTAAAAAGCGATTGACCTCCACTTCAATATCCAACGCAATACTTCATGCTCTTGCGTCTGTTGCTTTACATCCAGCTACTGTATATTTTAAAAATAAGAAACTCTGTTTCAAGCTCTTTTTTTATCTGTCTGAACAGATCGTTCACTTTGAATTGTTCATTTCTTTTTTCAGTGCAGCAGAAGATTACAATTGCCATGATAATCCTGTATAATTATGTATTTACATAAACCCACTTTAAGCTGTAAAAATAGAAGCCATCAGGCTCATTGCACTGACACACTAACAATGAGAGCGCAACCTGCAGCCAACACAGTTTACAGCTTCAACACTGCAGTGAAAGTTAACACACAACTGCAGGAGTGTGTGTTGGTGTGTGGGGGTGTTTATAGTACCGACTGAACTCAACACAGAGCAGGCAGGCTTTGCTGTCTCTTTTTTGACACACAAACACACACATCTTCTTTTCTGAAACACATGAGCAGTGGAAAGAGTCACTCAAAAGACACAAATAGCCTTCACTGCCAACATTTCTCACAGACAGATCACACAGGCCACATACACATTACAAAGTTTTGGCAGTGACAACTGCATTCAAAAGGATAGTTCACCCCCAAAGAGAAAAATCCTCATGTCGTTCCAAACCATAGTATGACATTTTTTCTTCCGTTGCACAAAGAAGTGAATTTTTAAAGAATATCCAGGCCACTCTTTTTTTAACACTGCCTGGCCCAAAAAAAAGTTGCATACTCCAATATTTCGCTGGACCACCTTTAGCTTTGATTACGGTGCGCATTTGTTGTGGCATTGTTTCGACAACCTTATGCAAAATCACAACATTAATTTCCATCTTAAGTTGCATTAATTTTTGTCTGAGATCTTGTATTAACAACGGGAGAGTCGAACCACTCCGTAAAGTCTTCTCAAACACATCTCAAAGACTTTCAATGAGGTTAAGGTCAGGACTCTGTGGTGGTTAATTCATGTGTGAAAATGATTCCTCATGCTACCTGAACCACTCTTTCACAATTTGAGCCCGATGAATCTTCACATTGTCGTCCTGGAATATGCCTGTGTCGTCAGGGAAGACAAAATCCATTGATGGGATAACCTGGACATTCAGTACATTCAGGTAGTCAGCTGACTTAATTTTATTGCCGCATAACGTTGCTGAGCCTAAACCTGACCAACTGAAGCAACCCCAGATCATAACAGTGCCTCCAGAGGCTTGTACGGTGGGCACTATGCATGACGGGTGCATCGATTCATGTGCTTCCCTTCTTACCCTGATGCGCCCATCGCTTTGGAATAGGGTAAATCTGGACTCATCACACCACATGACCTTTTCCCATTGCTCCACAGTCCAGTCTTTATGCTCCCTAACAAATTGAATTCGCTTTTCCAATTAGCTTCACTAACAAGTGGCTTTCTTGGGCCACACAGATGTTTAGTCCCAGTACTGTAAGTTCTCATCACATTGTGCATGTTGAAATGCTCTTACTTTCACTATTAAACATAGCTGTGAGTTCTACTGTCAATGTTTTACGATGTAACTTCACCAAGCGTTTTAGTGATCTCCAAACACAATCATTCAAGGTTTCTTTCCAAACCACATTTCTTCCGCAAAGATGACGGTTCACCACTATCCTTCCAGGTTTTAATAATGCGTTGAACAGTTCTTAACCCAATTCCAGTGATTTCAGCAATCTCCTTAGTTGTTTTCTTTGCTTGATGCAGGCCAATAATTTGCCCCTTCCAAAACAGTAACATCTTTTCACAACCACGGGATATGTCTTCCGATATGGTTGTTTAAGAAATGAGAAGCTACACAGTTAGGGTTAAAAGAATTGTTGCCAGCTGAAACATATTAATCACTGCAATAATGATCCAATCATAAGCTCTTAAGTATCTGCTTATTTAAATCCAATTGGTGATTTTCTTTTTTTGGCCAGGCAGTGTATAATCAAAGTGACTGATGACTGCAACTGTCAATGGGTAATAAAAAGGGCAAGAGGGCTGTTGCTTTCCTTTGGCGTAAGAGCACTTATATCCATCAAGGATTATAGGTTTGAAATGACGAAGCACTGTGATACTCCAAGAGATCCATATATTCTTATTTTAGCATCAAATAGGCTTATTACTTCTAATAAAAAAGTGCATGGTTCATATGTGGTTCATATACCTACTCATGCTTAGAAGTGCTGGTCTGGATGAACTCGCCCAGTGCCATTTCATTCCGACTTAATGAGTCTGTTTGCGTTTTCATCATCCGGCGGTGCCGATAAGCTTTAAATCCCTGTCGTTCCACACACCCTCTCTCATCTCTGAACTCTCAGATTTCTGCTCTTATCACAGCTCCGCTGAAGCGTACCGATTCGCCTCACAGGCGAAGATTTCGTGCACAGGTTAGGACTCATCTCCAAATCCAGAGATGGAACCACAGATACGACCGCCTTGTCATACAGCCACTCTCGGCGGTGAAAATGGAATGCCGTGGAGAGGAATGTCAAATCAGGTTCAGCCCAAACATCTGCATTATCACCACATTTTTTCCTCTCATTGTCGCTTGATTATTGCTGCATAATCAGAATAACTGTAGAAAAATAGCTAAACGAGAACATAAATGTCTTTTTCTTTCCGGGTAGTTGGTGATCAATGTTTAGAAGCTTCTCCAGAAAATTTATTAGTTACTAATTACCGGTTATATTTTCTAAATTGTTGAGACTGTCTGAAACATTTTATAAAATTTTTAGAAAACATGTATTAACATTTACCAGACTGCAGGGCCTGTAAAACTTTCATACTTCAAACTTTAAAAACTTTTAAAGATTTGTCCTTAACACTTTACAATAAAGTTCCATTTGTTAACATTAGTTTACAACATTAGTTATCATGAAGAATACTTTTACAGCATTTATTAATCTTAGTTAATGTTAATTTCAACATTTACATTTTTAAAATTAAAAGTTGTCTTTGTTAACATTAGTTAATGCACCATGAAGTTACAATGAACTTGTATTTTTATTAACTAACATTAACAAAGATTAATAAATGCTGTAAACAATACACTCATCAACCACTTTATTAGGAACACCTGTACATCTACTTATTCATGCGATTATCTAATCAGCCAATCTTGTGACTGCAGTGCATAAAATCATGCAGGTACGGGTCAGGAGCTTCAGTTAATGTTCACATCAACCAACAGAATGGGGAAAAATGTTATCTCAGTGATTTCAACTGTGGCATGATTGTTGGTGCCAGACGGGCTGGTTTGAGTATTTCTGTTACTGCTGATCTCCTGGGATCTCCTGGGATTTTTAAACACAACAGTCTCTAGTTGCCAAAACCAAAAAACTTCCAGTGAGCGGCAGTTCTGTGGATGGAAATGCCTTGTTGATGAGAGAGGTCAACGGAGAATGGCCAGACTGGTTCGAGCTGACAGAGACTACAGTAACTCAGATAACCACTCTGTACAATTTTAATGAGCAGAATAGCATCTCAGAATGCACAACATGTCGAACCTTGAGATGGATGGGTTACAACAGCAGAAGACCACGTCGGGTTCCACTTCTGTCAGTCATGAACAGAAAGATGAGGCTACAGTCGGCCCACCATTTGTGTACCTCAGCAGAAATCCAGATTCATCAGACCAGGCTGTTTTTCCAGTCTTCTGTGGTCTTCTGCTGTTGTAGCCCATTCATCTTAAGGTTCGACATGTTGTGTATTCTGAGATGCTATTGTGTTCTCTACAGTTGCACAGAGGGGTTTCTGTTGATAGAAAAGCCGTCGATGCGCGTGTCTGATGCGCTTGTTTGTTCAGAGTTCTCTGGAACGCGCATGTAAAAAGCACTCTTTTTGTTTCAGTCGCCTGAAAACTATTTGCAAGAATAGTGTCATATATGAGAATGCTGCAAATGACCATCTCAGGAGGTGCTCGAAGTTTAGTTCGCTTTATTTCCATGGAGCAGTTTGCACTTAACATGCATTGTGAATGCAACTCTGCAGGTTCACTTTATAGCCTACATGTGTATTCAGTCTAAACAAGTTCACCTTGAACCTAAAATGTATTTATATTCCAATTATTATTATTATCATCATTATTATTATTATGTTTACATTTATAATTGTCTTTAGATCATTATTTGTTTTAGTAATTTACCACCTGTTGTAGACGGATACTTGCGTGACGGCAAATGGAAGGGTGTTTATATCCAATTTTTTGACCACTTCGTTATTTTCATTTGAGGTGCAATTTGAATTTAGAAATATCTTTTGGGTGAATTTTTCATGTTTCAATAAATGAATAAAATTTTAGCAAAATCAGTGAAGCAAGAATATTCCCTGATCCCTTGAACGATGGCACTGACAATGTAATCTGATGTTTTTTATAAAAATATTGTGAACACATTCCTTGCATACAGCCCAGCCCTAGTTGTGCGCAGAGATCCTTATCTATTTATAGCCAGGTATCCTCCCCATTTCTACATCATCACGATCAGATAGGAAGTGATGTTGAAGTATTTTGTGTCCGCCACCTCCTCTGTCCAGATGTTATGGTTGTAGTTTTGTTAAGTGGGTGACCTGTTTATCCTGCAGGAGTGTTGTGTGCTGCTGTATGGGTCCAAAGAAGTGTTGAACATATGGAGGTGTGAGTGAACAGCTGTGTACAGCAGAAACTCTCTCAGAATGACTTTTACAAGAGCCTGTTCTGCTCTCCAATACATCTGATGCAGCAGGAACTAGTGGACAATTTTCATTCCACAAACACTGCACATGCACAGCATACCATTAGATCAGCAGATATTAAAATCCCTTTGGGCAAATATGATCTCAAAATTAATCAAGCTTGGTGTCTCCTATTTATTATAATTTTGCACAACAATATTTAAGCTACAGGTACTTTATATAATCATATATTAGATTACAATAGGTTAGATACTACTTAATTGAACATTGCTGGGTCACTTTTATGATACTGTAATGGTGATTATGTATTCTTTTTGAAAGTTGAAAGCTCCAGTCCCTTAATTAAGAAATTATTGGCTAAAAAAGGAAGATACCATTACAGAATTAGTCTTCAACATGCCCCACCTGCAGACCTCTGCTGCTATGGTGACTGAATAGGTCACAGTTTATTCTCCAATAAAAACTCTTAGAATTGATTGACACGTGTTGAAACAAGTGACATCAGCATTTGTGTGGCAATGGATTTATCTCTGAAAGCATGCTTTGGATCTCTGTTGGCATTTGCCTTTTTTTGCTGACCTTCTGTAAGCAGATTAATTAGTTCTGTCATATCCTCTCATTATGTGGAAGGTAAATGTCAGCATGTTCCTTTCAGATGTAAATGTTCTAAACAAATGTCAACGTCATACTATCTGAATTAACATTGGTGATAAATTGCAAATCACGTAAATATAGTTTGCCAAGAGTGATAACCAAATTATTTTTGATTCATTTTTGATAATCCTATTTTATTATAATTTGTATTCATATAGTGTCTGAACATATCTTAATGTGTTATGCAGTTTTGTCTTTTTTTGTGTGTAAATTGATCTTGTTTTTAGGATGTTAACATATTTTTACTGGGAAAAACCCCCCATAGATACTAGTAGAATATAAATATGTTTTCTAATTGATATTTCATTTATGTCACTGTAGAATACCTTTAAATTTAGTTCTACAAACTTCGTAAACTTTGTCAAATCCAGCCACTAGTTCTTCCTCAAAAGCACTCAGTGTAGCAGTCTGACTCCTTGCAATCATGACTTTGTTTTTTTTACTATTGGACTGATAAAAACCTGTGCACCCTGTCTCACAAGAATCTTGTAAAGCTGGCCAATCAGATTGGAGCTTACAAGTCTGGCAAGTACTTATCTTTTTTGTATGCAATATGCATCAGATGGCATCTGCATCTGTGGGCGGTCTGTGTTTGTGCCGTTTTTATAGCTTCCATAGCTGTGTAGCTTCCATTGCCTGTATTAAACTGTGAGGGCCTTTCCAAATGTGGCTGTCATCTACTGAATATAATGGAAAGAGTACTCTGGCCAAAACTGGCAAGCAATTAATGCCTTGTTCAGCTAATTACATGCTATTTGATGATTCCCAAGGCACATTCCACTTTAACAAACCACGACTGATATATCCAGCAAATAAGTAATCATGGCTGGCGGCACTTCATTGGAGGGACTGAACACAGTCTGAGAGAAACGCTCAGTGTTATTATTGAACTGAAAAGCCTTGTTTAGGGGGAAGAAAGCAAGAAAACTTTCTATTTTCTAAAAGACAGCTTGCAAGTGCATGTTAGCAGGATAGGCCTTGTAGTTTTGCTCTTATAATAGTGTTCCAGTCCTTTTTTACACTTCAACCATTTCTGAGGCTGTAAATTGCAGTTTGAATTTGTTTTTGTTTGAATCCAAGCAGCATGTTTCATGATTACTATGAATATAGCTATGTACCAAATGACGAACTATACACTTTGCACTCAGCCATGAAGTGTATGAATTTTCAAAGTGTAGTATCATCCCAAATGGAACACTTTGATGTTTTTTTACTGCACAGAAACATTTGCCATTTAATGGCTGCAGTAAGTGATGTTTCAAATGCATGCGATGTGTTGCGCCTAGCTTTAGCATGTTAGCCAACCTCAGTTCAACACTTGTATCTCAAACAACGTACATATTCACACAGTGTGGGGTAATGGTAAAGCATTCAGCTCACATTTGTAAGGCACTGAACTTCACAGAAGTTTCGCAAGTTGCTACATTCTCCATTATTTACATTTGTTTTCTCAGGCCAGCATTGCAGCCAGATAACTCCGCACCTTCCGCTACATACGGCAAGCCACGAGCGCTGAGCGCATGAAGTGTCCAACATTCTACATTTCGTTTGACGGTTGAAGAAGTGCATCATCGGGCTGCTAATAGTATGCTTCTTTTTGTTGCATTTTCAGTGTTAATATACTACTCACGCTACTTACACTCAAAATGACATAGAAAAGTGCAGAAATGAGCGGTTTGGGATGCTCCTTATGTGTTTATAACACACTTGAATGACAATGAAAGTGCTGCTCATTTACATATGTTTACATTCATTTTTAGGATGCACTCATGCTGTGTCCAAACTATCAGATCTTTTTTGAAAATGAATATTTTCCCACCCAGTTTCTTGCAAAGTTTCCTTCAAAGTATCCAGATTTTCAAAGTACCCCTGATATCAAAGGATCTATTAAAAATGACCTTCCATCCATCAGATCAGCGGAGAGCAGAGCCGACTGTCTTTACCATCTCCATCCTAACGGATGTTTATGTGAGCAGAAGGTTTTCAGAGTGTGTCATCTCCAAGACCCATTTGCTGCTAGTAATGAGACCATAAATCATATATTGATATGGCGCTGGCTGGCATGTGATGCAGCAGAGTTTGTGCTGCTGAACTAATGCATCATATTAGCTGTACAAGACCTTCAAAGATACACGCTTACCGCTCCTTTGAAGTGTGTAGAGTCTACATTCCTGTCCATGCCCAACATGGTCAAAACTTTTCCCTTACCATATAACAAACAACCACTGCTTAGTGGTGTCCAGTCTCAGATAGTCTTTCGACTATCAGCCTCAAGTCTGGTCCACATTGCGGATTGATTTGGCCAAGAACCGCAAACTGACATGTAAAATGACCACAGTTTTTTACTTAACGTTTAGGAACTTAAATTGTATATAATGTTTGCCGCAATTCTCTGATTGGTGGATCTTTTCTCTTTAGGATAGTTATTTACCATGAAGTCGAGAAGGATGTAGCTGCAGGCCGAGCTCCAAAAAGGGTCAGGAGCTCCAAACCACAAGGAAAGATATTCAGAGCCCCTAACCTAACCCTTTACCTAACCCTAACCATGTGTGGAAGTGTCGCCTCATTTTGGAGCTGGGCCAACCCCCTTCTGGAGTAACTCTGCCCCCTTCTGGAGCTACCCCTCCCTCTTTTGAAGATTCCACCCCCATTTGGAGATCTCCAGACTGGAGCTACTCATTCTTGAGAATTCTGTTGTTAAACACGTATCTTTTTTTAAAATGAAGTAGAATAACGCAGACGGATGGCTTAAACAGAAGCATATAACTCATGGTAGGTCTGTCTTAATAAGTTTGTAAGTTATCGTTAAACATCAGTTCACCTAAAACTCGATATTTGCCCCCTATAGCCGACCACTTTTTTGTTAATATGCATCAGATGGTCAGGGGAAACTGTAACACTGTCTGAGGCTACCCAGAGAAAAATGATATCGCTCAGAAGTTGCTCTTTTATATCTTACGAGACTAAATAGAGGTCTCAGTTGTTTCATTAAAGTATGTCCTTCAACTTTGTCTCGGATGTTTCTCCTACAATTCCCTTGGAGAAATAAAAGTAGAAAGACATGAGACAATTGTTGATGTACAGTGAGAATATAGCGCTTAAACATTTATGTTGATGGCTTAGGTCAGATCATTCACTCTTGGAAAAATTTGATAATAAATATTTATGATCTTATTGAAATCTCTGACTTTTGAGACATTGGTGACTCTAGAGGAGACACATGTGCGATAACTGGGGTCCCAGGAGGAAAATCTAAGAAACAGGAGGACTTAAAAGTCTCCCTGTGCTTTCCATTTAAACTCATTGCTATCTAGGAGAAATAATTGAAATATAGAGATCTCAGTTGTGATTTTTCTTTCTTATAGATAAGACTAAGTGGTGTCTAGAAACACTTCCCTTTTTGTTTTAATACAGTCTTCTGTTGAGCAGGTGCAATGCTGTTGTTTAGTGGGAGTACAGGCATCTCAGGACACCTGCAGTTTGTAGAGTTAGTTTTGAGTGAGTGAGTGTGGCCGAATCTCTTGAAGCGATGTTTGGTCGATGATCACACAACTTTGCTCTCTCGCTTCACTCTTATCCAAAATGAAGCTCCCTTATCCCTCTCCAGGCCAGGCACTGCTCCTCACATGGATTTAGGTCCTCTCACAGCTGGCTTCTCCTTTGTAGTTTTCTAATCTCTGGGCTGTTGCTGGTGTCTGACTGAGCCAGTGGAGTTTCAGAGGACATCTTTCTTCTGGGTGTGAAGGGAATCCAATCACTCTACTCTAAAGGGGGTCAGACCTCTTCATCTAGATCCTGTTTTAGGATCCATGCTGCGTGAGATTAAATTAATATTTCTTTGTACTTTTTTTATCTGACTGTAAAGAACAGAAAGGATATTAAGATACATTATTCAATAAAAGTGGAGTGCGTTGATTTAATCTCTGATGGACACACAAACAATGTTATTACGAATTTCCGTTTTGTTATTAAGTTTAACCCCTAACTTAAACCTAAAACTAACCACGAAGACCCAAACGCTAAACTCAATCATGATTTTAAAAGGAAATTAACTTTTGTGTACCAGAGGAAAAAGAAAGCATCGGGTTTGGAAGACAAGACAAGGGGAAAGTATTATGGGTTATTTTTATTGCATAAATAAATATGGAATGAGTAACCAAATGTGTTCCCTTTCTTAAAATAAGGTGTTTGATAGGAGGTTCGCTCAAATTTGAAGCCTGCGATTGTTGATTTGGTTGGTGTTTATGGGAATAAAAGTCCTACCCATACGCATGAGCCAAGTCGTACGATATCTTACGATTTTGCCATCTCCTAAAAACTAGTTTTTTTATGTTGTCATGAGACTATGTTGGAATTACCGTAATTACGAGTTTCCATCTTATAAAAACGTTGATATCTTTGTCAAGCCCGTAAGCACAAATTGGAAACTCTGAATTTTAGGAAAGCTCCGACTTTGACCGTTGTGACGTCTAAACTAAAAAGCTACATATGGGTGCACAAATGTATTTATAGATAGCAAATTTGCTAACTATATTGAAGCTGTTTAAGGGGGACTCTCTTTTTAGGTATATAAAACAGATTATATCATTTCTTTTCATAAGACTTTTTCATTGATAGCATTTTCAGAACTTTGCATGTGTGCTGTGAATGCTTGTGTAAGTCATTCTCTGTCTGTGGCTAGATTAGTTACTGGACCATTCTTTGACTTTGGCACTTTTCACACTTTTTTTGCACAGTGCAATTGTAAAACAATAATCCATCTGTAAACTGACTTTTTCAAATAATTCAGTTGTTGAATTGCGCAACCCGATCTCATGAAAATTCATATATAATTTACAAAGTGGCTATTTCGTATGATCTCACATGATTTTGTTCGCATAAACTTGTACGACTTCATCACGTGCAAATTCCCAGATGTCTAATGTGGAAGTAAGCGCGAGTTCAGCGCACGAGGCATAAAGGACATACTTTATGTATTTAATATTATGCCCTTACCCAAACCCCTTATCTAAACTTAACCAATCGGTAGAGTGTGTAAACATGATAGGAAGCTGTTGTGTGTGTGACAGAAGCAAGTAATTGTCACATAGTAGATGGAAACGATGTCCAGCGACGTCATTGGCTGTAGTGAAAGATGTAGGAATTCAAACGAGTGCAGTCGCACAATATCATACGAATTAGCCAAATTTAGACAAGCCTTATGAATCCTGAAGATTTTGCTATGAGAGTGTGTTGGAATTGTATCAACAATGAAGTAAAGCCCACTTAGTAGGGGTGTAACGATTCACTTGTTTTCTCGATGCATCGATTACTAATCTTGCCATATGCATCGATCTTGGAATATGATTTTTGAATCAAGAATCGTTAGTGTTGGTCAGTAATTGATTTAAACTGTTAAAAATTTAATGAATTTTGATTCAGCAAATTAGTATACAATATTTTAGAATATATAAATATTAAATTAGTTACATGTGCGATTTAAATGAGACTTCATTCTCTGGAGCATCCTTGAGCACACGTCTGTGAGGGGACGCACTCTTCCATCGCCCTTCACGGGATCGCGCCTGCTCTCCATTCCATCCGTAACGTCACTGAAACTTTTTCTGAGCAGCTTTCCGAGTCTTTCAAGCACCTTATGTCTGATATCTCCTCCGGATGGCCACTATCTCATGAGCAAATGACAGCTCGCAATAGCGATCTTGTCGTGAGTCAAACGGGCTCAAACCTTTTGATACAGCTGTGTGGCCACTACATGGTCTGAAATTAAGGGGAGCTTGGGGCAGAAATGGCATTAAAAATCGAAAACCGAGATTCAAAATGTGGGGGCAAAAAATGCAATTCTTCATAATGAATTCTTGTTTTTTAACTCGAGTTGATGTTGATGTAATTTTAGGGTAAGATGTAATACATTCTCAGACTTAAGAATTTGTATTAATTGATAAAATTGGATAAGACACATTTTATGTTTTAAATTATTAGAAAAAATGATGCCCTCATAAACGTAAATAATGCACGTGTGAATCATGAATCAAATAGTAAAGATTCAAACCCTTACCAGTTAGTGATGGGAGATCTTCCTATGGCCTCAACAGAGGACAAACCTTAAATAAATAGTTAATCCCCAAATTAAAATACTGTCAGTATTTACTTACCTTACGTCGTTTCAAATATGTACGCTGTCTGTTGAACACAACATAAAAAATAATATTTACACAGCTCTTTTCAATACAACAACAGTTCATAGTGACCACAGCTGTCAAGCTCCAAAAAGAACAAAAATAGGAGACCATAAAAGTAGTGCATATGATTTGTAAATAATATTCAAAGTATTCAAAGGTCATATGATAGCTTTGTGTGAGGAACAGACCAAAATTTAAGCCGTTTTTCCCTAAAAATCTTCCCCTTTGCTGAAGCTCTGAAACTCTTTGAAATCAAATCTCTGAATTTAGATTTTTTCTCATACTTGATCAGATTAAAAAATGCCACATATACGTGTTTTTGACACCAAACCACCTTTGGATCTTGTAGGTGTTGTAAGTGCATGTGATCACCAGTTCAAATAAATGGGATGGAGAAGCTGCAATGGAGGGGAGGATTTTCAGTGAATAACAACTCAAATTTCAGTATGTTCCCAACACAATGCTATCATATGGTTTCAGAAGACTTTGAATATAGCGCAGGAGTCATTTGAACTACTTTTATAATATTTTTGTGATGTTTTCCGGTCATTTATGAGGCTTGACAGATCAGTGAATCTTTCATAAAAAAGAGCTGCATGATGATTCTTTAAAAATTCTCCTTTTCTGTTTTGCAAAATACAAGCTTACAGGTTTGGAATGACATGGGAGTGAGTAAATAATGACAAAAGAAAACTATTCTTTTAATTCTAAAGACATTAGGTATTTAGAGTTGATTGCAATGAAATTGTGGCAGCTCTCAGATTCAGAGTGACTGTGAATGAAGATGGACCAAAAACCCAATGGGAAGAAAAGTCTACACGTTAATTAACTGGGCTGCCCACTCTAATGTAGTTAGTCTCACAGACCCTGCCAATCTGGCTCATTCCTGCTTTATTCTGTTACAGAAATAAATCCCTATTCTCATTCCCATCAAAATAAGCCATTGTGTGTTGAATACAGCAGAGTTTATTGTACTATTTGCTCTGCGTGATGTGGGAGCAACTTGTGGAAGGACTTGCTGGTAGTCCATTTGAGTTTTGAAAATGATGTGAAGTCCATTGCCCCAGAAGAGCCGAAGTGACTAACATTATAAATTATAAAAATACATTAGAGACCAATTAATCAAACACAGTTTAAACATGATATCTGACTCAAAAAAAGGGACGATACAAATTTAACCCTTTGAAATGTATTTCTTTGTTAAGGGACGTTTGCAAAATGTTGTGGTCAGATGAAAAAAAGGAGGAAACAACAGCCTGAGTCTAGAAACTTGACGCAGCACTGTGTTCTGCTTGATCACGTGAAACTAGATGTGTTCACAAAATACAGCTGTGTTTTCACAGTACTGTGAGTGTAATAAGCGATATGTGAAACCACAGCAGTTTGAGCAACTTCATTTGCTGACTCTCACCCTTCAGCAAGCTGGTGCTAAACAAAACTAACAAGGATTAGTGGATATAAGATACAGTATTAAAATATGATGCAACCAAGGGCGATTCTAGGATTTCAATCTTAGGGGGGCTTAGCCCCCAGTGACACTACTAGATGTGCACATTGAATATATTTCACTCTTTAGCATAGATTGTGTGTGTGATGTTCTATTTATATCATTCAAAATATCCAGCTAATATTAATTCAAAATATTTTTATTTTCTATAATAAACACACTTATAAAGTTATAAAAACTAACTGAAACCGTTTAAAGAATGATTCAAATAATGATTTTTTTTATTTTCAATTTATTAACAAAATGTTTTTTAAAAATAGTTTATTGTAGAAAATCAATCATTTCACATTTTCTATAGATTAAAGTTATATCAAATTCAACAAAAACCTAGTATTATAATAAATGTCACTTTTAGTTTGGTCGCTCTTTAGTGGAGTGAATTAACTCCAGATGATATTTCTCTGTGTGTCATTAACTCGTGACTCTTTGAATTCGTTCAAAAGAGAAAATCACACCCAAAAGAGATTTTAAATGTAATTGACTAACCCTGATAAAGTAAAGGTATAAATAAAAAAAACCAAAAAACATAATTCAGATTTGTTCACTTATTTGTTCCGTAACTATTTATGTAAATTACACTTTTACAGGGCCTGGGTAGCTCAGCGAGTAAAGACGCTGACTACCACCCCTGGAGTCACAAGTTCGAATCCAGGGCGTGCTGAGTCTCCTAAGCAACCAAATTGGCCCTGTTGCTAGGGAGGGTAGAGTCACATGGGTTAACCTCCTCGTGGTCGCTTTAATGTGGTTCTCGCTTTCGGTGGGGTGCGTGGATGCCGCGGAGAATAGCGTGAAGCCTTCACACACCTTATGTCTCTGTGGTAATGCACTCAACAAGCTACGTGATAAGATGCACTGATTGACAGTCTCAGACGCGGAGGCAACTGAGATTCGTCCTCCGCCACCCGGATTGAGGCGAGTCACTACGCCACCACGAGGACTTAGAGCGCATTGGGAATTGGGCATTCCAATAACAATTGGGGAGAAAAAAAATACAAAATTACACTTTTACACCAGTAGATGGCAACAAATGAACGTGTTTTATGTGTTTTGAGTAAGTCGTTAAACCACTGATAAAGCACCTCTTTCACGACCGAAACAAGTCTAATTATACTTTATTGAAATCAGCTTGTCTACTAAGAGATTCCAGCAGTGTTTAAGCATCATAAACATTTCCCTGCAAATGAAAACAAGGCATATCATTTTGTGATCCGCTTTGCATGACCATCAAGGTATACATCAAAATGCAACATTATTAGCCTAAAAGTAATTACAAGTTTTATGTTACGCCATTAGTCACTTTTATTCTTAATTTGAAGGAGTTGTGATTGTGATGAGTTTAATTTGTTAAGCAATAAGGTACAGAAGACAGTGCTATAAATTGTGAATATAGTTATGGCTAAAGGGCGTTGTTAGGCATGAGACGCAGAGGAGTCATGAATATTCACAATACACCATGTCCTGGAGTGCCTTATATCTTTAGTTAGTACACTCTAAAAAGTGGTAATGTGCAATTGTTACCTTAAAGGAATAATCCGGGTTCAACACAAGTTAAGCTTAAGCTCAATCGACAGCATTTGTGGCATAAAATTTATTACCACAACAAAGTGCTTTTATAAAGTTATAAGATTCTTATTTTTGCTTTTAAACCCTCCAAAAATTGGCCCCATTGACTTCCATTGTAAGTGCCTCACTGTAACCTCGATTTTTGCTTCTTTTTTTTAAGGAAAAGTAGGTATGAGTCTAAATATATTTTTGTGGTAATCAACATTATGCCTCAAATGTTGTCGATTGACCTTAACTTGAATCCGGAATATTCCTTTAAGAATCTATTTCTACTGGATTTAAACATTAAAATAACTTCTGTTGGTGTAACCTTATGTAGTCAGGTTAATTTAGTTATGTTAAATTTGATTTTTGAGTAGAATTTAACCACTTAGTTATTTTCTGTATACTTTCTGTTACATACATTTTTTACTAGGTTTGTATACTAATAGAACACACTTTGAGAACCACTGGAGTTAAAGTTATTAAAAAATACATCAAAATACAATTTGCATAAAACAATTACTTGAATGCTAGTCTAGAATTTCTGAGTTAAAAGTAATTTTGATATTTTTTCTGGGGCTTAAAGTATAAAAGTCGGGGGTTGGCAATCTTTTTGACATTTTAATTTGTCCTTGTTAATCACACTTGTATGTATGTAACTATTTCTGCTTGTTCTAACCGTTAGATTTGGTTTTGTTGGTTTAACCTAATGTATTAGGGTTAATTCAGTAATGTCAAACATATTTATTAATATATTTATTATGTTAAATATATCATATTTATACCAGTTCATTTGGATATGACGACATTTGTGGTTTGTTTGTTTCGGTTAATTTTTGTTAGTGTATGTATGTGTTTCAAAAGTCCAAAAATGCTTCTATTTGGCATTTTTCTAAATTAATAGAGCTTATTTATCATTATTTGATCAACTACATGATCAACATGAAGTTTGAGTGAAACATTGGGCAAAACCTGATGATGCATGTTATCCATCATGATTTGTGAATGTTCCATGAAAGCAAAAAGCAACAAATAAAATGAGAAAATTTATTAAATGAAACGAGTCTGCAGATTAGTGCAGTCTTATCACTCTTTAATAGTTTTTGGCTTCCCATTCATAACCACATAAAACACGCTGCATGATAAGAGATAGTTTGGCATGCAAGTGCAAAGGACTTCATATACGTATATATATATATATATATATATATATATATATATAAACTAGGTCCTCTCTCTTGCTGTTGCATGCCAGTGACTACCCCTCCACATGCCAATGTTGGCATGCATGCCATAGGTTGCCAACCTCTGGTCTAAGTGGTGTAACCACTTAAAAACTCCTTAATATTCTCCTTAAAAGCTGACATTCATGAAAAATTTGAGAAATGTTGGTCTAAGTAGTTTGGAATAATATTGTATTATTATTTCTTGAAAGAAAATTAAGCAGTGAAATGGTTTTGTTTCAAAATATTATTCATGTTTAAAAAACTTTTGTCTACCAAATCTGGGTCAGGTGGTGTAACCAACATGCAGGTAGGCATTTTGTTGTCATGTGACAAAAAACAAAACAAAACAGAGAATCTTGTTTAATATCATGAGTTGACCAGATACCACCTTCCTGTTTCTGGATCCCAAATGTACTTTTCTTAATTGGTTTTTCAGCTTTGGTTAGATCAGGTGTGTCTCTCATATACACATATTCACAAGGGTGACCTCTAGGGGTATGTAGTCCAATTGCAGGCTATCATTGGCCTGGTCACACTCTCCCCTATAAGTCAACATCCGCGTAGACTTCTCTCTTAGCTGTCCACAGTTCCCTTTAGTTTTTCAGATGTATAAATCACCATGCCTGCCAAAACTTGAGACAAAATGTCTGGGCTGAATGAAACCGCATTACAAATAGACTTGGGCAAATTATTTGGGTTACTATGTTTACCTGCCGTCTGCCTTTGAGACTGATGTGGCACAGGTGTAGGTACTTTTGGATCATCTGGCACAGCCAAACTACTCCTTGGAGCCGGAACTGGATGCTTCACAACAATATCTGGAAACGAGTCCATTTTTACCACTTCCACACTTCCATTCCTTCATCTACTTTTCCCTCAATCACAGTAAGTGTCTCACCAGCACCCTCACATTCCTCAACCTTAGTCTCCACTGACATCGAACACCCTTCCTCAATTGGCCATGTCTCCTCCACCACTACGCACTCCACATCTGAGGACACTGATGGTCTCTCATCCACCTGATTAACAACTTCCCTCACAGGCCGTACCTTGCTTTGTGGTGCTGGCACAGGGATCAGTCGGGGACAGGGTTGAATATCTGACCGGTGTATTCTTTTCAGCACACCTCCTCCTACCGGTTCCACCACATATGTAGCCCCTTGAACATCTCTCAACACATAAACAACTGGCGCCTAGGCGTCTTGAATCTTATTTCTCCCTGCAGGACAGTGCCTTAAATACACCTGCTGTCCAACGGCTACCTCAAGACAATACACCTTGCTCACATGCCTGGCAACTCGTTCTGTTGCCTTCTTCTCAGCATATTCTCGTGCTCTAGCATGGGCGTCTTGGAGTCGCTCCTTGTGAACAGACAACCAGTTGGACTCCGGGCCTCCTCAGGCACCTGTCCCAATTACGCATCAACCGGAAGGTGCAGTTGTGTCCCAAACAGCATATAATATGGGGAATACCCCATGGAGGAGTGTGGGGTCACATTGTAGGCATACACCAATTCTGACCTTGTGGGTCCTTGCTTGGCACTGGCCACTGTTTTACCGTGCTCACCTTGTTGGGGTCAGGGCCTACCCCTTGAGCCGACACAAGGTGCCCCAAAAATCTTACTTCGGCTTGGAGAAAGTGGCATTTCTCCACCTTAACCTTCAACTCGGTCTCCCTCAGCCTATGGAGCACCGTCTCAAGCTTGGCCAGGTGACTCTCAAATGTACTTGAAAATACCAACAGATCATCCAAGTAAACGAGGACCATCTGGAACACCAGATCGCTCATTACAGCCTGCATGAGTCTCTGGAATGTCGCTGGTGCGTTACAAAGATCGAATGGCATCCGTAGCCTGAACGGCATGACAAAGGCAGTCTTATGTCAGTCCTTCTCATGGACGGCTACCTGATGATAGCCGCTCACAAGGTCGATAGATGAGAACACCTGGGCCTTACACAGCACATCTAGGCTCTCATCTATCCGCAGCAGGGGAAACGCATCACGCTGAGTCTTTGAGTTCAGCTTCCGGTAGTCTACGCACAGCTGCAGACTCCCGTCGGACTTCCGAACTAACACCATGGGGACGCGTACAAACTTGAGCTTTCCTTAATGACGCCCTTCTTAAGTAGCCCTGAAATATGCTCCTTCACTTCCTCGAATTGGTTAGGAGGTATCTGTCTGTACGCTTGGGCGACGGGGATGTCATCTGTTATGGGGATCTCATGCTTCACCCGATCGGTGTACCTGAGATCCTGATCACACACCGCAAACACATCCGTGTACCACCTCAGCAATGCTCATAACTCCGCCTGTTGTGCAGGAGTTCCACCTATCTGCATTTTGTCCGATGGACACTGGGTCTCTGTCATTGACCTTACACTAACAGTGACTTCCTCATGATCCCCAGAAATCCGCTGAAATGCTACATCACAGGAACCACCCTCGACCTGGCGACCTTGGGTCAGTACCCCCAGCCTTACTTTAGGAGGCAGCCAGACATCTACTGGCACTAGATTCATCACCTGTACTGGGAACACATGTTTACAGAACGATACCACAGTGGGGACTAGGGTCAATCCCCCCGGCAGCGGCGTCGCCCCCGGTTCGAGTATCACCACACCCTTAGTCTCGGGTAGCTCCTTATGTATTCGAACCCGAACCGTGGCAACAGAGGCTGCAGGCACACGCGTTTTGCATTTTCCATCTACCCGAACTGTAGAGGTCGGCCCAATCAGCACTGCCTCGTGTACCTTACTAAAGGCGGCCCACCAATCTGAATCTAACGTTCCCGCCAGAGCATTATCAAACTCGGCCAAAATCAGCTGCTTACAGCGCTGGGCAATGTTCATGCCGATAATGCCTGGAGGCGAATGATCGGCCTCGCCATCACTCCAGTCTCGGACTATCAAGAATCCGCAGCCCGGTATCGTCACCCCCATTACCTGGATATCCAACTCAACGTACCCCAAATTCGGGAAAGGCAGTTTGTTAGCGGCTGTAATCCTTAACCATTTATTGGTGCTGTGCATATCTTTCCCATGTAGGTGCCCTCTGAAGAAGCTCTCAGCCAGCGTACTCACATTGCTGCCCGTGTCTAAAAGACACTTGAGAGCTATCCCCCCATACTAATTTCGACCTCGGAAGACTTGCCCACGGCGCATTCCAAGAACTGCTCTTTAGTCAGAGGACTGCTGCTTGAGCCATGGGAACCCCCTCTCATTGCTCGGCTCTGCACAATGGAGGGACCGCGTTTCCCGGCACTAGTGTTTCTGCAGGGGCTGACACCTGGCCTTCCTGATTGCACTGCACAGTGCAATGGCGGGCTATGTGTCCCACACCCTCACACCTCAAGCAAATGGGCTGACCGTCTCAGGTGTATCTGAGTCTAAGCTTAGTCTTTTGGGGCCTTTCAGGGCCCGAACTGGCTCTCTGAGTCGTGAGGCTATGGACCGCGTCAGTCAGCTCTCCGATTGCTTTCCCTTGTTATGCAACTACCTTAATTACCTCTTGCAAGGCAGTGCTCAGGTCACCCGATGAGGATGCTGCTACGCTCGCAGATCCCACACCTCCCTCTACACCCAGGCCCATCAAGTTACAACTTCTGGCGATGCTCGCCCCGTGGGATCTCTCCTCCACACACCACATCAGTGCCTCTTCCCTGACTTCAAATAGCGTTGCACGAGGCCAGTCCCACACTATTTTGCGAAGTTCTCGCCAGAGTACAGAGTCCCTTACCCCCTCAATGAACTGATCCCTCAGCGCTAGCTGCACGTCGGGAACCACATTAGATGACTGTTGGAGTGCAGCGTTTAACATCATTGATAAGGCATGTGAATACTTCTGGAGGTCCTCTCCTTCTAACTGTTTCTGCACATGGAAGGCATGTAACAGCTGAGGGGTTGTCCGCTTCTCTCGGAAAGCAGCCCTCAAGTAAGCAAAAAGGTCCCGAGGCAGCGCATCCCCCCCCCATACACAATTTAACCTCATCAAGTGCTGATCCCCTTAAGTGCGACAAAATAAAGTCTACTTGATCCTCTGCACTCAATCCCCTTACCCGGATTACTCGTTCAAGTTCCTCGATAAACTCATCAACAGTCTGACAGTCTTTACCAGAGTCACCACAGTAAGGTACAATTTGTCTTTCTCTGGGAATATAGACATAATACTATTATTAACAGTGCTCAGACTAGCAAGTGTAGACATCACTTGATCGTGTCTCCTCCCCAGCTCCTGAATTTGAGACTGGAGCTGTATGAAATGGTTACCTCGCTCGTCATTGCCTGCCTCAGAGGTGGCACCAGTCCCTTGGTCATCCTCCTCCCAGGTGACCACCTCCTCGGGTGCCCCTGTCTCCATGCCTCAGTTATCAAGAGTTCCAGTCTCTGCAAAGTTCACGCACAAAAACAGTCTGATACAGCCTTCTCATTCTAGCAGGTCCTGATGCGCTGGCTCTTTGTCTCCCCGCCGTCCTTCCTGACTCAGTACACAGCTCTCCACTGACTCTGTGGCACACGACCGGCCTTCACCACTACCGTTGTCTACACCCCACTTAGGCTAACAATGTATTTGACATGAAAAAAAAAGGAAACCTCCCCACAAAGGGAAAACCCACAGAAAGGAACAATCCCACTTCTGACACCAAAAAGATGTGGCCATGCAAACATGCCCACTATTAAAGAGACACAGACACAGCAAGACATCTAATAGGAATTCTTTATTTCCAACCACACTCGAGAAATACACGGCATTAATATCTGTGGTTTCCGTTTGTATGTAGGCTTTTATACACCACAACTCATAACAGCAGCAAAAGAACAAACAAAAAAAACAAAGTTATAACAGGATTACAATATCCTCTACACTTGTAAAGCTGAAATTACAATGTTCCACAATAACAAAGAAAACAAACAAAAATAACAAATAATAGTCAAACTATGTATCTTTTTCCCTTATGGTTATTCCACCTAGGGTATAGATTCACATCAGTGTCCCTTTACAACTTCCCAAAAAGAGTTACAGAATTCCCAAAGTGAAACAAAATACACAAAACCATTTATGGAAGAAATTGAACCCCTAATAAATAACGGTAGTGGCTTTTACTGATTTTCTGTGAAGCGCTGCACTGCACTGGAACACTCGCGTGACTAATAACTCCTGTGCACACTCGCATGTCTCGCTTCTCCCCTGCTCAATCTCCATCATGGCGGCTTCTTCAATCTCGCCCCGTGGAGATCTCTTGCACACGGAGAAACATAAGATCCGAGCGATAGTTGAATCGTTCGACTGCCCAACGAACACACTCAAACAACCCGAGTGAGCTCTCCCCCTATTCCTCAAAAATGGCGCTTCTCTCCACTCCAACACACACACACACACACACCAGCTCATGCGCACAGGGATTTCTAACAGCAGACAGCCCCCATACACTACATCACCCCCTCTTTTGGCTACTTCACCTCACATATTCATATTCACAAGGGTGACCTCTAGGGGTATGTAGTCCAATTGCAGTCTATTATTGGCCTGGTCACATATACAAAGACAAATTCTGAACTAAATGCTCCAGAGTAATTTCAGGTGGGTCTCTTCCACCTTTTTCAAGAGTGCTTTTACCCCTTTGCTTTGCTTTAATCATCTTGTCTCTTGTCTCAGAAGTTAAAGACAATTCAGATGTCACTCCAGATCTATTTACTGCGCCTTGTTCTGGTGGACAGGGTGTGATTTCTGCAGTTGCGTGACATGATGTAATCCCATCCTCCCTGAAATTAGACTGTGTTTCTTCATCACAATTCAACTTCTCCTTTTTTATCACTTCATTTTGTTTTTCCCCAAGCTCGTTTAATATCATAATTTGGCCAAAAACCAGCCTGTTCTTTCTCGATAGAATATTTCTTCTCTATCTCTTTTTCAGTTTTGTTTAAGTGAAAAAAAACCTTGAATATACAATGACAAATCCATAATTATGTAATCTAAAGGCACATCAGGTGGGTCTTTCCCCCCTTCTTTCAGTGTGGATTTACCATTGCCATTACATTTAGCCATTTCACTTGCTTTATACATCTTGATATTACTCTTCTAGATTGTACAGAGCAAACATAATGTATTGTTACTACCTCTACTTGATCATACAAAGAAGCCTAGTTTTCATCTAGTCTAACACCTAGTACACTCCAAAAATAAAAACGTTCAATGTATTTAATTAAATTGTGAAAAATGTTTCCATGCAATTAAATTAATAAGCACTTTTTTAACAACATTTTAATGTTTGAATTAAATTGTGTTGTTCTAATTTTGTGTGATCTGAAATTTATTTTGATATGCAAACCATGAAAATGAAAAGGAATTCAAGTCAGTGCACCACAACCTCATGTATAAGACCACGAGCATTGCCAATGCTTCTCTGAAGTCACTGTAAACAGTATTAAAAATATACCTGCAATACATTCCACAATATCATTACACATTTGCTGATGTTCTGGCATCTTAATTAATGGACACATGTCTCTATGATTTGATGTCACAGCAGTAGAAAAACCAGATCATTTCAATGCTCATGTAAACACGGTTTTCTTACGTTTTCATGTTTTTAAAATGAGCTGATTTGAATAGTTATTAGTGTATTGTTGTGCATGTAATCACACTCTGCTTTAGTAACATGTGAAGCACAATTGTTTATGGACATAATCAATTATAGAGGCTAAAAAATGCACTGTAAAAAAAAAAAAATCTATTAAATTTACAGTAAAATATCGGCAGCTGGGGTTGCCAGAAATGAGAGAAAATGTTTGAAGTTTACAGGGTGTAATTTTGATGCTTGTATATTTTACGGTTCACTACGGTTCATATTATTATATGATATATAAACATGATATACCAACCTTATTTAACTGCAAAAGTCTACTTTTCATGATAAGAGTAATTTTATACCACAATAACGATATAAATCACGACATAGCAAATGTTTTCTGGAAAATCAATAAAAAATTGGTTAAAATATTAAATAACCATATTGTAATGCTTATATTTGGAAACTCCAGTGAGTGAACTAAATACTTGAAAACTACTCAAATAATTTTCTCTGGAACTGGACAAATATAGTCAAAGTAAAAAAATAAAAAATAAAAAAAAAAGAACTACATTTCACATTATGCCACATTTCAGTCTGATTTGTTGTTAACCAATATTATTATTATTATAAACTTTCCTCAAGGAACTCAAGATTACAAAGCAATGCAACAAAGCAAATAATACATCATTCAAAAAATATCCAATTAAAATAAACACTTGTTTCAGAAAATAAATATCAAGTTTTTATCATAAGTTTTCATATGTGATCCCTCAGGAATTATTAAAAAAAATTCTATCTACATTTATGCATTTGGCAGATGCTTTTATCCAAAGTGACATACAGTGCACTTATTACAGGGACAATCCCCCTGGAGCAACCTGGAGCTGAGTGCCTTGTTCAAGGACACAATGGTGGAGGCTGTGGGGATTGAACTGGCAACTTTCTGATTACCAGTTATGTGCTTTAGCCCACTATGCCACCACCACTCTTTAAATATCTAGTGGGCTATATAGTTGCCAGAAAGTTTTGCAATTTTGCAGTGTCCAATGGAAGGCTAAATTCAAAACAGGCTAAATTCAAAACAAATACCTGATGGAGAGGTTTGCTCCAGAATAATAAAAAAAATACTTATGTTTAATTACAGATTTTTCTTATTTTTTTGTTTTTTTGCTTAGATTGAAAAACGATGCAAAGAAACTTATTTATTGATTACATTATTATTATTTTTTTAATTGCAATGGACATTACAAATGTACCATTAGGCTACTTTGGACATCGTTTAAAAGGCTATAGGCCTATCTTCATGTAAATTCAGCAAAAAAAGAAACGTCCCTTTTCCAGGACATTGTATTTTAAAGATAATTTTGTAAAAATCCAAATAACTTTACAGATCTTTATTGTAAAGGGTTTAAACAATGTTTTCCATGCTTGTTCAATGAACCATAAACAATTAATGAACATGCACCTGTGGAACGGTCGTTAAGACACTAACAGCTTACAGATGGTAGGCAATTAAGGTCATAGTTATAAAAACTTAGGACACTAAAGAGACCTTTCTACTGACTCTGAAAAACACCAAAAGAAAGATGCCCAGGGTCCCTGCTCATCTGCGTGAACATGCCTTAGGCATGCTGCATGGAGGCATGAGGACTGCAGATGTCACCAGGGCAATAAACTGCAATGTCTGTACTGTGAGATGCCTAAGACAGCGCTACAGGGAGACAGGAAGGACAGCTGATCATCCTCGCAGTGGCGGAGCACGTGTAACAACACCTGCACAGGATCAGTACATCCGAATATCACACCAGCGGGACAGGTACAGGATGGCAACAACAACTGCCCGAGTTACACCAGGAACGCACAATCCCTCCATCAGTGCTCAGACTGTCCGCAGTAGGCTGAGAGAGGCTGGACTGAAGGCTTGTAGGCCTGTTGTAAGGCAGGTCCTTACCAGACATCAAGGGCAACAACATCGCCTTACTCCCTCCCATTTCTGGAGAGGAGCCGCTGCCCTTTCGGCCGACCCAGCACCGGATGGTTTTCCCTGCCTCCATGAACCCGGAACAGCTCTAGGGAAAGGAGAGGGGGAGAAAGGAGTGAGAGAGAAAAAGAGCGAGAAGAGCGCAAGAGAGAGAGGGAGAGAGAGAGCGAGAGAGAGAGAGAGGGGAGAAAGAAAAAAAAACTCCTCGGCTCCCGAACACGCTGCCCACCCATTCCTCAGCCAGCTGAAACACCTCCGTCAGCGATGCCAGGCGATGGTACTAGACTCGCTCAGCCGTCCCTTTAGGTAGTCTGCTGACGAGCCGCTTCAGAACCACCAGATCGTACATCCTCGGCATTGCGTTCTTGAGGGAGCAGCGAGATCTCCAGGACAGCGTGGTCGTCCTTCAAGTCCCATCCTTCAAGTCGACTCACTGAAGGAGGCGGGACCCAGTCAAACATCCAACATAAGACACTTTATTGTCAGCACTTTTCAGTGTAACAAAGACATTCAATACCCACTGCTTTTCAGCTCCACATAAACACACATTAACAGGGTGCTTTCCAGCTCCACATGAACACACAGCTTCATTGGTCTATCTCCCAGAGTCTCTCTCTGACTGCCGCTCTCGTCGCGGCTTTATCTCTCGCTCGTTAAGGCTGCAATCACCCACAGCTGGGCGAGATAATCCGCTTCAGGTGTCCAACCCGGCCTCGCTCTGCACAGTCGCCGCTCTGCCTGCCGCGTTCTCCACACCCACCTTCGCTGGACCAGACAGGACTGGCAAAAAGTGCTCTACACTGACGAGTCATGGTTTTGTCTCACCAGGGGTGATGGTCGGACTCACATTTATCGTCGAAGGAATGAGCGTTACACAGAGGCCTGTACTCTGGAGCGGGATCGATTTGGAGGTGGAGGGTCCGTCATGGTCTGGGGCGGTGTGTCACAGCATCATCGGACTGAGCTTGTTGTCATTGCAGGAAATCTCAATGCTGTCCATTACAGGGAAGACACCCTCCTCCCTCATGTGGCACCCTTCCTGCAGGCTCATCCTGACATGACCCTCCAGCATGACAATGCCACCAGCCATACTGCTCGTTCTGTGCGTGATTTCCTGCAAGACAGGAATGTCAGTGTTCTGCCATGGCCAGCGAAGAGCCCAGATCTCAATCCCATTGAGCATGTCTGTTGGATCGGAGGGTGAGGGCTAGGGTCATTCCCCTCAGAAATGTCCGGGAACTTGCAAGTGCCTTGGTGGAAGAGTGGGGTAACATCTCACAGCAAGAACTGGCAAATCTGGTGCAGTCCATGAGGAGGAGATGCACTGCAGTACTTAATGCAGCTGGTGGCCACACCAGATACTGACTGTTACTTTTGATTTTCAGGGACACATTATTCCATTTCTGTTAGTCACATGTCTGTGAAACTTGTTCAGTTTATGTCTTAGTTGCTGAATCTTTTTATGTTCATACAAATATTTACACATTTTCAGTTTGCTGAAAATAACATCGTTGAAATTGAGAGGACGTTTCTTTTTTGCTAAGTTTATATCTTTATCAACCAAAACTTTTAAGAATATTGATACATAATTTTTGCCTTATTGCCCACCCCATCATTTGGATATTTCATTAAAAAAAAGTGTTGATTTTTCTGAAAGAGAAAAAAAACTGTATTGTGATATATATCATAACCGTGAAATGAAATGACTTATACCATGATATAGAGTTTTGGTCATATCGCCTACCCCTAATTGCTTGTATTAAGAATGATTATCGTCAGTCGACACAGTTTACAGATTGCATTTTTCTGCTCTGTGTCGGCTTTTGTGAACCCACACCACAGATGTCACACCTGTTTTAATAACAAGCTCCTCTTCTTTTTCTTGACTTGTTTGGAAGTCATCCCATTCTGTGGAGATGTCTTTGTCCATTAGGGTTTTTACTGGGTCAAAAATAACAGAGTAATGCGAGTGATCCCGCTCTGCACTCTCCTGTCTGTGAAGCACAAATATCGGGAAGCCTGCTGAACTCACGCGCACTTGCGAGCTCCAGAGATAGTGCGTGCCACACTCACGTGAATTACAGTTGCGCGTCAGATGAAAAGCATATTAGCACTTTTGAATGTCATTAAATGTGCTTAGGTGGCCGCAAAAAATTTTCAATGCCAGAAAAACCCATGTTTCTTCAATTCTCTCAGTCTCATGTGAAGTGCTGCCCACTGATAGATAAGCCCACGCCGTGCACAAGGAAATTTACATATAGCGACATACATGATATAGCAACATCTCTATCGATTGACACTTTATATCATCGCCATGATATATAACGTCATAACGCCCAGCTCTACACTGTAGTAACTATAAAAGGCCACATGATGACTTGAAGTTCATCAAGATTGACCTTTCCAGGAGCAATAATTAATACACATGTAGAGACAGCGTACAGTGTTACTCACACAAACACAAAACACCATCAAGGTAATACATGTAACATTAAAATAATGCATTAACTAAACTACATAAAATATAAAATAGAACACCCCAATGTACATAAATGACATTAAAAATAATAAGAAACATAACTATTCCCATAAAATAAAATGAAATGTGATGGGTCACACAGAGACTTCTTGGAACGCCCGATTATTGTTTTTTCACCATAATTTTAACAATAGTTTACTGTAAAAAGTACATGTATTCTCTTGTTAAACGTAGTATACAGTTTTAACCAGAATTATGTGGTAAAATCATACTTCTACATCTAAAAAACATAAAATTACACAAATTAAATATTTTATAATTTATTACCGTATATGTTAATACCGTTAACCAATTAACATTTTCTTTACTGTAGCATTTTTACATACTTTTACCATTATAATTAAGGATATTTTTACAGTGTAGGCTGTATTACACATGGCATAAACAACAAGAAAAGTGTGACTTATGAACTCTGCTGATATTTAATCAAGCTCGTCCTTTGTCAAATCATCATTCCATCTTCTGCAGTCTGAGCTGAGAGCTCAAAGCCATCATTAAATACAGACCACAACCCCAATTATCCTCAAGCCAGACCTCCGTCACCAGGCTGTTGCCATCTTGGATTCTCCTATTCCCAGCATTATTTCCATGACATCTGTGGGCAGCAAGGCCGAGATATTGATGGCTGATTATAAAAACACTGGCACTCAATTAATTTCATGAAATGCCACTCTGCCTCTGCCAGTCACTGATTGAGCCCTGAGGCTGGCTGTAGTGCGTGCTGATTGGTCAGCCTGGCGTTGCTCTGGGTTACTCCGTCTCTGTAGTTCCAGTCTGCAAATTTTGCTGAGATAAAGTTTACTGGGTTATTCGTGTACAGAGATGAGTAGACAATATATTGGAATACAACCATCATAGCAAATACACAGACTTATGTTCAGAATCACTAAAATGTTTTTTGAATTGTCTGTTAAGTTTTGTGTAAAAAATGTCTAAACTTTTGGTCTGATCCAATAGTGAATCAAGAAAAATGTGAAAAATCATGGCAGTAATTACCTCTGGTTCATTGGTAACGTCAGAAAATGTGCATATTGTGCACAGTAAACATACTACATCATATTTCTGCAGTATATAGTGTGTTAGCATGCTATCCCAAACAGATCACTGAGACTAAACAAATGACTGCATTAGTAGTTTAGCAGTGTTGGGGAATCTACTTTGAAACTGTAGTTTTACAAGCTACAATACTCATCATTTAAGGGTGCTTTCACACTAGGTTCGATTGCTTGGTCCGAACTTGGTTGCGTTTTCTCCCCCTCCCCCCTGTATGTGCTGGTCTCTGTTCACATCATATTATTTGGGTTCGAACCACGGTCCGATTGCGTCATCAACGGTAGTACAAGCGGCAGCTGTTTACCACTTGAGAAGCTTCAGCTTCACTGTTGTAACATTGTTGCTGGCACTGGCAATGACGAAGACAATGAGGTGGGAACCCAAGTGTAGTTTATTTACATAAGTGATATCCAAAACTTGAATCCAAACCATAACAAACATAAACAACTTGACTTGACTTGACTTGACTTGACTTGACTTGACTTGACTTGACTTGACAACGCTACACAAACACAATACCTGACAAAGGACAATGGTAAACATGAGGGCTTAAATACATGGACAAGGGGTAAAACAATGATGAGGGAACCAATGAACAGACAGAATTGATAATAAGATAATCAAACAATAAACCAATGAAAACAAGACACATAAACATGGAGCGAAACAGGAATAACATGACTAGGGAACCACATGACATGAAATAGGAAATAAACTTTCAAAATAAAAGACATGAAATACATGAACCAACAGAATAAACATGACAACTGTGTTTAGTGAAGTATTAAAGTTTGTCTCTTTGGATTTACCACCAAAACTTTCCATGCACAGAACGACACTATGCGTTTGTCTGCTACGGATGCACTGAATGTGCAAAGAAGTGAAGAATGTGAGCTGTTCTTTAAAGGTGATTTATTTGATAGACAAGCAGGTATGATAAATGTATTAAACCATAATAACTGCGATCAGGAGCATGCACAAATCATACGCTGTCAACAGCCGTTCACTACCACGATTTAGAAAGATTGCATTCGGATCAGCAGCAAACCGTACTGGAGTTCACATGAACTTAGACCACCTGAGTGCACACCCGAGTTCGGAAAACAGCGTCCACATCATCCAAACGAATCGAACTTTGTCTTTTGGCTTTTGAGACATCGGTATGATACCTATTAATGCTGCATGACTGATTAAAATCGAAATATGGCCTTGTGCGATTTCTAGACCCTAAAAGCCTGTGTTTTAAAATATAATCTGCATCTGTGTGAGCAAGCGGCGCCCTCTAGCGGTTTGGACAGCATTATCCATTATACCAATATAATACAGAATTTAAAAGGGGGTTTTGTTCCTATGGTAACTTTTTATTTTTCCATGATTTGGTTGACATTTTTTAGAATTTTCCAACATATGCATAGTATGAATTGTTTATGTTAAATGTGAGTTTTGTTGCATTAAACTGCAAAAACGGAAGTGCAAAAATGTTTTAGAAGTACAAAATAATCAATCATCATGTTATCATATTCAGTTATTTTTATATTTTCTATGTGCCTATCTTTAAAAATAAAAATAAAACCCTAATTTTTTGTAGTTTACTAAATATTTTGCACAAAAAAATGTCACACAGGGACTTGACGAAACTTTGTTGTTGTTGTTGTTGTTGTTGTTGTTGGAACCTGTCCAATAGCTGTCCAAACAAATCAATTCACTAAATTTGTGTTTGTGTATTTTCAAAATGATGCATCAAGACTAACATTTGGTGTAATCTGATTACAAAGTATTTAGTTACTGTAATCTAATTACTTTAATCAAAAAGTAGTGCAACATCTCATTTTTGTGAATTTTTGTAATCAAATTATAGTTACTGCCTTTCAATTAATTACTTTAAGTATATTTTTTGTTACACATTTCTAAAGTAATATTATTTATGTAGAATACATTTAAAACATGAATTATGTTCATATGTGCATCTGTTTGCGTTTCTGTGAGTGTCACTAACAGCTCATAGTAAGGGAGAAACTTGAGGTGCTGAGACTATCACTAGAATGCGACAATGAACAAGGAGGAAATACAGACATTATTTTGAATTTGAGTGGAAAAGCAAACTTTTCTGTAAAAAGTGTTTTAGATAGTAACTTAAAAGTAAACTAATTAGTAATGTGATTACTTTTCCCAATGAAAAAATTTAGTAAAAACCACACCGTAGGGGTTGTTTGTTGGACTGAATTTCAGCTTTTGCATAAATGTATATGAGTGGCATGCTGCCCTGAAAAACTACGTTTTGCTGTCCTCTCATTTCATATGCATTAAAGCTGTCTCATTTTTTGGGCCAGTGCACTCAATTATTCAATTTTTCTGTCCTGCCGTGGAGAATATTCATGGTTCTCGTGTAATGGCTCTCATTTAGGCATGATCGGTTAGTCATAGTAGCAGTGCTTCCCTGGAGCATTGAGTCTAATGACAGTTACACTGTCTGTGCTCTCCCGTGCGACATCATCTATTAAACACCCAATAGTACTGTACTTATGATGCTATTACTGTAATGTGATGATTGCCGTTTTAAGCACAGTCGTTACTCAACCACGAGAGACGTCTGAGAATAAAGACAATCAATTTCTTATGGGAGTATTGACAGCCTTGAGATATTATTCATTTACATTGCTCTGGATATTCACATATATACTGTATATATCACCATCACTGTGCAGTAGCATGTTCAGAATGTCAAAACAGTATTCTCATGTATTAAAGGAACAGTTTGCCAACAATTAAAAAATTCAAGTGTTCTGTAATCACTCTGCTCCAGCTCAACACCAGGTTTTTTTTGTCTTCCTCCTGTCCCTGTTTTGTTTTTCAAATGTAGTTTTCCTATACTCCCTTTTGCTCTAAATGTCCTTGTTTTGAGAAGTTGTTGCTGTCAAAATACTTCATTTGCCTCGATTTGATTTACAATGTGTAAAGAGAGCATATGCCACCAAACTAAGCTAAGTGAACACACTAGATGAATAAAACTGATGTATTTAATCAGATTGTGCAATTATTCGCAGTTCATGTAAAAAGTACATCTTCATAATAGGTGTTTAATTGTTCTTTGATTATAAAGTTGTTCATTTATATTCATTGTCTTTCTGCGCACAATATAATCATTCATCAGGTCTATTGTTGCAACTCTCTAGTATTATAGTGCTGCTGGTTCACCTGTAGAATGTTTCTGAAATGTTCATCTGTCTGTATTGTTGTTATTTATATGTTGTAATTCATATTCATAAGCTCACACCCCTGTTCCACAGTTGATTTAACACTTAAATGCATGGGTATTTCACCAAATAAAGGATTAGGGTTAGAATTTGTTTTTGTTTTTTTTTTAAATGTAAAAATGCAAAAAGGTTTCTGTGTGGATTAGGGTAAGGGGATAGAAATTACCATTAGATCCTTAACCCTAACCCTTGAGGAATACTACAGAGGTGTGGGCACAACTCCAAAAAATAGATGAGGTACAGGGGGTGAAATGAAGTCCCGGGTCACTAAAAACCTAAAGGGTTAAAGGTGCAGTAAGTATTAAATACTTAAAAGTGTTTACCATTCAGATGTTTTCCACTTTAAAAAGTTTTAAACCAAAGAAATTAATACATTATCAATAAGTGTCGATATAAATCCAAAACCACTGTCGTATCGGTCAGTGAAACGTAAACAAACAAAAAACGTTACATTTGCCTTCTTGAAAGTTTGTCCTCTGGTAAAAAAAAATAATTTTCCTGTGTCTATCATTTTTCTAGGACTTCCAATAAGTCTTCTACTTGCAGCTTTTGTGGCTAGTTAGAATGATAGCAATGTAGTTTTATCCAACTCTGTTTTTAGTGTCTCCAATGAAGCAGGGCTAATTCTGATATTGCGTAATGTAAGGCAGTTACTTGCCAGTCTCACTCCATTCTGCAGTGAATTCAGAAGTGGTAATTTTATGATAAATTGGGTGAAGACCACAGCAAAGGTTTTTTGATGTCTCATTTAGACAGTTTGTCCTGAATAGATGCAAATAGATTCAAGTCAATGTGAGATGCAGTTTGCAACTCATTTTACTTCCTCAATCAAATGTTTTTTTTATTTGAAACAAGATATTCAATGAGAAAAATGTAAGACAGGACTTGATTTTATTTACGGGAATTGATTTAAATAGTAAACAGTGGGCAATATATACCGAAATGGAGCCAGGTGATTGGACGAGAGGGGTTAAAATGTACAACGTGATCACATGGGAAATTGGCATGTTGCTACCGAGTGTTCATGTACCCTGATATCATTCAAATTCTGCCAAGTTACCGACAAGCGCCACCCCAATCAGACATTTTTGCATCAATTCAAGTGTAAACACATTTCCCTTATAACATATTGCGCGAACAACCACCAAGACAGGTTCTGGCCAAGTGGGAACCAGGAAGTGATTACATTCACATTAACAATGGTGAGCTCGATTTGGAGGTTGCATTTTCGCTCTAAAATTAAATTTTTACTCCACAGATGGTTTAGTTGGGGTTAGGTTTAGGGTTGGGGTTTGGGTTAGAGTTCCTATTGACTGTTATCCCTTAAAAAAACAGAGTTGTTTTTTTTTTTTTTGCCGCAAGTTCTCCACTCATTATTTTCACATGCAAACAAGCTTTGTGGTAAACTCCAAAGGTTTACTGCAGGTTCACCACTACTGGTGAAGAGCTGCAAACATTCGCGGCGCATCGCAAGCTCATTTACATGTGAAAATAATGAGTGGGAAGTCTACAGCAAGTTTTTCAGAACTCTAGATTTTTTGTAAGGAATATTTACAAATAAAAATACAACTCGTTTTTGGCGCCACTCTGTGGACATTTCACCCAGAAACTGGAGCTCACACATCACCCATATGTTCAATAACATTTCCAGCTTTGGCCACTGGGGGCAGTGATCATTTCAGAAGTGTAACAAGTTACTAAGTTTGATAAAAGATTATGTAAACAATCTATTTTTATTTGGAATAACGTGCACCATGCACAATATGACAAATCAAATCAAATCAAATCTCTTTATTGTCACACAGCCATATACACAAGTGCAATGGTGTGTGAAATTCTTGGGTGCAGTTCCAATCAACATAGCAGTCGTGACAGTGATGAGACAGTACCAATTTACAATAACATAAAATTAACACAGCACAATTTAAACATCTGATATACACATAATTACACTCAACAATATACAAATAATAACATACACTGTACGGTATACAATACGCCCTATATAGATACACATTATTCAATAAAAATAAACAAAATAAAAATATATAAAAAAGTATATATAGTATATATAGAATGTACAGTATTGTACTGTATCGACATTCAGGCTGTCGGTTGATAGTCAGTTGTTAAGAGAGAATATAATATAATAATAATATAATTTATGACAGTCCGGTGTGAGATATAGGAGTAAGGGTAATAAAGTGCAGTGCTGATGTATTTGATCATGGGAGATCAAGAGTTCAGAAGTCTGATTGCTTGGGGAAAGAAGCTATCATGGAGTCGGCTGGTGCGGGTCCTGATGCTGCGATAACTCCTACCTGATGGTAGCAGTGAGAACAACCCATGGCTCGGGTGGCTGGAGTCTCTGATGATCCTCCGAGCTTTTTTCACACACCGCCTTGTATATATGTCCTGGAGGGAGGGAAGCTCACCTCTGATGACTACAGACAAAGAGAGGGAAAGGTTGAAAATGTCCGTAAAAACACCAGCCAGCTGGTTCGCGCAAGCTCTGATGATGCAGCCCGGAATGCCGTCTGGGCCCGCGGCTTTGCGGAAATTCACCCATCGGAAGGATCGGGTTACATCCGCTACAGAGACGGAGAGTGAACTAACCTCTGTATCTTCGGCCGCGAGAGCTCTCTCCGCGGGGGAGGTGTTATTTCCCTCGAAATGAGCATAAAAAGTATTTAGCTCATCCGGGAGAGAGGCAGCGGTGTTCATGGCGGAGTTTTTATTCCCTTTAAAGTCCATGATGATGTTCATTCCCTGCCACATGCTTCTAGAGTTGGTGGTGTTAAACTGTCCTTCAATCTTGCTCCTGTACTGGTGTTTTGCGGTTCTGTTTTTCGGAGGGCATAACTGTCTTGTTTATGCTCCTCCACGTTCCCGGAATTAAAAGCGGAGGTCCGCACATTAAGTGCCACGCGAACATCGCTATTAATCCAAGGTTTCTGATTCGGATAGATCCGTATTGTTCTGGTCAGAACCACGTCCTCAGTGCACGTTCTGATGAAACACATTACGCTATCAGCGTAAAGCTCGATGTCATCATCAGAGGTGGACCGGAACATCTCCCAGTGCGTGTGATCAAAACAGTCTTGTAGTGGAGAATCTGATTGGTCCGACCAGCACTGGATTGTTCTGAGGGTGGGTACTTCCTGTTTAATTTCTGCCTGTAAGCGGGCAGAAGCAGAATGGAAGAGTGGTCTGATTTGTCAAATGGTGGGCGGGGGAGGAATTTGTAGCCATCCCGGAAGGGAGTGTAGCAATGGTCCAAAACCCGGTCCCCTCGTGTGTTGAAACTAATATGCTGGTGGTATTTTGGTGCGACTGATTTTAAACTGGCTTTATTAAAGTCCCCGGTCATAATGAACCTCAGGGTGCACGGTTTCCTGCTTGCTTATAATCCCATACAGTTCCTTGAGTGCCCGGTCTGTGTCGGCTTGTGGGGGAATGTACACAGCTGTGATAATGACCGCTGTGAATTCCCTCGGTAGCCAGAATGGTCGACACAGAAGCATAAGAAATTCCAGATCAGGAGAGCAGAAAGACTTGATAGAATGTACGTTCCTCTGATCACACCAGGATTTGTTGATCATAAAACATACACCACCTCCTCTGTTTTTACCTGAGAGGTCTTTCGCTCTGTCCGCTCGGTGCACGGAGAACCCCGCGGGTTCAATGGCTGAGTCTGGTATCTCCGCAGACATCCAAGTTTCTGTAAGGCAGATAATGCAGCAGTCCCTTGTATCTCGTTGGAAAGAGATCCGCGCTTTCAGCTCGCAGAGCTTGTTATCCAGAAACTGAACATTTGCCAGTAGAATACTGGGTAGCGGGGGTCGATTTGCATGGCGTCTTACTCTGATGAGAACGCCGGCTCTGTTTCCCCTTTTCCTTTTGCAGGAAAGGTAATGCACCAAGGAGTGTGCATTACAAAATGTCAGTTTGGTGTTGCCTCAAATTCTGGACGCATCCGGAGCCAGGGCAAGTTGTCACATGGGGAAGTTGTCACAAGGGCTACATCTAAGTAACTATATGGTTTTGAAACAAAAGTCCAGTTGCACAAACATGCAAGAGTTTTCTCTAGCAGTGGATGTGTATGGTTGGTGTTCTCTGATATTCCTGTTTATATAAAGTGCAAAAGTTTCCATGCTAGTGGTTGCAGCAAGCAGGTGGTTGGAAGGAAATGATTCAAACATGTTTAACTAAAGCAAAACAGCCTAAAGGCTTCATACTGCATAGTCATATTTGATGCAGCACATGTTCTTTAAAGACACTGGAATTCCTGAAAATATAAATCTTCTTTTGATGATGGGCCAGAAAAGCACAGTTCCGGGGTAATCTGTCCATGACCGTGGTAACAATGGGTAAGGGCAGAGTTTGTCCTTGTGGTGAAAATGCCTGTGTTTTCACACAGTAGTGGTTTTAACCACCACGCAAACCATGCAATTGCGTGTGGCCCCGGACGTTGAGAGGACCCCCACCCCAGTAGGAAAGCTACGCAAAAACCGTTTGAGGTGACATGTTGTTCTGGGTACAACCGCGAACACGCCATTATCAGCGCTCTCAGTGGTGGTTCACGTTGCCGTGTTCAGGTCAGTAGAACTTTGGGTTTGGGTTTGTAATTTATGAAAAAATATATAGGCCTTCCAAACTTGTCTCACTCACACACTCAGATACATGCGAACGGCTGAGTTAGGGGCCGTTCACACAAAACGTGTTTTTGTGTGCGTCTGCTCTGTTTCTTCATTGTTTTCCTATGTAAACACGCAGGACGAACGTGTTTCTTCAGTGTGTCACGCAGTGACCGGCACATTTTTAGACACTGTTTGAAGTTAATAAGAACTTCAGGTTTCAAAAACGTATGTCGAGACACCAGCGTTCTGTTTCATTCGTTGCGCTGCATCTAAACTGTTTTTAGTGTAGGTGTCACAAAGATTTAAAGTTCTGAACCAGTTCAGGTTGTAAAGAGGTGAATGTTACAATGTTTAACATTATTCCAGATTGTTCTGCACCAAGCAAAGTTTCAGCGCTTGATAAATGGCAATGTTTTTTCCCTTTCTGCTCTAGTGTGCTGAGGGGCCGCCATGCCTTGTGTGTTTACTGTTACTGTTATGAATGTTGCCTACGGTGCTTACAAAAAAATACAGCCTTTTGCAACATGGTGAACAATACACTGCAGCATCAGAATATAAGCTCCTGGTGAAAGTAAAGTAAATAAGACAGGAATATAATACTATTGTATACAACAAATCATCAAAGTAATAATAATAATACTGTCTCAAGTTATAATGACAAACTGGGCAACAATAAATAATTGATGGGTTATAATATTAATAAATACCAACTAAATTCCAAAATGTTACTGGGTGAAGTTCACAAAAAAAAAAAAAAAGAAAAAAAAAAAGTGTTTTGTACAAATATATGTAGGTAAATATAGATTTTTTTATCTGTGGAAAAATGGGAAAACGTGCATTAATTACATTTAACTAGATTTTTATTTCATTAAACATTTTGAATGTATGTACAGTTTATAGGATGAATACAAAATTATGATTTAAAATCAATTTTATGCAAATTTTTAAGCAAAAATTGTCAAAATGGGGCCCCGGGTTGGTCTGTTGATTGGAGCCTCAGAAATCATAAACCCGCCCCTGTATTCACACACCAGCCTGTCTGTCGCTCAGAGGCCCTTGTTAGCCTCTTATAAGAATGCAGTGTTCATGCACTATTGCGCCCCCTTCCTACCTACTTAGATATGACATTTTTGTCTGATATAGATTCATACAGCATGCAAAGGATAATAACAGGTTGGCATTGGAAATTTAGTTTAATATTTACATTTGAAGGGTTAATAATTTCCATCAAACAACCATTATTTATTTCAGATGATATAGGGACAGGGGCTAGTTGACAAACTTGTTACTAAGCAGACTATTTCTTAGAGTAGGTTTATTTTGTTTAACTCAATTTCTGTGTGCCTTAAAGTATTGGCTGCAAAAGTTTTTTTTTTTTTTCTTCTTCTTCTTTTGAAAAGTTCCACCATTATTGGCCAGGATAAAGGATACAATTCATTTAACAAATTAGTTTGAGAAAATAAGTGAGTTGTTAAAAGAGCAACCTGGCATTAAATAGCCTATTACAGTATACAGTTGGCTTTTCAACAAAAGTTAACTAATAATAAAAAAATTAAAAAAATAAGCACAAAACAAATTACAAAACATTTAAGTGGCAAAACCACTGCAATAAGAACAATAACTCAGAATACACATACTATGTACTGTTTTATGTTAAATCTCAAAGATTAATCTCAAGATTAATTATTAATCCCTGGTAAAGTATGAGCATGTTATACCTGGAAAAACACAACCCTGGATTACATTAACCCAGGGTTTAAAATGACCCTTGGTTACCTATTTTAAATGAGTGGAAGCCAGTTAAAGCAGATTCTAGTGGGTAAATGGTCAAGTGAGGTGATTCAACTAATACAGGTGAATGTTGTATCCAAACATCTTAGATTGTCATATTAGAATAACTTAAAGTCTGCATGGCCAGCTACCATAGTATCATGTTTTCTGTCTTTGAATCTTGAATCTGAGTGGGTTTACACAATGCAGAATTGCATTATGGGAATTTTATTAATAATATATGCAATTGCACCAACAAACACCCACCATTAGTTAATCTCTCTCTCTCTCTCTCTCTCTCTCTCTCTCTCTCTCTCTCTCTCTCTCTCTCTCTCCCTCTGATGCACATTCAATGGCACATGGTATCAGTATCCACCATGAAAAACAATAGTGGGAGGATATTGACTGGAAAGGGCTCAATATGAGTGACTGAGTGCAATCTGTATTGACAAGACATGTTCTTGCATCTGCTGCGCTTTTAATGCACACAGTGTACCGGGGCTAATACATGTGCAATTGTGCCATGTGTCAATGCACAACACACAGTCAGTATCCTCTGCAACAAGGAGGTCTATAATACCTGAAGAGAGATACAGTATCTGTAGCATTCCCATTCATCTCAATGGAAGTTGCTCAGCTGGCACATTTTTCCCCCCAAACCATTCACCTGAGCCATAAATGCCATGTGATTATTTACTCAGGAGCCACTGACAAACGGCTTTTTTTTAATGGTCATCAATAGAGCGCAACATCCGTCTTGATCCTGGGAGTATTTTTCCCATTCATTTTTTCCATAGAAATTTCATAAAATCCTTCATAAAAGAGTTGGAAGCCATGAACCAAACCAACCAGCTCCAAGGTGAATCACAACATTACAAACTTTGATTTAATGCAAAAAAAAGTATTTGAAAATCAGACAAAAAAACAAAGATACAAGACTGTGTACTTAACGTCTTTAAAAAGAAAATTAACAACAATCCCATAAAGCATTGCAAATTACGTAATCAAAAAAGAAATGATGGAAAATATAAACCTATTCATTTAAAGTTGTTAATTATAAATATAGAATCAATATATACGCAAGTAGTTTGAGAGTGTAGGAAGAGTGACTCAAAGTGCGACATGGGAGTGGGCAGTCGCTGCAGAGCTCTTTTGCTGTGCTTTGTTTGCCGTGATTCTCTGATTGGTGGATTTTTCCTCACAGGATAATGGGTAGTGTAGTTCTTTACCAGGAATTTCACTATTAAACAGTTAATAACACAGACTGATGGCTTCAACAGAAGCATTTTCCATCAATTAACAACCTCAGAGCTCACGCTAGGTCTCTCTTAATTAGATTTATAAGTTATTGTTAACCTTTAGTTTTCCTATGAAAATGAATGGGATTTTTATTTCTGGAACTTATGGAGCATGATCATTTTTGCCCCCAGAATGATGTAGTTATGGCATCTACCAGTAGGGGCTAACTAGACCATGCAAACTAGATGGGCAACAAATTTGCGGCTCCAGCAACACAAGACAATTGTAGTCTGCATTTGTCCAAAAATGTGTGATATGTTCATATCACCAGATAAAAATGTCTTTAATCAGAACCACTTTGATCTTGCATCTTAAATTGACAAAATATAAGCCACAGATTTTAAACCAGCTCACGCCCTTCGCGCCATTAGGGCACCGTTAGCGGGCGATGAAACAGCTTTAGGGGACATAGTTTACGAGTGAAATGCCAACCTTAGTTGTAGCGCTGGCAGAATACATTAGTTCACCTGTCCATCTCTCCGCGCACAAGTCAAAGACCCTCAGTTCTGGCCTGCACACTCTATTAAAGCCCTACTGCAAATAGCTTAAGCTCAATATTGGGATGACTCAGGGCGTTTGGCCCTCTATTTCTTCCAATCTTGTGTGATTGGATGCCATTTCTCCAGTAGAATCAGCATGGCTCGGTGTTTTCCCAGCAATTCTGTTCCACACGGTTGGCCTTCACTGCCGAAGATAGACAAGCATCTTAATATTGTCCAGAGATGCTAACAGTGGGGGACTTGGTGTATTTTAAAGATGCAGAGAAAGCACCTTAGCAACTGCATAGCAATCTGCTAAAAACTGCTTCTCATTAAAATATTTTTTACACCTTCACTGTTTTGTTGTTGTTGTTTTTTTTAAGGTTTCTACAAACAATGTCCAACAATGTACAGTATATACGTACATGCATCACAGGAGAATCATGTCATTTTGGTAATTTTTTCTAAAGGCCATGTTTATTCCCATCACAGTGTGATTTCCAGCACATCTCATATTCTGTATTGTGTTTAATAGAATTCTGTGCTGTAAATGACAGCAATTTTTAATGCTTTTAAAATTAAATGGCCGACTCCTTTGTCTTGCTAAGCTAATTTCATAGCTAACATTTTATGTATTCTAAATACACACAATTAAATAATATTTTCACACTTCTTTTCATAATATGGCAAAATTACAGCTTGACTGAATATGACACATAATAAAAATACTCTGCTTACTAGTGATATTTATATTGATTTTCTTTGTTTGTTCTTTTAAACATCAATTGTCTCATATTTTATCTCAAGCATGCTCTTCACTAACACTTTTGTTCACTTGGTTAACAAGTACACTAACTTTTGAAAAAGACTATAAGGGAAATCACGCCATAACAGTCATAATTTTGGTGCCTGGGTTGCTCAGTGAGTAAAGATGCTGACTACCACACCTGGAGTCACAAGTTCAAATCCAGGGCGTGCTTAGTGACTCCAGTCAGGCTTCTTAAGCAACCAATTAGCCCGGTTGCTAGGGTGGGTAGATCATGTTGGGTTAACCTCCTCGTGGTCGCTATAATGTGGTTCTTGCTCTCGGTGGGGCGCGTGGTGAGTTGTGCGTGGATGCACAGAGAACAGCGTGAAGCCTCCACACGCGCTACGTCTCTGAGGTAATGCGCTCAACAAGCCATGTGATAAGATGCGTGGATTGACGGTCTCTGCCACCTGGATTGAGGCACCATGAGGATTCCAAATTGGAGAGAAAAAAAAAAGCAATAAAATGTATTTTGTAAGAACATTATGGTGGTAGCTTATAGATTCATTTACCAGTTCATGTCTTTAACCATTAAGCTGAATTGGTTGAACTAAATGATTATGCATTCATCTGTGTCTCACATCTGAGACAGGACTTTGGCTAGTTTAGTAAAAGTTTCACGGACAAACACATGCTGCCCCCCATAATGATCCAATCTCTTGAATCTTTAAGCCTGAAAGAGTGAATTAGAGAATTAGGCTCAGTTATGTGTTACATCAGTATCAAAATGTCAAACTGCATAATTCACCAGTCCTTACACTGGGAGTTCTAGCATGCATCTCAATATAGAGCATCAGTTTTTGTCAATCTCACTGCTAATTCAGTGCATGTGCTTGCAGAGTAATAAGCATTTGACATCTTTTGATGCTTAGTCAAATCTGATAATGTAACACAGCTTATTTGTTGATTTGGGCTTCACTTCAAGAATGAAGACTTTGTAACCATAGAAACAGACGTGTCACATGATTTCAGTTCCGGTGCTGTCAGTAAGGATTGTGTAGGGAGAGAGAGCTCCTCCGCTGACAGCTGCTTATGAGCCCTGCAGAATAACAATCCACACTCACCTGTCCAAAACTATGTTTTATTCGTCATTTAGTTGATTCAGGAATTTTCCCAATCCTGCTTCAAGTAATTTAGAGTGAATGCTCCTCTGTGTAGAAGTTATAAGCAATGTTCCCCTTAATTTTTGTTTCAATTGTGTGTTTTACAAAGAATGGCACAGTTTAAAAAAAAACAATGCAGTTGTATTATTGTAACACTTTACACTAAGGTTCTATTCATTAACATTAGCTTAAGGATTAATTATCAAACTAACAATAAATAATAGTTTTACAGCATTTATTAATCTTGGTTTATGTTAACAGATGCAAATACGATTGTTAATTTTTAATGTTTGTTCAAAATACTAATATTTACATATACAACTTCTAATTTTAAACTAAATTTAAACATTAGTTAGGAATTAGTTCATGTAGTTCATAAAGTATTTCAATAAGTCTAAAAAATATATTTTTAGGCTATATAATGTATACAGTTTGAGATTATGGTAGACACCCTCTATGAATACAGTAACTAAAAACAGAAACAAAATATATATTTATCACCCAAATTTAGCCTAATTGTACCAGGATGTGAGTTACAGTGTCAAGAAAAAGTATGCGAACCCTTTGGAATTACCTGCATTTATGTATAAATTTGTCTTAAAATCTGATTTGATCTTCATCTAAGTTGAACAAGCACAATCTGTTTTAACCCCCTAGGCTAATGACATCAACAAAAGCTGATTAGAGTCAGGAGTTGGCAAACCTGGCATCCAATTAATGAAACGAGATTGGAGGTGTGGGTTAGAGCTACTTTGACTTATAGAAAGCACTCAAACATTTTGAGTTTGCTATTCACAAGAAGCATCTACTGACATGGACCATGCTTCGCAAAAAAGAGATCTAAGAAGACATACGATCAAGAATTGTTGCTTTGCATAAAGCTGGAATGGGTTTCAAAGTTATTTCGAAGAGCTTACATATTCATCGGTCCGCAGAAATTGTCTATAAATGTAGATGATTTAGTACTGTGGCTACTCTCCCTAGAAGTGGCCGTCCAGCCAAGATGAATCAAAGGGCACACTTCAGAATGCTCAATGAGGTATAAAAAACCTTGAGGGAATCATTGGAACTGGTTAACATCTCTGTTCATGAGTCTACTATATGGAAAATATTAAACCGGCATGGTGTCCATGGCAGGACACCACGAAGGAAGACGCTGCTTTCCAACAAAAACATTGCTGTGCACCTGAAATTTTCCAAAGACCACCTTGACACTCCACAACGCTACTGGGAACATGTTTTGTGGACTGATAGAATTAAGGTTGAATTGGTTGGGATGAACAAGCAGCACTATGTATGGCGTAAAAAGGGCACCACATACCTGAAACATGAAAACATCATACCAACGGTGAAGTACGGTGGAGGGAGCATCATGATTTGGGGCTGCTTCGGGGCCTGGACTGCTTGCCATCATCAAGGGAAAAATGTATACCCAAGTTTATCAAGATATCCTACAGGATAATGTCAGGGTGTCTGTGTGCCAGCTGAAGCTCAGTAGAAGTCGGGTGATGCAGCAGGACAATGATCCTAAACAATCGAAGTAAATCCACTACAGAATGACTTCAAAAAAAAGAAAATCCACCTTTTGGAGTGTCCCAGTCAGAGCTCAGACCTTAACCCAATAGAGATGCTGTGGAATGACCTCAAGAGAGCCGTTCACACCAGACATCCTAAGAACATGGCTGAGCTGAAGCAGTTCTGTAAGGAAGAATGGTCCAAAATTCCTTCTGAACGTTGTGCAGGTCTAATCCGCAGCTACCAGAAATGCTTGGTTGAGGATATTGCTGCAAATGGAGGATCGACCAGTTATTACTTACTTTTTCCACAGCACTGTGAATGTTTAATGGGATGTGTTCAATAAAGACATGAAAGATTATAATTGTTTGTGTGTTGTTAGCTTAGGCACATTTTGTTTGTCTATACTTGTGACTTTGATGAAGATGAGATCACATTTTATGATCAATTAATGCAGAAAACCAGCTAATTCCGAAGGGTCACATACTTTTTTCTTGCCAGTGTATTTATTATTTTTACATTTTCTAGAGGCCACACATTACAGTAATGTTGTTCTGTCTTATTTATCTTGAGATTTTATTTTTCTTTGACCTTTATAAAAAACGAAGATAACTTTTGTTGAGATAAATATTATGTTGAAATCACAAGAAAAAAAATAAATAATAATGCAATGCTTAGGGGGGTTCAGTATGTTTGGAGACAGTCATTATTTTGTACTGTTCTAGGACACAGTCTTTATCTCACAAATAATCAGCAATGCATATTTTCAAACAAGATTAGTCTCAAGCAATTCAACATTCAAGAAATCTTTGGCTTTTTCCCTCACATTTTTCGATTTACTTTTGTGCCATGTTCAGAATATCATACTAACCTACTACTGTTACTATATGTGCAGGTTATAGTATGTATTCTGTGTACAGTATGCAAATTGCATGTAGTCAAGGAAAACCCAGATGACTTACCCATCCTACATGCTGTAAAGCAAAATGTGCAATATACTACACATGCTATGCTCAGAATGGCATATTACCATACCGCTGTTACTATTTCTGCTAATCTATATATTGCAAAAGTAGTAAGAGTAGTACACCATTCTTAACATAACAAGAGAACACTGCATCAAATATTGTATCCCACAATGAATTGCACTAGAACTACCATTTCCAGTTTGATGAATAAACATTTTTTTTTATTTTATTTTTTTTTTATCAGACTATTTTTATTTGATGATAACTGGATGCTACTAACATGCAACATTATGAGGTCAAGCATTCTACTGTTTATTGTTGCAAAATGTGTACTGTTTCACTTACTATTTAAAAAAATGACCCTATACAGTGTATACTGCACAGTATTCAGTAAGTAGTAAGCATGCATGCCACTTAGAGGGAATGTTGGTTATAAAAGGCCTGTATACAGTAAGTGACTAAGCAGAAGTTATACAGTGACATAGACAGCTGTGAGGTCACATCACTCGCTGAAGCTGCTTTGCATATTTTCTATTTGAATTAGCAAAGCAGTTCCAGTTGGAAATGACAAACTGAAAGTTTGCTTTTTCTACTCTGATCTGCAGATCCTACCGGCATCAGTTGAAGATTTGTTTTCACTGTGCTATTTACATATAGACGTTTAATACCCCTGTTAGTGTGATCTACAAGTCTGGGCAAAGATGCAAGGTGAGCTTTCACTCTGAAGAGTATGAGCACCAGAACATGTTTTAAAATGGTCTACACAATAAGTGTAGATTGAAGATTTGATTGTCAGTATATGGTGATTCCTCACAAAATTAAAACCTCAAATATAGCTGCAAGCCAATCCATGTTTCAGCTCTGACAAAGGGTTCCCACACCTTTTTACCAATACATTTTCATAACTTTCCCTGTCCTGTGCTTGTCTGTTCTATATAATATATTTTAGAGGTGAGCATAAATAGATAATCTTATCTTCACTATAGAAATTTGGATTATTTTTAAGATATTATTAGATTCCATGGTCTCGAAATCACAATTTAAAAATGTTATTATATTTCCAGGTTTTCCATGACTTTGACTTATTCATCCTACTAAATAATTAGTCCATTCATGTCACTTATGTCAGTATGTCAGGTATGTCAGTTTTATCTCATTTAAAAGCCAGAATTGACACAAAATAGATTGGTGGGTGGATGGACAGACAGATAGACAGATAGGTAGATGGATGAATGAATGGATGGATGGATAGATAGATGGACGGACGGACAGACAGATGGGCAGATAAATAGATAGATAAACAGACAGATGGACAGACCGACAGAGAGATGGATGGATGGATGTATAGACTGATAGATTTACATTTAGTTATTTTGCAGACACTATTATCCAAAGCAACTTACAAATGATGAACATAGCAAGCAATTTGTCATACAAAGTTCAACAATATCTGCAGTGTAGATAGATTGGCAGACAGACAGACAGAAACACACACACATATTAGTAAAGTCATCAAAACTATGGAATAACATAAATGGAACTATGGGAATTATGTTGTGACTAAACAAAATCCAAAATAAATCAAAACTGTGTTATATTTTAGCATCTTCAAAGTAGTCACCCTTTACCTAGAATTTGCAGACATGTACTCTTGACATTTTCTCAACCAACTTCTTGAGGTATCACCCTGTGATGCTTTTTAAACAGTATTGAAGGAGTTCCCATCTATGTTGGGCACTTATTGGCTGCTTTTCTTTATTATTTGGTCCAAGTCATCAATTTCAAAAACTTTTTATTTTTTTATTAAATTTTAGTTTTATAATGAAATAAATTAATATGGTGGCACAATTATATTTTTGTCTACAAAACTAATTTCAATCGTTTAAGCATACGCCTTCAGATCAAAACATTTCAGTCAAGTGTTTCAAAACTTTTGACTGGTAGTGTAGATAGATAGACAGAGAGATGGATGGACGGACGGACAGACAGACAGTGGATAGATAGATAGACAGACAGACAGACAGATAGATGGATAGATAGATAGATAGATAGATAGATAGATAGATAGATAGATAGATAGACGGTCAGACAGAGAGACAGACAGACAGAAAGACAGATAGACAGATAGACAGACAGACAGATGGATGGACAGATGGATGGATGGATGGATAGATAGACAGACAGATGGACAGAGAGATGGATGATGGATGGGCGAATGTATGGACAAATGGGCGTACGGATAGATAGATAGATAGATAGATAGATAGATAGATTGAGAGAGATAGGGGGAGAGAAATAATTACTGTCTCCACTATTCAAGCTAAAATGCCTTATACTGAAATCACAACAGACAATGACAGAATAAATTGACATCAAACAAAAGCATCCGTGAGCATTTTTCTGTACAAATATTGTAAACTAGCCTGTTTAAAATGAGGGGCTCCCCTAAGAGACTTTGTGCCCCCATTCAATAATAGCTCGAAAAACCTCTCCTTATTGTGCTGTTATGAGATAACTAACACTGCAAACAACTGCAGCCATTTCGCCACAGGTCAGAGAGAAGCCATCACTCATATTGGCAGGATGTTAAAAGGCTTTCTTCCTCCCCTCTGCAGCTAAAAGGCTTTTTAATGTTTGCTGAGCACTTGTTTGTCCAAACCTTGTGGGAACACGAGCTGTCACGCCTGGCCTGGGCCTGGAAATCTGGTTGGTAATCCTTCGATTTGGAGAAATGTAGCGGCCAGTCGGATTTAGGCCATATTGCTTTGTTTAATGACGGGTGACACGTCCGGCTTAAGCTAGGAGGTCAGACCAGCAGGTGGTTGTATGAAGACAATAAGCCGCGGTCTTATCCTCGGCTAAAACCTGTCTTGACTCTTTGCTCTCATTGGCATTCAGGGAAAACCTTTGTTCATAGAGCAGATCGCTAACAGACAGCTTAGACCTTGTCGACAAATCCCAATCCAGGAGCGGCGTGCTGATCGGTGTTAGCCGCTAAATCTGGATATGTTGAGATATTGTTTTGACTGTCAGAGGCAAAGAGGATAAGATAAAAGAATACGATAAAACCTGAGAAACCCTCCAAGACTTACATGTGCACATATGCACTGTCATATACATATTTAAGGAACTTTATTTATTCGTCTTAATTTGCTCTTGACAACTTTCTTTAGTGTTCGTTCTTCTGTGGAACACAAAAGGTGAATTTTTTAAAAGTTTTGTTTACACTACTGACACTGAATGGTGTTGAGACCAGCATTCGCAACACAACATATGCTGGTGAGCAGATACTGTATGCAGTTCTTTGCATCAGGAATGGTATTATAATGTGACTGCTGAATGTGTGTGCTGACAGCTTGACTCTGATGGTATAGGTCAAAGTCAGGGAGGTTTATGTTAATCAAGTATGGGAGTTATTAAATCTGGGATGTGTTTCCCGTACAACGACGTAACTCACTGATTAACCACCATAGTATGATGCATCGATGATGAAATGAACTAACTAGTCACGACTGTTTCCGGAAACCTTAGTAACTGTGTCACACATCCATCATTCATACCATGTTGATTCAACAACATAGAGCTGTCGTTAATGACGTTATGCATGGGGTAGAGTAATAACTTCCACGAATATTAAATTATAAAAGCTCATTTACACGTACAACAGAAACCCGTTTAATGCAAGAAAACTGCTGGAGACATGAAAACTGCATGCACTGTGTAGATAAGTACACTGCAATAAAGATGGGTTTCCCTCTACATCAGACTTTGAGATTCCTCCGACGCAGTTGAGCACATACGCACATGTGTTCTTTGACAGAAAAAGTGTGTGATAAAGCACTTTCTCTTAACAGCCTTTAATGCCTGAATCGACTGCATCACGTGACGTTTCAGAATGTTGCTTTCTGCAAAATCCCAGGATAAGCAGTTTTCTTCATGTAAATGTGATCAAAATGTTGTCAGAATGAAAGATATATATGGAATAAAAAATAGAAGTCTCAGCAAAGTGAAATGATGTCCATACAGCAAACTAACAAGCAACTACTTCTTTTGAAAAAACTACTTTTGCAAACATTGTATAACTTAGCTCATTAACTAAACAAAATCAGTAAAGTAGCTTTTCTTTGTCTAATTTTAGATTGTAAGGTGTGCAATCATTTACATTGAGATTTTTAATGCAAAGCAACTGACTGTGCATTCATGGAATACATTTTTATCAGTTTCTGTGCTCCTTGGGAATTAAACCCAAGGGCAAATATATGCATGTGTCTTTTGATTATAGTCATAGTTTCTCTTCTGAGTAGCAATTATTTTTGCAATTCCGTTTGGTGATACTAGTGGCGTAGAAATTACACACTTTTTAAAAGTTATTAAAAACTTATTAAAACACTTCTTTGTTTATTGCACCTTCACTGTTAATTTGAGCTGTAAAGTTGTTGAAATTGTCGTTTTTGCGGGATTACATGGTTTACGCTGTTACGTCATCATGGCAGCTAAGTTGTATAATTGGGTATAACTTTACGCAGAAAAGGTTAGCAACACTAAAATCATGTTAACACGCATATTGTTTACATCTTGTGGCTGTTCTTTTGAAATATTGAGTATTTTAACGTTTAAAGATTGACCCCATTCACTTCCATTGTAAGTGCCTCTTTTTAACCCAGATTTTTGCTTTTTTTTTAAAGAAAAGGATGGATGAGTCTAAATAAATTTTTTGTGGTACATTATAGAGGTAGACTGATATATATCGGTTTTACCGATTAATCGGTGCCGATATTTGCTTTTTGGAACTATTGGTTATTGGCACAAATCTATGCTGATAGTTGCAGATCGTTTTTTTTATTATTCCTACAGTATAACAGCCTCTAGAAGTGAAATAAAAACAATCACTGATACCTTGTGGGGATTTGTTATATCTAAATCTTTTGTCATTGATAGTATTCGTCCATATTTTTATCCTCACTTCAATGCATATTTTGTTATTTAGATAAATCAACAAGTGTTCTAAACTGAAGCGAGAGCATGCAAAGAAAAATGCGACTATATAGAAACTTTCTTGTGAATAATAATTAAAAACCTCACCTGGCAATATATAAAATCCTCAATCGGGTGAATATAGGCTATAAAAGCTTAATTTGGTAAATACTTAAATATAGAGCATTCTAACTAAGCCAATTCTCCATCATTTCAAAATAAGAGTCTCGAAATAAGTAAGTGTATTTCGGGTTTGTTTATAGTTAAAAGTTTTTCTGGTTATTATTGGGATTTTGTTGCACAATAGACTGAATCTGGAATTTTGTTCTTTTTGGACTCTTGTTGTCTCTGTTTGTGCCCGTTGTGGTATGGAAAGACTAAGACTATTTTTTAACATTCTATAAATCGATTTTAAAAACTATCGAATGATTAATTTGTTATCTGCCTATTCCACCACCTTAGTTATCCTATCGGCAAAATCCACTATCGGTTGGCATTATGACATAAATGCTGTAGATTGAGCTTAACTTGTATTGAACCCAGAATATTGCTTTAAGCAATTAGAGTGACAATATTGAACATATATTATATTATAAAGATGCATCTGATGCTCAGAGTGAGAAGAAGTGTAGTTTGTGGCAGAGCAAAAGCAGAAATATAATACAAGACACTTATCGAACATTAGTTTAGTCATAACTACACCAATCTACCAACAAAAGTAATACAAAAATAATCATGCATTTTATTATATTCACACACCCAAAAGATTGTGAAACTAATTTGGCTCTGTCCACTGTGGGGGCAGTGTCCTCCTGGAATCCTGAAAACGTATTGGATGGAAAGTAATGACAGACAGCATCATTTGTAAATTTGAACATGTATGAGAGAAGGAAAGAAAAGTGTGAGTTACTGAGCATGTCTTGAGTCTCTCACTGCAGTACCCTAATTGAACAGGAGGGAAAGGGGTGTGTGTGTAACTCAGAAACACATTCTGACAGATCATTTTTCAGGCGTATGAAAGGCAGGACCCTGAGCAGAGAGGATGAGTTGGATATTGAACGGACCTGCGTCACTAGAGAGAGTCTAATTCTGACCAGCAGACACAGCTCAGATGAGCTCTGTCTGCAAACTCGCCTGCTCGATAGCCACCAGGGCCTCAGCGACACACACACACACACACAATCACACACACTAAGGAGTGTGGCAGCTTTATATGACAGCTCTAAATGCTTCAGTAGCACTGTCTGTGTGCAGGTTGTTCCGCTTGGCCGGTGACTGCATGAGTCTGTCCAGGTTTCTTTGAGCAGTTTTTCAAGAGACACTCCTTTTCCACTTATTTGAGTTAGCACAGTTGTATTTCTTTGGCGACTGCTGATTTTTCAAACAGCCCAGTGGATCAAGGAATTTTTTTTAGCTGAAATGTGACTTTCAATGCTCAGGATGTTTCTTTAAAAATTCCTTAGAAAAATAGACACTAATGAGACAATTTTTGACGAATGGTAACATACAAAACAATGTCATATTATTTTAATTGTAAAGTGTTTATTCACCATAGTAGTACTGTTTGTTGTACAGTCTTAGATTTATGCTGATGTAAGTAGAAGATCATTGTAATTTTTATTACAGTAATAGGTATTTACACAATTTCAATTGTATGACAAATCTCCATTAAACTTAATTGAATAAAGTGTATATTATGAATGAGCATTATGAGAAGAATGTAACATTTTTTAATATTAAAAATATAAATATAATTATATATAAATATTCGTTTTTTTAACTTAATAATTCACTTTTATGCTTAATTTATAGTCATGTAATTATAATGTTAAATAATTCCACACTTCAGTTTTAAGGAAGAAAATCTTTATAAATATTCAACTATCAGATGATGTCATTTAATTCAGCAATCAGAAGATCACCTGATAAATATTGTTATAAAGAGATCTTCATGGTTTTAGTGCCACTTTACATATACAGTATAATGTATAAAGTATGATGTGGCACAAAACAATGGAGATCTCAACTGAAAGGAATAAAACATTATGTGAAGTATTTAATTAAGTATTTTAAAGTATTTGATAATTTTTTACACATATTTTTCTTTTTACAGTATCTAAATAATCTAAATCTAAATATTCAAATACTTTAAATATCTAAATTTGTTAAAATGTAATTATAATATATAATAATTACATCTGCTTTAAGAATGAAAACATTTTTACATATAAAACTATCAGATTCTATTATTTAATTCTGCAATCAGAAGATCACCTAAAAGTTGCATATTTAAAGAGATCTTCACTGTTTGTGTGCCACATTACATAAATATTGTATATAGTATTATGTGGCACAAAACAATGGAGATTTCAATTGAAATTAACTACACATCATGTGAAGTATTTTGTAGTGTTTGACATTTAAAAAAAATCTATTTATAGTTTAGAAATAATTATTTGAAAATACATCACTTTTATGTGTAATTTATAATAATGTAGATTATTTAGAGATCTTAAAAATAGACTTCTTTTTTTGTGTGATGACAAATAGTACTGGCACAATCCCAAAGAATTTGGACAAAAATGTCACCTTTTTCTTTTGGGGTGAAATGTGGACATGCTTTCATGAGATTCACCCCATTGAAATAGCTCTCAAAATAATTTAATGAGAAATATTTGAGTTCATATTGAGATCTCTTTTGATTGGAGACTTTGATATCTTGGCAAATCTGAGCACAGTTTGAGACATTGAGATCTTTTCTGAACACGTGAGATTTCTGGAGTCTTGTTATCAGGAGAAACACCTGAGAAGCAGGAGACTTCAGGAAAGGCCTCAATTTGCTCTCCATGTAATCTTGATGCGCTCTTTGAAAAACAATTGAGAAACTGAAGAGATCTTATTTGCAAAAAAAAAATGTTTTCTGTTGGTGATGATTGTTGTCATTTACTCTTCCATAATAATGGGTCCCAACTTTACACTCTGACCTCTCTGGATGAATTATTAATCAACCACTACCAGCCGGCATCCAAAATCGATCAATCATTCCATCTGCCCAGAAAATCTCCAACTCTGGATGTGTTATCTTAATACACCACATCTGCTCTGCCCTTCAAAGACCCTTACATGAAGGTCACAGGTTGCAGAATGGCTCATGTTTTAGGGTGAAGTCAGGTTACCAGATGCATTAAAATAATTTTATGTTGCAGACACTAAAGAATTCTATTATATGCACAATGTGTGTACATAAGTTCATGAACTTCAAATCAAGTAATTCTGATAGTGATTGGCTGACTGTACATTGAAATTTCTTATTACACGGCTACCTACCAAATAAATAAATGGACATGAAATATTGATGTTGAGTTGAAATTATTTTATTATGTGAGAAGAAACAGTGCGAGTAGTTATACGAGAGACATAAAACTAGCACAAATGATTTGTTTGAAATCGATCACCTGGTAAAGTGTCAGTTATTTAGTTTAACAGTCATTATAGGGTTAGGCAATATCAAATATTAGCAATTTTCTTGTGAGGATATTTGCTGCCACATTTTGAATACTGAAATCATTTTAAAGCCTTTTTTGGGGGGAGGTATTAAGTTTAGTTGATTAGTTTCATGATCTTGTCTCATGACTCACCAGTGTAAGAGCATTAAGAAAGAAATGTTTTAATAGTGTGAACGTTTTGTGCATAAGTATGAAAAACGGCATTAGAGTTGTTAAGTTCAATTGATTTTGTGAATCAGTTCAAACTCTATTTCAATTAAAAACTCTGCTTCATTGGTTTATTTGCATTACTGTGTTATTATTAATATTATTATATTATTATTATTATTATTATTATTATTTTCACGGAATGCTCTAAGTGGCATTTTCAATATATTAAAATGTAGATATATGTAGGTACGTATTGCTATTAATTACTCTGTTTTATTTTTGTGTTGGTGAATATAAATATAAAGTAAATATCTTCCTTGTATTCAATTAGCTACATTTTTAACTACATGTTATTGTGTTTTAGTTGCTTTAACCCTCCTAATGCATTCAGAATGTGCTTACACCTTTCGCATTCTCAGGTCAATAATGACCCGGTGGAATTCAAGCTTATAAATCATTCATAACCTGATGGTTTTCATCTAAAACTGTATTGTAAGTCATTAATAAGTTCTTAACTGTTCAAACATGTAAAAAGATTGATATTTTTGGCATGTTAACTGACAAATATAAAAGTTTTTTTAGACATAATAAAATGTCAAAATTCTTTGACATTTCAAAATATACATTAATTACAGCACAACCAGTGTGATACATGTGAAGATATCATTTTTATCAACATTTCTGTGAAATTGTATCTAAATATAACATAATATACAATTTATATGAACATCTAATGTGAGAATTATTAGTAATTTGAATGAATTTCCTATTACTCATAACTGCTCAATACAACTTGGTGGTCAAAAGTTCTGAAACCAACGTATCAACTTAACATCATAAAAACAAGTGTACAACTCAAGTATACAACATTAATACTTCTTTACTATGTTTTCAAGCTAAATCTATTCAATTTACTTGATGCATGAACTGCCAAATGTTGATGTGTGTTTGCTGTAAGCTGGTTCGGCATCAGATGGCTGTAGAATAAAATGTGGACAATTTCCTGTTTCAAGCCCTATTTAGACTAATGAATGAACTTTTGCTCTCACTACACCCCCTTTAGACAGTAGTACCTCTGATTTAGTTTATCTGTTATGTTTGTTACATCTGTCATGTCTGTTGTGTACAGGAATGTGTGTGACTATGTGTATGTGTGTGTGTGTGCCAATGAGAAAAAAGTGTGTGAGTATGGGAAAGAGGCAAAATGTAAGTGAAGTGTTACAAATGCAAAAAATGCAGTGCTCAGACTGTATGCGTGTGTGTTTATAAAAGCACCAAGACAAAAAAATATGTATTTGTGTGTGTGTGTTTGGCCACCTGTGCTGGTGTGTGTATGTGTGTGAACTAATCAACTGGGGACTGTAGCTTTACAACTCTCTACAAGAGACCCGCGGATGACAAATAACTCCCGGGGAAGTCTTGGCAGCGTCTGGCCATGTATTTCGACTGGTCACCTTGCTACTCTTTGCTCCTAACAGAGTGATAAATACAACAATTCATACAGTACATCGTTTCATGTAAGCACTGGAAAGTCCTGCAGCTGTGAGTCCATTTATACTTTGACACAAATAGCAATCAAGTTTAGCCTAAAATGTAGCTATTTCAAATTTGTTTCTATTATAATATAATTTTTATATGTACTTGAAATCGCAAGTTTCTTTTCGTTAGTTTTAGCCAAGGAGTGAGGGTTTAACTGGTTAGCTATAGTACCCTACCCACATCTAAGCATCTGTCTTGAGTGATGAATGATGACCATTCAAAAGTAGACATGTATTTTAGTCATTTGTGCAAAACCAGGATATCCAATGCAACACATAAGGCACACAGATGGCAAAATATTTTGGATGGACACCCCACACCCACTATTTGCATTTTCAATTTAATGCATTAATTTAGTGCGATTAATTATATGATTTCAATGATTTCAAGTTTTTAAATTACGTTAATTTGACATAGCAACCTAAAAGTGCAGTGTTTATGGTGTGAGATGTTAAACCAGTGAGACATGCTCCAAAATCAAAGTGAGATGCTCCAAAAGCGTCCATCTGACATGTGCACACAGACCAACAACAATAGCATAAACCTACGAGAACAGGACAGATTGATGAATTCAATTGCACTCATCTGCCCCAACAATATAGCCTAATGTTTGAATGTATAAAGTAATAGTTATTATATTATCATTTTTAGAATTAATTTATAGTGAAATATTTGTATTTGGGGGCCTTACTAAGCAAATGTTGACGTGATTAATTTTAGGTATCATGTACTAATTAATTTTATTAAAATGAATCAATTGACATGTCTTAAAACTATATATATATATATATATATATATTTTTTTTTTTTTTTTTAAGTTTTATCTGTAATATATTGTATAATAATAACCATGGTATTTGTAGAATGTTTTTTTATTTTTAGTTTTTTTTTATTTAATGGCTTAATATAATTTTTAAAAGTCATTAAATGAAAATTATGTTTAGAAAGAAATAACTACCTCATCTCTTCCCCTCGGGTGTCCTGATTCAATACACAGCAGTTGTCTTCTCGTCTGTGATGGCTTGTGTTCATGCTGGGAGTGTTTTAATGCCCTTGCTGATTTCTCTCGGTGCATTTGTTTTGGGACATTTGTGTGTGTGTATCCATCACAATATTATTACTTTTGTTAAATAAAAGTAATTTAGTAAATTGAGTAAATAAAACTAGATAGGGAAACTAAACAAATCAGTAATTTGTGAAAAGTGAACTACAAACATATTTACCTTTATTATTTTGAATGTTTATTAAGAAGTACAACTGGCTATTATATTTGAAAGGATTTTTTTGTTTGTGTTTTTGTGACTATTTGCACTATACACTCAAAAAAAAAAAAAAAAAAAAAAAAGCATTTTTGCTGCTTGTTCAATTTACATAATTAAAATGGACTTAACCAGCACAATTCTAGAACATTTTGTCAACTTGATTTCATTGCGTTCTATCCATTTAAATTTGTCAAATGGAAGTTTGCTTATTCCATTTGAGTTGGGACTACATGAATACTTTTTGTGGTGTTGATGTAGCATTGATGAAACAGGGCACATAATGTTTTTTTTTTCAGCATGCTTTGCATGGTACACGATAGGGAGAGTAAATGTTAAAACTAAGCGTTATTTTATGTTTTTGTGCAAACTGAATATAAAGAAGGATACTTATTAGTGTCTAATGTTTTGTTATGTTGAGATTTAGAAGAGTTTCTGTTAAGTTGGAGTTTTGGGGTTACCATTACGGTGAAGACTGGAGCTTGAACTAACGATAAGGACAGATAGATTTCACACATGAAATCAATTGCTTGCTACATTGAGCAAAAGCTGTGCTAACCTTAGCATAGTTATTTAACTACATGCTGTAGTGCTTCCAACCAGCATCTACTGTATTTAGCATGCTAACATTCACTTCCACTAGTTAGTATGCAATTAATAAAAGAGAGTTACATTGACACATCTAATTTTGTTGGGTTTACCCAATTCAGTTAAGTTCTTTCTACATAAAGGGGCAGATTCATTAAACAGTTGCACCACTTTTGCGCATGGTATTTCAGCACAAATACCTGCTTCTTATTCACTAACGACCCGCAATCACATTTAGCGGGCACAATCAGCGCTGAAATTGCGCTGTGTCTTCAATATTTAAATCTTTAAGTCATTGTCTTTCCATGCAAACATGCCTCATTTCTATGTAAATTAGGCTCGTTAAGGATTGCGCTTCATTCACAAAACTCTGTGCAATTTGCCCTATGCAATTTACGTCGCGCAATTAACGCCAAATGAAAGTAGGCGGTAAAATGAATTTTATTTAAAAGAGATGTTTGTGAACATTTTCAACCGATCATTTCAGCAGTAATTAATACTCATCAAATGATGTTGTTCCAAGAGTGTTATAACCTGGCATATATCCAGATGCGCAGGGTCGTCAAGCACACGTTCTGCGTGTTTAAGAGTTGATCCAGGAGTCTGGATCAAAGTGATGCTGTTCAGTCCCGGCAGGGTGGGTCAAATATGGTGGTCTGCGGAATCCTCAACTATATTGCGCTCAGAATCAGACCGCATGATCAGAATTACGAATTGCGTTCAGCATAGATTTGCATAGATTGCCTGATCTGCATAATTCCTTCGGGCGATAAACGGGCGCAGTTAGCGCTTGCAAAAAACAGCGCTTTTCACTGGCGCAATTCATTCTTAGTGAATCTGCCCTAAAGTGTATGTGCTGAGATTACATAGTCATTTTAAGTAAAGAAAACTCATTTCAAACATGTGGAACCACTGTCCATGATTGAATCAAGTTCAGCCAAAGAGCAATTTTTTTTTGGAGTGTAGGTGTAATTAGCACCTGCCACAAACTGCACCCCTAGTGTCCCTGCAGTGGCGTTTCCATTGCTAGAAACATAGCTCTTGTAGAAAAAAAGACATTATTGCACTATTCTTTTATAACGCTTTATGCAAAATCTCAAATTTTGTTGGTAGGGGCCTGGGTAGCTCAGCGAGTATTGATGCTGACTACCACCCCTAGAGTCACGAGTTCGAATCCAGGGCATGCTGAGTGACTTCAGCCAGGTCTCCTAAGCAACCAAATTGGCCCGGTTGCTAGGGAGGGTAGAGTCACATGGTGTAACCTCCTCGTGGTCACTATAATGTGTGGTTCTCGCTCTCGGTGGGGCGCGTGGTGAGTTGTGCGTGGATGCTGCGGAGAATAGCGTGAAGCCTCCACACGCGCTATGTCTCCGCATTAACGTGCTCAACAAGCCACGCGATAAGATGCGCGGATTGACGGTCTCAGACGTGGAGACAACTGAGATTCATCCTCCGCCACCCAGACTGAGGCGAGTCACTACGCCACCACGAGGACTTAAAACGTATTGGGAATTGGCATTCCAGAATTGGGGAGAAAAAGGGAGAAAAAAAATTCTGTTGGTGAAAATGTCTGAACTTAATGAAAATACAGAATCACAGCATTTTACTGCCAAAATCTGATGGTTTCAGTCGTGGCGCTTATAATCTCTCATTCAATTTTGATGTGTAATCCAATTTAAAGATGCAGTTAATGTCTTCGAAAGAGACAAAGAACTCTATCATCGCTGTGTAATGCACTTTCCTCTGCTCATCTCAATTATCTCAAACCAATAAACACAGTTGTAGCCTAGTTGTAGCATGGGGTGTAACGATGGTGTGGAGGTGCTTTTACGTGCGGACGACCCGGGTTCGATATTACCTTTTGTCCCATTTTTTCCCATTCTGTTTCCTGTCTCCAATCTTAATATTTCCTTTAATACTACTTATAATAATAAATACAAATGAATATAAAGGTTGAATTCCTCGCAGTGATCTGTTCACAGTGAAGTTCGGGGAGTTTGGGGAGTTGGGAGAAAGGTTTGGTCCGGGTAAAATTAACCATGGTTTTACTATAGTAATATTGTAGTAACCATGTTTTTTGGCGGAAGCCATAGTTTTAATGCAATTAACTATAGTGTTATTACAGTAATATGGTGTTAATATAGTAACCATGCTTAATTTTGTAGTTACTATGATTTTTACTACAAAATACCATGTTGTTTCTATGGTTACTTTAGTAAAAACCAACAGGGATGTGCCATCCATATAAGCAAGATAAGCAAGTGCTTACCTAACAGAAGGGTGAAAAGAAAAATGACACTATGAAATATTTAAATATAACTGTTAATATAAACTACTGTTTTTGTTCAATTCATCATCTTTCATCTCAGTTGAGCAGCACAGACAGTTTTTCATTTATTCGCTTTGACACCACCCTTAGGTATAAGCACTTTATGTTATGCTTTCTCCGATTCCATTGTTTACCACCATTTCATTCAACACTGTACGGTCATTCAAATTGAATCACGCCCACTACTACAAATGGCCAAGGTAAGCATGCTTACCAAAATGAGTAAGCCAATCATAAGCTCCTTCCTTCGGTCACACTATCTGATAGGCTAGATTTTAGTTTTGTGTCAACACGTTCAAGTTTATGTAACTAATGCGTTATGTATAGCACTAAAATGGATATCTACAGTGTAAGCTTCGACGACCAATGTGGATTTGGCAAAGTTAATTTCAATTAAAAATCGAGAAAGCAAGGCTATCGAAACTTCAACAAGCGGGCGACTTTTACAACAAAGTGACTAAGATGTTCATTCGCAAGGAGAGAAGCATGGATTTTGTGTCAAGTAAAGGTAAGTTAATATGTTTATTAAAAATCTGTGTTTTTGATACTAGGTCATAGATACTAGGTCATTGTTTCTGGTTAGTTTGAGGCTATGAAGTGGTGATCTGGCAATCACAATTTGGTCATGAATTTTGCCACTGTGACATAATTGTTTCCATTGACTGGTGGGTTCTAAGGCAACAATTTACATCTATAACAATTCTGTGACATTACACTAACCATATAATATGTTTTGGGCATAGCATTTAATAATATGTATTAAAAGGGGGGCCTGGGTAGCTCAGTGGTAAAATACACTGGCCACCACCCCTGGAGTTTGCTAGCTCACTAGTTCGAATCCCAGGGCGTGCTGAGTGACTCTAGCCATGTCTCCTAAGCAACCAAATTGGCCCGGTTGCTAGGGAGGGTAGAGTCACATGGGGTAAACTCCTCGTGGTCACTATAATGTGGTTCGTTCTCAGGGGGGCACATGGTTTGTTGAGCGTGGTTGCCGCGGTGGATGGCATGAAGCCTCCACACATGCCATGTCTCCATGGCAACGTGCTCAACAAGCCACATGATATTCGTCCTCCGCCACCCAGACTGAGGCGAATCACTACACAACCACGAGGACTTAAAAGCACATTGGGAATTGGGCATTCCAAATTGGGAGAAAAAGGGGAAAAATCAAAAAAAGAAAAAAAATGTATGAGTATTACAAATCTTTGATGCTTGCCCAGTCTCAAAGCCCACAGCACGTGCCTGGAAACCAGGGTTAATTTTTGTAAGTGAAGGTTAGGTTTAGGGGTAGGGGTTGGTGTAGTGTGTCTCTGGTACTCTAAATAAACACAATAAACATGCTGCATTGATGTCCCTATACTGTATGTTAGTATTAAATTTGGGGTGCAAATAGTTGTGCAGTGTTCACATATTCTGGCTTTCTTGAGAGATATTCAAGAATTTATTCATTGTACAGGTGCCATGAAGTAACTTTTGGGCTGGTTGGGATATGGTTGCTGACCAAGTAGTCCAAAAGTTCCTGAAATTTATAAAGAATGTCATTGAGAAAAATTACTTTTCAGTATTCAACTCCATTGCCAGAAACATAGCTCTTGTAAAAAGAAAGACCTTATTGTACTTTTCTTTTATAACACTTTATGCAACATCTCAAATCACTGTTTCTGTGGGTAAAAATGTCTGAACTTAATGAAAATACAGAATCACAGCATTTTACTGCCAAAATCTGATGGTTTTAGTCTAGGCGCTTATAATCTCATTCAACTTTGATGTGTAACCCAATTTAAAGATGCAGTTAATGTCTTCGAAAGAGACAAAGAACCCTATCATCGCTGTGTAATGCACTTTCCTCTGCTCATCTCAATTATCTCAAACCAATAAACACAGTTGTGTCCTCTTCTTCCTCTGACTGGTGTGTGTTATTCATAGTTTTGGAAAGTAACTTCGAAAATTGCCAAGATGCAAGTTACTCAGTGTGTAATTTTTTATGTTAAAATACTTTCTCCTACCACAAATTAATGTGCATACTTTACAACTATTAGTAAGCCATTTGTAGGTTGATTCCCCCGAAAAGTAAGCATTGTTTTCTGGAACACCCTCCAGAACATGCCAAACAGCTGCTTTATTTTATATTTCATCATCTGTAATTACATTTAGATGATATTAAAGGTCAAGTGTGGGATTTCCGAACAGATCTCATGACAAGTCATAAAAATAGTACGAGATGGCAAAATCTAATGAGTTGGCTTGTACAAAAACGTACGACTTTAACTTGCATAGAGAAAAATAAATGAGCCAGCAAATAATCTTATTATGATTTCTCCTAAATTTAACCCCTATCCATAACCTGCTCAAACCTTAAACCTAACCATAACTTTAATAGCAACAAAAAAAAAAGAAAAAAGAAAGACAACATTATGGGTTTGGAACGAGTTTGTTCCCTTGGAATGTAACTTATGACTTTCCTGTTGCTAGCGCCATGCTTTACCAGGGATGCGTTTCCCAAAAGCATTGTTAGCTATGTTCGCAAGTTCCATCTTTACCAATATAGTTCAACGATTTTGTGTTTCCCGAAACCGTGGCTCCAATGAACATTTGCAAACAGCATCGCAAAGTTTTGTAATTGGAACTACATCTCTCCACCTGTGGTTAGAAGCATAGCTTCTTGTTAGTTTACTGTATGGACATAATTTCACTTCAATGAGACGTCTATATCTTTTAACTCCACCCCCTGAGTAACATCATTAATGACAGATCAACCAATGTGGTTCAAACAATGGATGTGTGACATAATTACTACTCTTTTGGGAAACAGTCGTGATGGAATGCCACTTGAAGTCTGACTTCCAACCTGGAAACTTGTGTGGAAATCCACAACTACGTACCAAGTTTAAAATAAACATTCACTTTTAAGCAAGTAAAAAGCATCAATGAGACAAAGTTCCTATATTACATGACAATAAAAAATTGTTTAGCCAATGTTTTCAGAGACGGGTGTGTAAAACACGGTATATTGTACTTTCTTTTGACAATCGTCCACCTGTAGATCAAACACTAGCATTGCATAGCAATGTTTTCCCTCCTGCAATTTGTTTGATAGTAGACGTCTCTGGTGACAGTCGTAGACTTGCTAAGCTAACTGCAATGTTGTGTCCTTGTACGTCATCTTCCGAACTTCCAGCAGTGGAACAACTTTATGGTCAGAGATCAAAGATATATAGTTGGAATATTGCACATCCAACTTTGAACGGACGGCGGAATTACGATTTCACCATCTTGAACGAATTATTCCGAGTTGCAATGAGATTATGATAGTAGCTTCTGTGCTACTAGCATCACCAAAATTAATTGCAAAAATCAAAATCAAACACTTGGCTCTGATTTCACTTTAGGCTGCTCCTCTAGTTTAAATCATTACAGTCATCTGTTTTTATGATAACGCTGATGATGTTTTAATTAATCCTCTCTAAACTGCAATAAGATTTTTCTTCCCAATCCCAAAGGCTCCCATATTACAATTGTAACTAAATATTCATGAACGTAAAGTGTATCATTCCATACTTTTAAAGGTCTCTTCTGTGTGTTTTAAAATCATACATGAAAAACTGCACAGTCCAAATGGGAAGTTCTTTAATAGTCTTTAACCTCTGTCTGTGACCTCCAACAGTAGCTTTACTTCTCATTATGGGTGAGTCTGTCCGGCACTAAATGGGCGCCCTAGTCTACTCTCAATGAAAGCATCCATTAAGACGGCTTTCACAGTAAGCAATGCCAGAGAGAATATTGTGACGTTTAGGGGTAGGGATGGGCGGATCGATCCTAAAGTATCAATACTTCTGATATTGAGGGCCTGGGTAGATCAGCGAGTAAAGACGCTGACTATCACTCCTGGAGTTGCGAGTTTGAATCCAGGGCGTGCTGAGTGACTCCAGCCAGGTCTCCTAAGCACCCAAATTGGCCTGGTTGCTAGGGGTAGAGTCACATGGGGTAACCTCCTCGTGGTCGCTATAATGTGGTTCTTGCTCTCGGTGGGGCACGTGGTGTTGTGCGTAGATGCCGCAGAGAATAGCGTGAAGCCTCCAAATGTGCTATGTCTCCGCGGTAACGTGCTCAACAAGACACGTGATAAGATGCACGGATTGACGGTCTCAGATGTGGAGGCAACTGAGATTGATCCTCTACGAGGACTTAGAGCGCATTTGGAATTGGGTATTCCAAATTGGGGAGAAAAAAAAAAAAACTTCCTCACACAAAAATATCGATTCTAACATTTTTTTAAACTAGGGATATTATTATTTGCTTACCATGAACATGAACAATAATCATAAGCTTCAAAGTGAAATAAAAAGGATCAAATCAAAACACTTTTATTGTCACACAACCATATACACAAGTGCAATAGTGTGTGAAATTCTTGGGTGCAGTTCCGAGCAACATAGCAGTCGTGACAGTGATAAGACATATACTAATTTACAATAAACATCAGATTTACAACACAATTTAAAATCTAATATACACATAATTACACACAACACAATATACAAATAATAACATACAATGTACAGTATACAATACACACAATATAGATACACATTATACAATAAAAAAGTATATATAGTATATATAAAATATACAGTAGGTTGTATTATACTGTATTGACATTCAGGCTGTCGGTTGATAGTAAGTTGCCAGTGTGTTGTTAAGAGAGAATATAATATAATATTAATATAATTTATGACAGTCCGGTGTGAGATATAAGAGTAAGAGTAATAAAGTGCAGTGCTGATGTATATTGATCGTGAGAGATCAAGAGTTCAAAAGTCTGATTGCTTGGGGGAAGAAGCTATCATGGAGTCGGCTGGTGCGGGTCCTGATGCTGCGATACCGCCTGCCCGATGGTAGCAGTGAGAGCAGCCCATGGCTCGGGTGGCTGGAGTCTCTGATGATCCTCTGAGCTTTTTTCACACACCGCCTGGTATATATGTCCTGGAGGGAGGAAAGCTCACCTCCGATGATGTGCCTGGCAGTTCGCACCACCCTTTGCAGTGCTTTGCGGTTGTGGGCGGTGCTATTGCCGTACCAGGCGGAGATGCAGCCAGTCAGGATGCTCTCTACAGTGCAGGTGTAGAACCGTGTGAGGATGTGGCGGTTCATTCCAAACTTCCTCAGCCATCTCAGGAAGAAGAGGCGCTGATGAGCCTTTTTCACAACGGCTTCAGAGTGGATGGACCATGTGAGTTCCTCAGTGATGTGGACACCCAGGAACTTGAAGCTGCTGACTCTCTCCACTGGTGCTCCATTGATGGTGATGGGACTGTGTTCTCTATCTCTTCTCCTGAAGTCCACCACAAGCTCCTTTGTCTTACTGACATTGAGGGAGAGGTTGTGCTCCTGACACCAGAGTGTCAGAGTGTGCACCTCCTCTCTGTAGGCTGTTTCATCATTGTCAGTGATCAGACCTACCACCGTCGTATCATCAGCAAACTTAATGATGGCATTGGAGCTGTGTGTTGCCACACAGTCGTGTGTACAGGGAATACAAGAGTGGGCTGAGAACACAGCCCTGCGGGGCTCCAGTGTTGAGGGTCAGTGATGAGGAGATGTTGCTGCCCATTCTAACCACCTGGCATCTGCTTGACAGGAAGTCCAGGATCCAGCTGCACAGCGAGCTGTTTAAGCCCAGAGCCCAGAGTTTCTCATCAAGCTTGGAGGGCACTATGGTGTTGAATGCTGAGCTGTAGTCTACAAACAGCATTCTCACATAAGTGTTCTTTTTTTCCAGGTGGGAGAGAGCAGTGTGTATTGTAGATGCAATGGCATCATCAGGATTAGGCTATATCAGCAAATACTTGTGCAGGATGGGAACTATTTTTTCTCCAGCTCATCTTAACATGCATGCTGAAAGACAAGCATACAAGCACTTGTGCCATCACAGGGAGGTGGCTTCCCTCCCTCCAGGACATCTACACCAGGCGGTGTGTGAATAAAGCTCGGAGAATCATCAGAGACTCCAGCCACCCGAGCCATGGGAGGCTCTCACTGCTACCATCAGGCAGGCGGTATCGCAGCATCAGGACCCGCACCAGCCGACTTCGTGACAGCTTCTTCCCCCAAGCAATCAGACTTTTGAACTTCATATTTATTTCCACTGATTACATGGGGGGTGGGGGGGGGGGTGTTTACAGTTATTGTATACAGTCTTCTTATTTTGTGTATACTGTATATTGCATATTATTAGGTGTCTATTGTGTTGTGTAACAGATGTGTAAACTGTGTTATGTGTAAATCAGATATTTATTGTAATTGTCATACTGCTATGTTGCTTGGAATTGCACCCAAGACTTTCACCCACTGATGCACTTATGTATATGGTTGAGTGACAATAAAGGGATTTGATTTGATTTTGAAGGCTCGTTCAAACAAGAGGGATCAGTGCCTTGTAGAGGTAATGATAGAAAAACAGAGAAATGGCTTCTGGAGTAAATTCACACTAAAATAACAACATATCTAAAGGTGACATTTCTTGTGTAATTGTTGTTAATAAATAATTAAATAAAATAATTAACCATGGTTTTACTAAAGTAATATTGTGCTAACCATGTTGTTGTTTTTTTTGCTGAAATTATGGTTTTACTACAGTAATATTGTAATAGAAACCATGGTTAATTGTGTGGTAACTAGAGTTTAACTAAATACCATGGTTAAACTATAGTTACTGTAGTGAAACCATGGTTAATTTTTGTAAGTGTAAACAAAACTGAAGTCTAATAATTTTCTATTTAGGCTCACAAATGTAAAAAAAAAAAAAGAAAAAAAAAGACGAATTATGACTAAAAATAGTATTTTAAATTACCCATTTTATCCCAAGAAATTGCAAAAAAATAAATAAAATAAATATCATTATTGGTATTGGTATCGATATCGACGTTATTGGACTTGAAATGATTGGTAGCGGATCGAAAGAAAATAAGTGGTATTGCCCATTCCTAATGACAGGCATATGGAATAACTCATTACTCACTTGCATAATACACCATAAGTGGTTTATTTATTTAGAGGTATTTTCATTCTTGGCTAAAGGAGATAAACAAGATGTCTCTCAATATTTTAATCACAAAAATATATTACATTAGTAGACTACAGAACACCATGGTGATGTGAGTAATAGATTCACTGATAAATGGTACAACTGATCTTTGCTGTGTTTTTACAAACATGAGGGTGATATTATAGTGCATTTGCTGCCAATGTTGAGAAACTGCCAACGTAATTAACACCATTCCAATTTACTTAGTGGAAAGACAGTTTATTTGTTATTTTTGTCTTTTAATTGGTTTACCTTATTGCTTTTAAAAGGAATATTCCAGGTTCAACACAAGTTAAGCTAAATCGATTACATTTGTGGCATAACGTTGATTACTACAAAAAGTATTTCGACTTGTCCTTTCTTTCTTTAAAAAATGTCATATACAGTGAGGCACTTACAGTGGCTGTAAACAAATGTTTTGCTCCTGCTGCGAGCATACAGTTACTGGAAAGGTTTCTCCAGTCATTAGCGAAGTGCATTAAACTCTTCACACACTCTTTGAATGTCTTTAATAGACACTGTAGAGAGCTATACATTAATGTGATCATAATCACATGCTTGTTGGTCTGCACTTCAGTTAGCCGCTGCTGTAACTTTATTACCTGCTCAAGAAGATTACATAAGTGTTTTTGGCTAGGGATGTGCCAGGGTGGTCCACTAGTCGTCCAACAACCGACTAACAGTAACATTAATATTTTTATTGGTGGTGGTTTTAATGGGAGACGCAATTCTCAAATTAATTTAGAGACGCCTCTTCTCGGAGAGGGTTTTTGCATGATGATAACTTGCTGTGCATTCAGCACAGTAAAACTCTCTGCAAGAAGTTTTGTCTCTTTAAAGCTTTAGGTTTAGTCATTTTATGCACCACTGCTGTTACAGCCATCAAAGCGCTGCATCAACAATGCATTTCAATAAGATCACTGTCGGACGTTAAATTATCTGCTGTTAGTAATATTCCCGTATTTGCGAGGTGTTGTTGAGAGATGAAAGTATTTGCTGATTCTGTCTGACACTGCTTGAATAAACTGTTAAAGTAAAAAAGGTTTAAACTGCTGGATGTGCATTATTGACTTATATTACCAGTATACGGCACTCACACCGATCTGCAAACAGTGCCTGTTTTGTAAAAAAATATTTGACCATCGCTGTTGTAATTGACTGCAAAAATAAAAACTTTCCAGCATAGCCAGGAAATTACTTTTGGGTGGGCCTCAATAAAAGTGGATGGGCCAAATTTTTCCCCAAATTTTTTCTTTCCAACTTTTCCAGAAAAGTTGAAAGGCTGCACATTCAAATAGTTCTTTCACACTTTCAGAAAGCAGAATTATGCATTTTTTAACTATTTTATCAATATAAATTTGAAATAAAAAAAAAACCCTAATTATCTTGGGTGGGCCTGGGTCTATTTCTTGGCTACGCCACTGGTTCCCAGACAGGAGATACGCAGGGGGCTTCTCTATCAGCAGCTTGATGAAAATCATGGTTTCACTACAGTAATATTGTAGTAGTAACCATGGTTAATTGTGTGGTTAAAAAAAACTATGGTTTAACTAAATCCCATGGTTAAACTATAGTTACTGTAGTGAAACCATGGTTATTTTTTGCAAGGGTAAACAAAACAGAAGTCTAATAATTTTCTGTTTAGGCTCGCAAATGTAAAAAAATAATAATAATGACTTGAATTATGACAAAAAATGACCTTTTAGATGACCCATTTTATCCCAAGAAATCTAAAAAAAATAAAAATAATTAAAAGAAGTATCGTATTGGTATCAGTGTCGACAATATTTGACTTGAAATTATTGGTATCGGATTGAAAAGAAAATAAGTGGTTTCGCCCATCCCTAGTGTCTACTGATTAACATTGTGCGTGATACAAACTCGGCTGCATGAAGAATTGTGGGACAGAGAGCAAGAAATCCAGAAAACTGGAAAAAGTGAGTGATGCTTGATAAACTTGCCCCCACAATGCTAGACTGTTGTAGGTGTTTGTCAGCGTGTTGGTATTAGGTTGCTGTAGTGTTCTTATTGGTTTTTAGTGTGTTGCTATTAGGGCTTGGCAGAGTGCATCAGAGACATGCATTGATGGCTTTTCTTTCATCTGTTCTTTCTTTTTTTTTCTTTTGTTTTTTTTATTAACATTTTTATTGATTCATAAATTAACACAAAAGATACAACAACATCTATATAATGAATCAAACACTTTAAACATTAAACCCCCACTATATCCCCTCCCCCTACCAAACTCTCAACCCACCCTGACCCCCCACGAACACCCCTGTGGTCAATAGAATATAGACACACACACAGAAAACTAAAACAACAACATAAAATAACATACAATAATCAAGTATAATAAAAAAAATAAATAAAAAAAAAAAACTCTAAATTACTTCCTCCACTGCCCCACCTCAAGTTTCCCTCAAAAATGCTAAATAATTGCCCCATTTCTTATTGTAAAATTCCCTAACCCCCATCCTAATGCTCGACCCCTCCTCGAAGGCAGCCACCCTCCCCATCTCCGCGCACCACTCCGGGAACGAGGGTGCTCCATCCGACTTCCAACTCCTCAAAATAACCTGCCTACCAATCATGACACTGGTCAAAACCCAGTCCTCCATGTACTTATCTACCAAATCCATGACCTCCCTATCTCCCAAAATACAGAGTCTGGGGCAGAATGAGACCTGAGTGCCCAACACATCACACACAAAACTTTGCACCTTCAGCCAAAATTCTTGGATCTTAAGGCACCCCCAAAAAACATGGATGGATTCTCCATCTTCAGTATAGCATTGCCAGCAGATGGGTGTGTCCTTAAGTCCAATCCTATACAATATAGAGGGGGGTCCAATAAAATCTATGTAAAATCTTAAATTGCATAAGGCAAACCCTTGCATCTCTAGATGCAGACTTTATGTTTTTTAGAATCCTTGCCCACACTCCCTCCTCCAATAACAAATTTAAATCTTCCTCCCATAATCTTTTGAGAGAATATAAAGCTCCGTCCCCCAGACTCTGAATTAACAGGGAGTAATACATTGATGCCTCATGACCCTTCCCAAAAGCAGCAATCACCACTTCCAGAGTATCTGCCGCTCTAGGGGGGTGTATGCTACTCCCAAAAACAGCAGAGCAGGTGGCGCAGCTGTAAATACTTATAAAATTGAGATCTGGGAATCCTAAAATGTTGAATCAAATTTTCAAAAGATCTCAATACTCCACCCTCATATAGGTCACCGAGTGCATTAACCCACTCACAATCCAATCTGACCAACAGAAAGGGGACTTATTAATTCATGGTTTAGGGTTCAGCCATATGCTCGAGGCTACGTTTAAATAAATATCAGAATGAAACACTCTGGACACTTTTGTCCATGTCGAGTGCAAATGCAAAATAACGGGGTGCGACTTAACCTCTCCAGCTAGTTTAATCGAAAGGCTTTGCAGTGGCGAGATAGGGGCAAGAACTTCCTTTTCAATACAAAACCAGGGAGGAGCTCTCTCAGGTGGAAGCCACCAATGAACCAAATGTCTAAGACTGAATGCATAATAATAAAATAAAATCTTGGGTAGGCCTAATCCACCTTTGTCAATCAGCTTATGTAACTTACTGAAATTTAACCTGGGATGCTTTCCATTCCAAATGAAGGACTTCGCTATGCTATCAAATTGCTTGAAATAAGAGAGGGGGACATCTACAGGGAGAGATTGTAGCAGGTAGTTAAATTTTGGAATACAATTCATTTTAATAACATTAACCTTCCCAATCATCGATAAGTGTAATGAAGCCCACCTGTCCACATCATTCGAAAACCTTTTTATTAAGGGATCAAAATTAACTCTGACTAAATCAGACAAATTTGCTGGGAATAAAATTCCCAAATACTTAATTCCCTGTTTGGGCCACTGGAAGGCACCCGGCTGGAAGGCCGTTACTGGACAGTACGCTGTCAAAGCCAAAGCTTTGGATTTAAACCAATTGACATTGTCTCCTGAGAATTTGGAAAAGGAGTTAATAATTCTGTGGAGGTAAGGCATAGATCTAGTAGGGTCAGAGACGAATAATAAAATATCATCTGCGTAAAGCAGAAGCTTATGCGCCGCACTTCCCGCCGTCAACCCAGGAAAATCCTCCTCCTTTCTTATCGCAGCTGCTAATGGTTCCAGGGCAAGACAGAACAATAATGGGGAAAGAGGGCAACCCTGATGGGTGCCCCTATCCAGAGTAAAATAATCTGAAATTAACCCATTTGTTTGCACCGCTGCTACAGGGTGTCTATAAAGTAACTTAATCCAAACAATAAATGTACTCCCGAACCCATACCTTTCCAAAATCTTAAAAAGATAATCCCATTCTACCATATCAAATGCCTTTTCAGCGTCAAGAGAGATGGCAGAAACTGGAGATTGATCATTTGCTACTGACCACATGATATTGATGAGATGTCTAATATTATCAGAAGAGCTATGGCCTTGAATAAACCCCACCTGATCTATATGTATAAGTGATGTCATAACTTTCTTAATCGATTAGCCAGAATTTTGTAAAAACATTTTTACATCAAACTGGATCAGGGAAATTGGGCGGTAACTTTTACACTCGCTAGGATCTTTGTCCTTTTTTAGAATCAGACTGATCCGAGCTTGTGTCATGGTTGGTGGAAGCTTTCCATTCTTTAATGATTCCGTATAAACTTCTAACAAAAGTGGAGCCGGTTCTGTAGCATAAGATTTGAAAAACTCAGAGGAAAAGCCATCAGGCCCCGGAGCCTTGCCTGTAGGCAAGGCTTTAATTACCTCATCAGGCTCCTCCAAGGTGATCTCAGAATCAAGAGAATTTTTTTGCACAGTTGTCAGTTTAGGGAGATCTAATGGTTCCACAAAGTTCCTAATATCTTCATCAGTGGATGAAGACGTGGAACCATAGAGATCAAGGTAGAACTCTTTAAAGGCATTATTAATATCAATAGCTGAGGTAGATATTTCACCACAAGCAGATTTCACTGAAGGAATGATAGAAAAAGACTCTCTCTGCTTAATATATCTAGCCAAAAGTTTTCCTGCTTTGTCACCTGACTCAAAGTATGACTGTCTTGCCCCGAATAACCAAAACTCCACTTTCCGTGACAAAATAGTATTATATCTAAATTTCAATCTGGTCAATTCTCTGAGGCCATGACATACGGCGCTTCAGCTCTGCCTCGGCACTTTTAATATTTCCTTCCAACTCCACAAGTTCTTGTGCTTTGGATTTTTTAATGAATGAGGCATACTGTATGATCCGACCCCTAAGAACCGCCTTAAGTGCCTTCCAAGCCACGCCCACAGAGGATACTGAGGACCAGTTGGTCTCCATATAAACACTGATTTCAGTCTTTAACATTTGTTGGAAATCAGGATTTTGTAAAAGAGACACATTAAGGCACCAACTATATGACTTCTTTTTCGCTGTATATGGCAAGACCTTTAAACTCACCAGAGCGTGATCTGAGTATAAGATATTTCCAATTGAGCAATCAACAACAGATGAAATGAGGGATTTGGATATAAAGAAAAAATCTATTCTAGAATAAATCTTATGGACTGATGAAAAAAATGTATAGTTCCTACCAGATGGGTTCAAAAGTCTCCAAATATCTGTAAGACCACGATTTTTACACATCCTGTGAAGCGTCAATGTTGCTCTAGGGGACTTACATACTTTTGTTTCACTATGATCAAGGACTGAGTCCATCAAAAGATTAAAGTTTCCTCCCAATATTATATCATGAGGGGTGCCAGCGGTTTGCAGCATCCCTTCAAGATCTATAAAAAAGCCCTGATCATCAGTGTTAGGTGCGTAAATATTAGCCAAAATCAACCTTTGCCCTTGAATTTCAACTAACACAATAATTACTCTTCCTAATTTATCTTTAGTCTGTTTGAGACATTTGAATTGTAGATGTTTATTTACCAATATAATAACTCCCTTGCTCTTACTTGAGCCAGCACTAAAAAAAACATGTCCACCTCATATCTTCCCAAATTTTTCAGCTTGCTGTGGGGAGAGATGTGTTTCTTGAAGAAACACTATATCATATTTCTTACGTTTAAGAAAAGAAATAACCTTCCTTTTTTTAATGGGGTGCCCCAACCCATTCACATTCCATGTGGAGAGAGATAGTACACTCTTATTAACAACTGACATACTGATATAATAAAAAAAATAAACTGTGTGTCAAAAACAAAATTATACAGACCACATTCCCCATTAGTGAAACAATCAACCACCGAACATCCCCCCGAACAAAACAAACAGAAAAAAGAAAAACGTGCACATTAACCCCACGCACGAATGCGCCAACCAGCGACAATCCCTCTAAATTCAAAAGGTCCATGAACAACCATGAGCCCCCACAACAACTTTGCCATCGGATTGCTCAATTTTGCCTCATAAATATGTGAGGCAAAATTACATAACAGAAACTACTTTGTAAAATAAACCCAGTCAATAGGAAGAATGAACACAAATAATGTGTAGATTCATTCACAGAACTGTCTCAAAGGTGTGATCTTCCACAAAACAAATTCCAGCCAATATAAAACCGTTCAGATTCCTCAGACAGACAAACAAATATTCAGTGAGCCAGCTGTTATGAGTTCAGCAGATGACGTAATCATTCCAGTGTCCCGTAAAAATACTCAACAAAACAAACTATAGCCAGCAGGAGGAATAAGCATGAAGAATGAACAGATTAATTCACAGCTGTTCCAAAGGAGTGTTATTCAATAGAACAAGCTCCAGCCGCTAGGCGGAACCAATACAAAAAGAAACAAAACCAGCATCCCGGTTCCCTGGATGGTCGAGTCAATTCACTCGGAGGCCGCATAAAAGTATATACAATGACTTACACAATCCGTCAACTTTATAAAAGATATCCTTTGTGTCAGCATGTAGATATTTTGTGGTCATCCATAGTGTCCACTCTCAATCTGTCCGGGAACTTCAATGCAAAAGTAATCTTTCATCAAAGCAAAAGTTTCTTTAAGGAAAAGTGTTATTCATAAAACATGCTCCAGCCACTCGGCGGAGCCAATGCAAAAAACTTAAAATGTCGCCCAGCTTCCTCAAGAGTATGTACAGTGAGTCAGACCCACTCACATGAGAAACATCCAATGGTTTACTCAGACAATGATTCTATAAAAGACTTTGCCAGATTTGGACATGTAAATACTTTGCGACTGTCCTTCGTTTCTATTCTCAGTTTGGCTGGAAACATCGGAGCGAACGAGATCTTTTTCTGATGTAAGAGTTTCAAGGAGATGTTCCAAATCAACTTTGGTCGCGGGCGGATTAGCGGTTTATTCCCTCTCCGAAGATTCCAAAAAAATCGATTCGTTTTTTCAACATCAGTCACTCTTGTACCTAACTTTGAGAATTTTATTTCCATCGCCATAATCGATCAACGTATTACAGCGAGATCCTCCAAGTCAGCAAGAATCTTCGTCAACATCACCGATATGTTGGACAACTGACGCTGGATTCCTTCTCCCGCCGCACCATCCAAATCAAGTCCCCGGTCTGTAGGCCTGTCGGGGCTTTCATCCTGAACACGTAAGTGTTTTTTAATGTCTCCAGAGCCCGAGGATTTTGACTTCTTTGCCATGTTTTGCAACAAAGGGCAAATGTGTAACTGGGTGTTTCAAATTTCACCAGATTATAACATGAGAATAATTGAAAATTCAGCAAAGTGTGCAGAGCTCGTCGCTCACATGTCTGCTCCTTGCATGGCGTCACTTGACCCCCCCTTTCATCTGTTCTTAAAAATATAATAAAGTGTGTTTCTTCAAGCGTGTGTCTTAGTGTCTAACAACATTTCTTGTCGTGTCATTCCGAGACGTCTTACAGTTAGCCTGACACTGTGGAAAATTTACCTGCCATGCGAATGAAATAGGCTACCCGCATTTGGCAGGTATTAATTTCATATCCTGAGTTACTATTTAATATATTTTAAGACTTCCCAGCTCCATCGTTCCCTATCACTCACTTGACGTTGTGTTGATGTAGTGACACTAGGGGTCACTCTTGGGAGCCCTGAGACACCTCTGGTCTTTGATAAAAGGCCAATGAAAATTGGCGAGTGGTATTTGCATGCCACTCCCCCAGACATACGGGTATAAAAGGAGCTGTTATGCGACCATTCATTCAGATTTTCTCTTCGGAGCCGAACGGTCATGCTCATTGAGCTGAATATTACTGTTCATTCACCTCTGCTGGATCTGACGGTGCACTGGTGCACTGCAGAGAACGCCCCTGGGCGCTTCGGCAGAAAAATAAGAGTATATATTTCTCTAAAAGAGCGGCACACACTGAACGTCTTTTTAAAGATGCCTTTCCGATTGTGTGTTATTCCTGGTTGCGGTCGTTATCTCTCAACTTCGGATGGTCATGATCGCTGTCTTTCGTGTCTGGGCGCGACCCACACAGAGGCAGCGTTTGGGGATGGTTCATGTTCTCACTGCGAGAACATGACCATGGCAACGTTGCGGTCGTGGCTTGCTTTCGTAAGAAAGCAAGCCACCCCAGCGGCTCCCCGCCTTGGTCCTCAGTCATTTTAACGAAGTCGTGGGAGGCACCTTTTACTGCCCGGCCCCGATTCCGCAGTTCCCTCGCTCTCACTACCCTCGATGACAGGGTGGCCAGGGGCTATACGGCGATTCCCCCGGTGGATAAGGCACTCGCGGTGCACCTATGCCTGCAGAGCGCCGCCACCTGGCATGGATGCCCTAAGTTCCCGTCCAAGCCCTGGAGGCTCATGTCGTCCCTGACGGCTAAAGCCTACATCGCTGCTGGACAAGCCGCCTCTGCCCTGCACGCCATGGCTCTCCTGCAGGTCCACCAAGCCAAGGCGTTGAAAGAACTGCACGAGGGTAGTTCTGCCCCAGATTTGATGCAGGAACTGCGCTCAGCGACCGACCTCGCTCTCCGAGCAATGAAGGTCACGGCGTGGGCTCTTGGGCGGACGATGGCCACACTAGTGGTCCAGGAGCAACACCTTTGGCTCAACCTGGTCGAGATGGGCAAGGTCGACAAGACACGGTTCCTTGCTGCCCCCATTTCCCAGGCGGGCCTATTCGGCGACACCGTCGAGGACTTTGCCCAGCAGTTCTTGGCAGTGAAGCAGCAGACGGAGGAAATCCGGCACATCCTGCCCCAGCATGGCTCAAGATCCCGCACCCCGTCTGCTCGTCACCAAGGGCGTCCCCCTGCGGTGACTGCACCGGCTCCGCCGCAGCCTGCCCCTTCGGCCCGGCCCCGGCGTGGAGCCCACTGCAGGAAGCAGACGCCATCCGTCTCACAGCCGGCGCCTAAGAACCCACAGAGGTCCTTAAAGTGCCCCTGAGATGGGCGACCCAGGGACGAGGGAACCCACTCACATGGAGCTGGTAGAAAGACCACTCCATCCCCCGGTGGAGGGCCGGATGGAAAATCTTTTGTTGCCTTTTTGTTTGATTTCGCCGCATGCCCAAGTGGCTGCGGTACCCAACAGTTCAGCAAAAGAGCGGCTTCCTTCCTCCCTGGGTCACATACCCGGAGTGTATGGTCGTCACCACAACTACTGTCCACGGGTTCTTTCTTGCAGGATTGGCGCTCCAGCGGTGGACTTTCCTTCCCTGAGAGCCCAGTTGTGGCACACAGCCACCCCCGATGTGGCAGTCTCCACGGGTTATGAGGACAGGCCTCTTCCTCCCCCGTCCCAGACTGTTCCGGGGGTGGTCACAAGGAGCCAGGTAAGTGCTTCGATGTCCCTAGACTCAGCACGGCCATGACTTCAATGTTGTCCCCTTGGTCCCCCATGAGTGGAACTTGGACGCGTGGCTCGCACTTTCCAATCTGTCGCGATGGCTGATCCGGACCGTCCGACTCAGCTACACGATTCAGTTCGCCAGGCGCCCGCCCAGGTTCACCTTGGTCAAGAGCGAAAACGCTGCCACCTCGCGCGCGGAGATCGTTACCCTCCTACGGAAGGGCGCGATAGAACCTGTCCCTCCAGCCGAGATGAAGAAACGGTTTTACAGCCCCAACTTCATCGTACCGAAAAAAGGCGGTGGGTTGCGGCCAATCTTGGACCTACGTGTACTGAACCGGGCTTTACACAGACTCCCGTTCAAGATGCTGATGCAAAAACGCATTCTGGCGAGCGTCCGGCATCAAGATTGGTTTGCGGCTGTAGACCTGAAGGATGTGTGGTGGTAGACACGATCACTCAGGCTAGGGCCCCCTCTACGAGGTGCCTGTATGCGATTAAGTGGCATCTGTTCGCTAAGTGGTGTTCTTCCCGACACGAAGATCCCCAGAGATGCGCAGTCAGATCAGTGCTTTCCTTCCTGCAGGAGAGGTTGGAAGGGAGGCTGTCCCCTTCCACCTTGAAGGTGTACATTGCCGCCATAGCAGCACACCACGACGCAGTCGACAGTAAGTCCTTAGGGAAGCACGACCTGATCATCAGGTTCCTAAGAGGCGCAAGGAGGCTGAACCCTTCCAGACCGCGCCTCGTTCCCTCATGGGACCTCTCTGTAGTTCTTCAGGGTCTACAGAGAGCCCCCTTTGAGCCTTTGCAGTCAGCCGAGCTTAAGGCACTCTCCTTGAAGACTGCCCTCCTGACTGCGCTCACTTCCATCAAGAGGGTAAGTGACCTGCAAGTGTTTTCTGTCAGCGAAACGTGCCTGGAGTTCGGTCCAGGTTACTCTCACGTGATCCTGAGACCCCGACCGGCCTTTGTGCCCAAGGTTCCCACCACCCCTTTTAGGGATCAGGTGGTGAACCTGCAAGCACTGCCCCAGGAGGAGGCAGACCCAGCCCAGTTGTCGTTGTGTCCAGTGCGCGCTTTACACATCTATTTGGATTGCACGCAGAGCTTTAGAACCTGAGCAACTCTTTGTCTGCTTTGGTGCACAGTGGAAAGGAAGTGCTGTCTCCAAGCAGAGGATTGCCCACTGGCTCATTGATGCCATAACTATGGCATATGTCACCCAGGACATGCCGGCCCTGGTAGGGCTACGAGCCCATTCTACCAGGGGTGTACCGGCTTCCTGGGCCCTGGCCAGGGGTGCCTCTCTAACAGACATTTGCAGAGCAGCGGGCTGGGCAACACCCAACACCTTTGCAAGGTTCTACAACCTCCAGGTGGAACTGGTTTCATCCCAGGTGGTGGCACGCAACACAAGCGGATAAGCCCGGGATAGCCGGCCGGGTGTATCGCTTGTACATAGCGCCTTCCACCTCGTTTTGAGCTGAAGACGTGCGCCATTAATTCCCAGTAGTGTTCACAAGTTTGTTCCCTGGTTGACTTCCTCCGAGCCCTGTGGCAGTCGAGTTTTCAGAGAGATTTGCTGCCGGCCCAGTACACGCGCTAAGAGTCCTGTTCTTGGGTAGGTGCTCCGCATGTGGCGGTTCCCTGTAAGGCTAACCCCATGCGATATATATCTTCCGCTAATTCGTTTCCCTGTTGGAAAACTGCGTCTTCCTTGGGCAGAGCCCCTCTGCCCCAGTCTCCATGTTTGTAGTAACTCCTCCCCCATTGGGCAGGATCTACCTTGAAGACTCTCCACATGGTTGGAAAGACCATGTGACGTATCCTTCCACTTAAATATCCCCCCTCTCTTTGGGCGAGGTGTGGTCTCCGCTGTGTCTTCCCCTTGGGAGGGATACCCCCTGACTAGACCTGGCGGCCCAGTCGGATAATCCCCCTTCTATTTATGGAGTGGAAAAAGAACAGGGGAAAACCCATGACACCCATGGTGTGCTGGCTATGAGGCACACAGTAGTCTGCCCACCACACACCGCCAGTTCATGTAACACAGTTCAGCCAGTTGTGGCGTTTCGTATAGGGACACCTAGTGTCACTACATCGACACAACGTCGTGTGAGTGACAGATAGGGAACGTCATGGTTACTTGTGTAACCTCCGTTCCCTGTTGGAGGGAACGAGACGTTGTGTCCCTCCTGCCACAACACTGAACTACCTGCTGAAATGGCTGGACCTTATATCAGCTCCTCACCATAAAACCTGAATGAATGGTTGCATACCAGCTCCTTTTATACCCGTATGTCTGGGGGAGTGGCATGCAAATACCACTCGCCAATTTTCATTGGCCTTTTATCAAAGACCAGAGGTGTCTCGGGCTCCCAAGAGTGACCCCTAGTGTCACTACATTGACACAACGTCTCGTTCCCTCCATCAGGGAATGGAGATTACACAAGTAACCATGACGTTTTGTAATTTCCCGATATTGTCGATCATCGTCTGTCACTGAGTGTCACAATCAGCATCAGAATATTTGTCAGATATCATCAACACCAGCCCTAGTTGCTATGCAGTTCCTATGGTGTTTCTGTGTTGTTGCTACGTCATTGCTAGGTGGTTGCTAGGAGTTTTTTGTTGCTTACTTACCCAAGTTTAAATAAAGCCAACTCCCAAGTTTCTATGATATTCTGGTCTTTAATATGGCTCCGGTTCTATCTTCTAGTCTATGGGATTTTTTTCAGCAGTTTTATCGAGGCAAAAATTGTAAGGCAGATTGTTGAGATAGCAAATCCCTAACCCCAAGTGTGAGCAAAAGCAATAGCAAGCACCACTGACAAATCGCTTAAAGGTGTACTGTGAAATTTCCATGCCACTAGCATCACAAAATGGGTTTCCTGAACACTCCAATTGTCTGACATTGGTTGAACAAACAGATAGTTCCACCCTAAATGTATGCAATTGGCTGAGCCAGTGTTACTAGGTTGATGCTCAAACAAACTGTTTTGATAGCACCACAAAGCCATAGTGTCAGATTTTAGGTGAAATCAACCTACAATGGTTTACTTATAGTTGCCTTTGCATATACAATACATTATCCTTCCGTTACTGTTCGGTCATTTTTGACCGATTTGACATTTTGTTTTTTATGCTAAACTTTGACAAATATAGATGATGTCTTAATATTAGTGCTGTCAAAGTTATTATATTATTAACACATTAATAAAAAATTTGTTTAATGGCACTAATTTTTTTAACACCATTAATGCGGAATATGACCCTTTGAATAAACCGTAGTTCATGATATGCAAGTCAATTCACGCAAACGCAGCTAATGTCACATGCATTGCCATCGGGAAAACAGATGGTGGGAGATATTATGCTGAGACCTGCGCCAAGCCTTTTATCAATATAGCATAACAGTAGAAAGCACAGATAGAGCTCTTAACAAATGTTTAATGACATGAACTTGAAATACATTTCTTAAAAAAGAAAAATCAATAGAAAATATGATTGCTTTATGTGGTTGAATTTGATCATGTATGCAGATTCTCTTTACTAATTTAATAATCTTTTTAAATCAGATAGGATTCCAGCAGGTAGTATCTGAACCACAAACTGTTACACATAATAAAAATCTATAATGAAGGTGCACGAAGCACACAGAAGATCTGAGCGTAATGAGAAAATTAACTTACCGTTACGACCGTTACCATTTTCGACAAAATAAATAAGAAGAAGCATTGTAAAAATACAATATACCTACAGACATTCCTGTACAGGATTAGATTCCTCAGATGCCCAAGTTGGCCAAGAATATAATCTTTTTTCCTAATTTTCACTAAAGTTGTGCAAGGAAAAAGTGTTAGATTTGGACAGGTACGTCTGTGAAGCACAAATTTACCAATCCACCTCAGGGAAAAATTATCCCATTCAAATAGGCTTCAAAATGTGTTGCTTTTTGTAGATGTGTGAAAAGTAGCATATATCTGATTAATAGTGTAGTGGAGATACTGGGAGACAGAGGCAGTGATTCTTCCGAGACTGGCATATTGGAATATTCCGTCTGTCATTTAGATAATCTCTGCCACTTGACGAAGCTTTTAGAGGATGATAGTCCAATTATTGTGGGAAGAAGGGATCAGCTACCAATGAAGATATGATAGGGGTTTAATCAGGGTTTCCATTTGAATAATGTGAGCATTCATCCTAGCAGTATGAATATGAATACATTTGACATGGAGGAGAGTATTATCAACAGCAACAGTCCAGCATGCTGCAAGTCTAAAAAAATTTTTTTTTTAATTTATAGGATTTGACATTTCAAAAGTTTTCAGTTTGAATTTTTAACTAAATAGATAACTCACAGCCATAGCAGAACAGTTAAATTAAAGGGAGAGTTCACCCAAAATGAAAATTGTGTTATTATTTACTCACCCTCATGTCATTCCAACCCCATATGTTGTTATATTTTTTTAAAGAACAAAAAAGGAGAAATTTTTTAAAATCGTCACGCAGCACTTTTCCATATAACAACAGTTCACAAGCACCCAAGAAGGAAAATGCAATTCATTATTAACAGAAAATCTTACCCTCTGCTAAAGAACATCAAGTTCTTTAGACATTTCTTACATTTTTCGTGACCAAACATTAATGGCATCAAACCTGACACAATGCCTTTAAAGGTGCTATATCTGATTTGAAAGCCACAGTGGAGGGTAATATTTTCATTAAATAATTACTTTTATTTCTAGAAATTAAGTTTGTTACAACATTGGGTTTCAGAGACCAGGCAACATGTTTGGATCACTGGAGCCACCTACTGGTTAAAATTGTCATTTCTTGCAATTGTCATGTTTTTTTTTTTTTTTTTTTCTCAGCAGATCATAGCAGATGCTCCAAATGCATGACACTTTTAGATTTTTTATAATTTTTTCAGATGAATGAAGTTATGATATGAAAGAAACATACAGTGTGTGTGTGTATATATATATATATATATATATATATATATATATATATATATATATATATATATATATACACACTACCAGTCAAAAGTTTTGAAACACTTACTCATTCTTTATTATAATTGTTTTCACATTTTAGAATAATAGTAAAGTCATCAAAACTATGGAATAACATAAATGGAACTATGGGAATTATGTTGTGACTAAACAAAATCCAAAATAAATCATAACTGTGTTATATTTTAGCATCTTCAAAGTAGTCACCTTTTGTCTAGAATTTGCAGACATGTACTCTTGACATTTTCTCAACCAACTTCTTGAGGTATCACCCTGGGATGCGTTTTAAACAGTATTGAAGGAGTTCCCATCTATGTTGGGCACTTATTGGCTGCTTTTCTTTATTATTTGGTCCAAGTCATCAATTTCAAAAACTTTTTTATTTTTTTATTAAATTTTAGTTTTATAATGAAATAAATTAATATGGTGGCACAATTATATTTTTGTCTACAAAACTAATTTCAAACATTTAAGCATATGCCTTCAGATCAAAAGATTTTTAAGATCATGAGAAACATTTCTGTCAAGTGTTTCAAAACTTTTGACTGGTAGTGTATATATAGTTTATTTTAAATAAACTGTCATTTAGTAATTACAGTTTTTAATTAAGCTTAAATACCATACAATTCCTAATAAAATGCATGAACTTATTGAAATGTATTTCTTAAAAAATATATATATCTGATTTGAAAGCTACAATAGAGGGTAATATTTTCAGTGAATAATTTTATTTCGGTCTGTTCCTCACACAATAATATCATATGTCGTCAAAAGACTTGGAATGTAGTGTATGTATAAGTTGTATGTACTACTTTTGTTGTGGTTTATTGTCCTTTTTAGAGATTGACAGATGTGGTCCCTATGATTCGTTGTATGGAGAAAAAAAAAATATTAAAAAAAAAACCACAAACAAAAAAACAACTACATATGGGTTCGGATTAAACAATGGTAAAATTTTAGGCCATGTCCACACAAATATGTTTTTGTTTAAAAATGCATTAATTTCACTACTTTACGCCTCTGATCCACACTAGATTTAGGTGTTGTCCTCTACCAAAAAACAGAGTATTTCGAAAACACTGTCCATTACCGCAGAGTTTGGAAGAAGGTGACGTTAGGAAACTGAGTTTTCAAACTTGATGATTATCGTGGACATGACCTTAATTTTTAAGTGAACTATTCCTAAAAAATAAACTGTAAAAATGAATAAATGAATTTGAAACATTTTATAAAACATCTTGGCTTTGTGACATGAGAATAGTTTAGGTTGGTTGTTTCTAGGGGAGAAATTATTTAAGTCTCACAGCATTCTTTAGGGAAGGTTTTGAACAGGATGAGAAGAAAAGCTTTTCTATCTGGACATGCTCCATTGAGATATCTCGACTTGTTCCTGCTCACGGCCCCAACTCTCTCTCTCTCAGGGCGTATCATCTCAGAAAGCCTTGCGCCATCGCTCTTTGCCTTCATGCCGTGAGTCAGTGCTCTGATGCCATCTGTTAGTGCCAGTACCTTCAGAAACGCTCAAGTATGTCTAATATTAGCGTTTTTTTTTCGCCCTCTCGCCCAGTGCACATCCCATTGGAGGCAGTGTCCTGGGGGAAGCCATCTGTCAAAGTGGCTCTGGGTTTGGCCGGACATTGTAGATGATGGTTGTCCAGCTCCTGTCTCAGCATTGCCACTGTGGAGACCGTGAAATCACTGATATGTATAAGTAGTCATGGGCTTGTGACCTTGCCCGTTTAATTTGTGTTACATGCATGCAGAAAGTTTTATTAGTGCTGATAAATATAACAACGGTTGTGGCTCGTGACCACAGATATACAGTAGGTGGGGCATATTCTTGCTCTGAGCTCTATGGATTAATGCGTTAATGTTTTACATTGTTCAGCTTGTTGAACTCATAAAGGCACTACCTGTCAGAATGTGTTTTGTCCTTGCATAATTACCCCACAAAATTTACTGGGAGATGTAATAAGAACGCTTTAATTTTCAAAGTACTTTGATTGTTTTATACAATATTTCCAAAGTATCAATACACACAAAAAAAAGCAGTGACAAGAAATGATACTAATACTACTACCACTAATAAGAATATCTAGTATTTGTTATTGTTATTATCGGTGCTATCAGTTGATTAAAATATTTAATTGAGATTAATCACAATTATTTGCAAATTTTGAAAGTGCTGAAATTTGACTCTATACTTTGGTTCCTGTCATACTGCATTTCCAAACAAAGCCTTTCACAGTATAAAGATAGAAGTGCACTAAAATAGCACCAATTCAAGTAACATTCCCAAAGGCTAAGTGGGAGCTAATTGAAATATCTAGTCCCCATTTTCATTGCAATGGGCATTAAATCTCTTAAATTGTCATCCTCCACAATATAAATAGTGGCTATCCACTATGCAACAGCAATCGTCGCATTTACATGATTTGCCATTTTGAACTCCACATGAAAAGCGCTGGCAGAGAATGTCTTTATGTCTTAGAATGTCTCTAATTATACTTCATCAGAATTGTGTGGAACGTGACGCCTGGGAAATGCTGATGCTTCGCTCCAGTGGGTTGTGTGAATGCAGCTTATCACAAGTCCCATCTGGGTTTTTTGTACAAAAAATTATGGTTAAGAGGTCCTTTCTACATTACTTGATCATTGACACGGAATCACTATTGTGTGTGTTTGAGTTGTCACTCTCGTAATTGACCAAACTGTGTGTGACCGCAACCGTATTAAGCTCTCAAATACTGGATTGACAACTCTATTTTGCCACTGTTTGGGTGTGACCTATTACTATATGTTAATTTGGTCTTAACACTACACTAGTGGGAAGTGAGTAAATTAATTTCTGCGGCTGTAGGGGTATTCTTTTGATGTTTTGCAGAACCTGATGTTTACCGGTATTTCCTGCTAATCTAGTCTTTAAATCCAATTCATATGAGAATTTTAACAAGTCTCTACAGTCTATTGCAGTCTTTACATGGTGAAATTTAATTATCATCAGAATTACCAGTGAAACACTATAAAATGATGCTAATTATAGTTGTACATGAGATTCATTGTTATTAATTGCATTTATTCATTGATTGTTCTTGTATGAACATTTGAGTGCATTTTCTCTTTGAGTCTTTTTTTTTGGGGGGGGGGTTCCCCATTTTGGAATGCCCAATTTCCAATGCGCTTTTAAGTCCTCGTGGTCGCGTAGTGATTCGCCTCAGTCCGGGTGGTGGAGGACGAATCCCAGTTGCCTCCGCGTCTGAGATTGTCAACCTGCGCATCTTATCACGTGGCTTGTTGAGCGCGTTGCCACGGAGACATAGCGCGTGTGGAGGCTTCACTTCATCCACCGCGGCAACCACGCTAAACTCACCAAGCACCCCACCGAGAACTAACCACATTATAGCGATCACGAGAAGGTTACCCCATGTGACTCTACCCTCCCTAGCAACTGGGCCAATTTGGTTGCTTAGGAGACCTGGCTGGAGTCACTCAGCACGCCCTGGGATTCGAATTAGCGAACTCCAGGGGTGGTAGCCAGCGTCTTTACCACTGAGCTACCCAGGCCCCCTTTCTCTTTGAGTCTTAAGCTGGTCGCACACTGGACGAGAAGCGCCACACCGCATCGCGGGTAGAAGGCACGGGTATTGCACACATGACACGTCGATGCGGGGCATGTGACAGTCCAAAGTTGTGAATCTGGTCACCATACACACAAAAGTTTTGAAGATTTTTTTTACTTCTTCAAGAATTAACAAAGTGATGTTGATGAGTTTGCAGGTTAGTGTATTAAACCGGTGCAACTGCCAAATGGAACGATTAGAAATGGTGACGTTTATTATGCAAGTTAACAGTAGGCTTCATTCAAGTTGTCAATCCACAAAAATCCATACTTGTAACTGAAAATACATTGTTTAGGCTATATGAAAGATACATATACAGTATATCATCCAGCAAGATAAAGCAGCATTGTGCAAGCAGCATTGTGCTAAAACATTAATTGAAAACAGTTGTTTTGAATTTTACAATGCGCTGTTTCATCCCCCAGATGCATCTGGTGTACACCCCTCTTTACAGACAATACATTTCTAACATCCTGTGTCATTTACATACTGTGAAAGAATTTGACATTGTCTGAACAATATGTGGAGTCTTTGCACCTGGACTTGTCGTTATTCTGCAAACCAAATGTGTTTTTGTGGAGGCAGGTGAAAGCACTTGCAAATAAGTGAAATGTGAGTCGCCGTCAGATTGTTGCTCTCTGCTTGGGGTGAGACAGTGGACAGAGTGCTGCATGCGCTCATTAATGCATGAGGATGGGCACACATTACTGGCTGTCACTCACTGCACTTTGCACTCATTTTCAATCTTAAAGAAAATTGTGACATTATTAAAACAGTCATCCACTCTCTCTCTCTAGGATAGGCTACAGTACATCTGTCACATTCACAGAGAGGGAGGTTTTATCATCCCAGCTATTTTTTCATGGCAGAAACTGCGAATGAACTGATAAAGCCAGCAATTTGCAGACCACAGTATGTGTGATGTATGCATGTGCAGAATGTGGAGGTAATATGTATTCTATTTCTTACTCTGTCTCTTTTTTATATCGCACACACTCTATGTCTTTCAAAAAGATCTGTTATCATCTTCAACAAGTTTTTGAAATTTTGCATGACATTTTATTTTTAAATATTTATTAAAATATAGTTATATCTCATTTATTATATATAATTTTATACAACAGTTAGTTCCAGTCCTCGAATCTGATTGGAAGAGAGGCGTTCCAAGAGTGCTGATAGCTGAGATCATCAGCACTGGGACACATTACTGTTTTCATCACTCCGCTTGTGTTTGTGGTGTTCCAAACTAAACTGTAAGAGCAGTGCAGATGTGTAAGAGCAGCTAGATTTGTGAATTTTCATTTATCCCTGTGATATTAAAGATTTTAGCCAGCAGCTGACTTGTCTTGTGAGTGCTTTGAGCGAGTTCAGCTGACTTGTCAAAATGAATTCTCAGTCAGTGCATAAGTTTCTTTGAAGTCATCCGGAATTGTCTCTCACTCCATGATCGCTTGTATTACTACTACACTATAGCTGAGAAATAGAGTTACACTAACAGCTTCAGTATTTTTGCTGATCACAGCTGAGACTCGCGACACATGGAGTAATCAAACACACTCAGGGTGCCTACCTGATGCAAGTTTCCAAGTTGGGAGGAGATGTAAATTTTCAACATAGCGGAGGAGAGAACGCTTTCTGTGTCGGTGTCAGTGTCAAAATGAGAGTTCTCCAAGAAATATACAACAATGAAACTGCCATCCTCCATGTTTTCTCTCCGACAACAAAACACTTGAATATGAGTGTAATACTTGTAGGATAATTCCAATAGCACATATGGCAGCATCACTCCACGATCGCACAAAGCGGAATAATACCACACTACAGCTGAGGAACAGAGTTAAACTAAATTAACAACTGCAGCAAAACTGTTCATCACTGCAACAGACGCAGGTAATCACATGCTCAGTCTCTCTCTCTCTCATACATACAAGGGTTGTAGTAAGGGTTAGTTTTAAGGTTAGGGGTAAGACTGACTGTGTAACTACAGATGCAATTAAATGCAGGTACTTTAAATGTAAGTACAATGCAACAACACATGTGTATATAATTAGTACATTGTATCAAATGCTTATGTACATAGTAGTTAAAGACACCTAATATAAAGTGTGTCCATGCAATTTTTAAGTGTTGGATTAAAGATGAAGGTACACTTTATAATAACTTTAATTAATAAATCAGTTATAAACATTAAATAATGTTTAACAGATCATTAGTTAATGTATATTCAAATAGTTAGAAAAATGAAATAATACTCTTGTTAATGTTAACTAATGAATTTAACTAACATTACATAATGCTTAACTGATCATTAGTTACTGTAAATTCAAATACTTAAATTTGTTTTTAAGCTTTCATTCATATATGGCTTTGCTTATTTTCTTAATTTCTTAACAATTTAAATACATTTACATAAATACATATTTTTTTAAGAAAATTAGTGGGGGTTTTTCTCTAACCCACATGTCCCTCAGTACAAAAAAAAAAGAAAAAAAAGAAGAAGAAAATAAAAAAGAAATTTGCAATCCAAATTATTTCACAGAATCGGATATTGATATTGTAATTCATTTAATTTTATTAAATTTTTCAGTTAGAAATTCAGACCAAGAGAATTCTTGCTGGCACTCTGTTCAATGTTAAAATGTACTGTTAATGTAAGAATTAAATGTGATTCTGAAATTTCTTGTTTGTTTAAAAAGTGAACAATTATGGTCAACCGTTTCAGTTTGCTGTGTGCTAACTGTCATGCACATTATTAATTTATTACTTTGCAATTAATGACTCTTTGTATTTATTTTTTACTCTGACATTTTGGGCCAGCTGGCACCCAAGCTGGCACAGTCATTTTCTTATTATGAGTTGTAAGCCATTTTTTTCCCAGAAGGAACTACATTTATTTTTTAACTGGCTTTTAATAAAAATAACAATAAACTTGCCTTGAACTGACTTAACTGTTTATTTTATGCTTATGTTACTGAGACGGAGAGCAGTAATAATTAATAATAAAAAAGAAAAATCATTTTATCAGCCATCTCTTGCCCATTTTACACATACACACTTTTGCTGCAAGTTAAAATTTTGTACTGACATTTTGCTATCAGTTCCCATTCTGGTTTGTCCTACAAAACAGAAATACAGACACCTGTCAAATGTCAACTTAGACAGCCTGTTTCCCAGCATAAAGCATCTAGCGAGGCATTTTGACTGCAGACAGACAGTATCTGTGCAACTGTGGAATTTGACAGAAGCTTGTTTTCTTTTGACCTGTAATCATACCCCATCCAGCAGTAAAGGATCTGGGCTATCTCCAGGGCCTCGCACGAGTTATCCAATCTGGGCCATTAGTGCAAAGCCCTGCACTACAGCATTTTAAAATCAAGAGATTAAAAATTAACCAGTTTGATATCTTTTTCTATCATGCACAGGTTTGGTTTGAGAAGAAAAGAGAAACCCCCAGCGCTCACCCAGACAACATGACGTCAGAAACTCGATCTGCCGAGAATATATTGAGAGAGAACAAGACATAAGGATAATTATGATGATTAACGAAGCCAGTGAGAACCTATTTCTAAGTTGTTAAGGACATATTGAAAATAGCTCAAGGAGAAAACTTTAGAGTGAAATGAGTTAGACTTTGACAGGAGAGATGATGGCCAAAGCTTTGACATAATTTTTGGTCATTGTTTGTCTTGTTCTGAGGTTTTGAACACTGAAGGTTCATTTTGATGGTGTGGGACGCAGTACTCAGATCTATATTTAATGCTAATCTTCATTGCATTAAAAAATCAAGAGACGCAACATATCATTCACACATGAGAATCCTGAAATATATGTAGCTGTCAAACTCCCCACAGCTGTTTCAATGAAAAACCCCTCAAGTGTCCAGATTGACAGAGTCATGAATCATGCAGTCATCAGTATAATTACTGGGGTCTGTGTAATTCCTCCGACAAATGTGAGACCACATTTGAAGTCTGAGATTGTTTCATTTAAACCTGGAAGTAAAATGAAAGTTTTGGGATTTTGAACAATTTGAGTCAAAGTGGTGAACTCGTTTGGCCAAATGCTGTTTTGAGAAGGGGGCAGGCAGGCAGAGTTTTCTCCCCATCAGTGATTTCTCAGTCTACAGCTGCCGTTCTTTATTCAGTCTGTTTCTTTGAATTTCAATTAACCTTGAGCTCATTTGAAATTTGCAAAGCTTCAAGAGGCTTGTTTGCCTCTAAACTCTCTCTCTCTCTTTCTCCCACTATTTCTCACGTCTCACTGGCATTAAAATAGATTCTTTGTGTGAATCTCACGAAAACATATCCAGGTTGCCGCCCTTCCAGTATGTTTTAAGACCATTATGGTGTTTTGCATTGTGACAGTATTTTCATGACAATAGACATTGGAGATAGACATGGCCGGTGAGTGTATATATACAGTATACACTCAAAATGTTTTTACTGCTTGTTCAATTTACTTAATTATAAAGCAACAGAATTCTAGAACATTTTTGTCAACTTGATTTCATTGTGTTCTATCCATTTAAACTTGTAAAATGGAAGTTTACTTAATCCATCTGAGTTGGGACTACATGAATACTTTTAGTGGTGTTAATGTAGCATTGATGAAACTGGGCAGGGCATTTCCATTTCACAGCATGTTTTGCATGGGATTTGATAGGGAGAGTAAATGTTAAAATTAAGTGTTATTTTATGTATTTTTGTGCAAGATACAAGATAAAGGAGGATACTTAGTGTTTAATGTTTTCTAAAACTGAGATTTTGAAGAGTTTCTGTTATGTTGGAATATTGGTGGTTACCAGTGAAGAGTGGAGCCTAAGCTAACGATGAGGAAAGGTAAATGTTGCACAGATTTGAGTTACACTGACAAGTCTAATTTTGCTGGGTGTTTACCCAATTCAACTAGGTTCTTCAGAGTGTTTGTGTTGAGATTACATAGTAATTTTAAGTTAAGAAAACTCATTTCAAACACATGGAACCACTGTTTATGAATGAAGTTCAGCCAGCTTTAAGCAAAATATAATTTCTTAAATGTCTTATTTTGGGGTGAAATAATTCAAATAATAATAATAAAAAAATTATATATATATATGTAGCATAAAACAAATAAAGCCTACATTTAGGACCATTAAGATTGATGTAATGAACTGGCCGTGAAGATGGTGTTAGGATCCATGTGCAGGAAGTTTATTAAAGAACACAAGCAAACAATCCAAATCGGCAGGCAGAAAGACGTAGTCGTTAAGCAGGTGGTTAAATCCAATATACCAAACAGACAGTCCAACAAGGCAAACAAAACAAAAGATTATCCAAAAAGCAGTAATTCCAGAAAAACAGGCAATGGTCATAACATGAATACGATCAGCAATAGCAATGGAAATGGAAAACCACTTGGTAAGGCAGGCTAAACTGACAATACTTCACAATGAACAATGGAGACGAATGGCTGTTTATACATGAGGTAAACAGGAAATGAGCTGAGAAGAAATGGGTGATGATCAGTATTCGAGAGAGGGCTCCCTCTGGTGGTTGGTAGGATGGGTAACAGCCTCGGATGTTACATTACCGCAACACAGTACTTTTTTCTACTGTATTACAAAGATGCTTTTGTACATGTTTCTATATTTAAATCAGTTAAAATTAAAGGCAGTACCAATATAGGAATACTCTGATATCTAATTTACAATTTAAGTATTTTTTTTCACGTTGCACTAACGAGAATTGGGAAGTAAAATGGAAATTTCCCAATGTCACAATGTCACTTACAAAATGCTTCATTTGCTATTAGCAAAAGATCATTTCTTATTTGTTTCTTTTGATTTTGTATTAAAATAGGACCAGGACATTGTCTTGGCAGTTTTTGTGAGAATCACCCCACCTGTTGCAGTTTAATTTGCAGATAAAAAAAAAATATATATATATATATATATATATATATATATATATATATATATATATATATATATATATATATATATTTTGGTTTTTATATAATTTCCAACCTCCATACCACAATCTTATGTCTCCCTTTATAGCCAATGAAACTTCAAATTTAATTAGCACATGAAAGAGCAGGTGGCCAATCCCTTTATTCACAAAGAGGCAGGGCTTTGAAGACTCTAAAGTGCTAATGAAACTCTGGCAGTATTGATGTGATTAGTGGGTGGGTTTTGCCTGGTTTAATTGAATTGTTGAATCCGCCCAGCCTCGTGAGCAGGTATAAAGTGATTGAGGAGCTTTCCTTAAAGGTCAAAGGGCAAAACATGCTGCGAAAGCCAGACACTGTCCCTAAGGGCTCATAAAGAATGATGGAGAGCTGTTGTTGCATTGTTTGTCATCTGTACTGTGTGGTGAGCTCATTGTAGACCCTGTCTAATCAACCGTAACGAGGCCCTTTCAATCAGTGATGATACGTCTGCGTAGACAACATAACAACCGGCACAATCCATTAGTGTGTGAAAACCTAATTGATATGGTACTAAGAGTACAAAGAAATGCTTTTGGTGGTATATGGCAAGGAACAATAAACTAAATGGTATGAAGATGAATTCAAACAATTCACTTTGCGCAATAAAGTATGCAGGCTCAATAAATGTTTCGTAGTCCATATTGCAAATGACAAAGACCCAGAGGCCTTTGTAACATCATTATTGAACAATTGTTCTTTGTCTTCATGTACAGGTATATCCAGCGGTTAAAATGGGTTTTTGAGGAGGGGGAACCCTAACACCCTAATTCGTCACAATACTTTGAGGTGGCGAATTTGTACGAAAACGTACAACTTATACTGTACGTCAACCAATCACGTATCACTGTAAACCCCAAAGTTGTCATTACTGGAAATATCAAGTTGTCTTAATTAAGTATTACTTGAAATGTCAGGTTTTGGGCTCATACCTCAAATATTTAAGTTCATTGAACTTATTTATCTTTAAAAAAAAAATAAAATAAATAAATACAAAAATCCAGACTTAAGATTTTAAGTGTTAATAACTAAAACTTTTGAGTAAAATATTTTGTCTATGCGGAATAGCCATAATGCTTCGTGCTTGAATTATTTAATTATGTTTCCTTGGTCAAGTTGGACCCTGTTGACTAATTCTCTTAGTGCATGTGCAGTTAAAGTGCAGGTAATGTGCATTTCTTTGGAGAATTGTTTATATAATGTCTGATCTAGAATCAGTTATAATCTTTATTTGAGCTGTGATATTGTTTGATCTAAAATCAAATCAATTTATATTATTAACAACAGTACAAACAACAATATTTAAATAGCAAATCAGAGTTAAGTCTACTTGCATTTAGTTAACTTAACCTAAAGAGTTAAGTTCATTCTATGTGAACACCAAGTTAATTGAACTTAATTACATTATGCGACGCCATTACCTAATTTTGTTGAGGGATGAGTTTACTTAAGAGTTTTCAGTGTACACTTCACAAACGTGTTCAGAACCAGGAAGTGTCGCTTTCTTCTGTATTACATATCAGGGCTTAACATTAATATCATGGTGATCTTTATGCTCTGGGTAGGGTAAGATTTGACACTTCATGGTTAGGTTTAGGTATGGGGTTTGGGTTAGGGATTAAAGTTACGAAAAAAATAACACAAAACAAATGCCACATCGGGAACTACAAGGACGTGAGGGAAGCGTCTCTCGTTGGTGGGTGTATAACTATGATTTCGAATTAGTACTAATTCACCAACTCTTACTATTGTGACAAATTCTTATGAGATCGGGTTGGTATTTCTAAATTGCAACATCTAAACTGATGCAACTAGTCATTGTTAATGCACTGCCTGTTACAAAAGACACTTAAAAGAATACTGCATGTATATACTGTAGTACAGTGGTTCTCAACCTTTTTTTGATGAATGCCCCCTTATTTCATTTCCTGAAGACAGTGTGAAGACATTAACAAACAATAAAACTAATAATACAAGTTGTATTGTTAATATATTTTACATCTGCTTTTTGAACATTTTAATTTATTCATTAATTATTTATTTTTATAGTTTTAACAGTGGTTTTAACACTTGGAAACATGGATCTTCTTCACTACCATGGTTAGAGGTAACATGATTTCTATAAAACATTTTTGAAATTATAAACAGTAGACCTACTCTAAACACATGTAAAAACAATAAATACAAAATATAAATATTTATAAGTTGTAACAAAAATGTATTATATTCCCTCACTCCCCTAATGTAGCCTATGACAACCCATATAATTGAGAACCAACTGATTTACTCCAAGTCTAGATAAACATTTTAATGCAAAAAGGAACTTGACGATAGATTTGATTATTATGTCTGATAAACGCCCCCCATTTGTAAACTAACGCCCCCCTCTCAACTAATTTGCTCTCAGCATTGCATGTTCTGCAACAGCTACATTTCCTTTCTCCAACTTTCACTTTGAAAACCACCTGAGACCGTTTTTTTCCGTTTTCTCTACTCATGTTGTTGACAGTGACAACACTGACACTGATCTAAATTAGGCTGTCTAAAATAAATGACAGTTAGATTAATATAGGCCACACGAAAAGATTTCCAACAGGATCAACATTTGCACTGCAACGTATACAAGGCAAGTAAAGCTTCTTGTTTTAACAGATTGTACACTCGATTTAACACTTTTACAAAGTAAATGTTTTGCAATGATTCAGATGTACATGATTATGCTTAAAGGGATAGTTCACCTCAAAATTAAAACTCACCCTCATGTTGTTCCAGCCCTGCATGACTTTCTTTCTTCCGTGAACTTCACTTTCATTGCATCTTTTTCCTATACATTGTAAGTGAACGGTGGAATGGAGGCTGTCAGTCCCTAACATTCTGCAGAAAGTCATATGGTTTTGGAACAACAAGGGTGGGTAAATGATGGCAGAATTTTCATTTTTTCGGTGAGCTAACCCTTTAAAGTGATACCATCACAGAGCTGTATGGAGTGAATACCTGTAGGCAGAATATCCCTGCGTAGACAGTATCTTGATGAATGAATTTAGGTGTAAAGATGTTTTCGCACTAACATTCACAGTAACATGATTCTCCTCATGTCTCATTATCTGAACATTGTCACTGGCATTTACTTGAGTGAGTTTGCTTTTGCTTCTTAATGTTGTTGGGGCATTTAGAAATTTAGACATTTGCTTATTTGTGAGCAGAGCAGCGAGGACGTTTATTTAATTATTTTTAAGCTGGCATATTTGTCTCCATATCTGTCCAGTCAAAGGAACTGAGCTGCTGGGATTTGGATGAGGCATTCAGTGTCTCGTTTTTCTCAGCTTTATCTCTTTCTCCCAGTGGAAGCCATGGATGAAAGATTTATGTCCTATAGGGCCTAAGCAATCGCTCCCCTCTTTATTTGGGTTGTTTTTCCTTTAAAAACAAAGGGAGGAAATATTTTTTATTGGATGGGGTATTAAAAATCAATCTGTAATATCACAGTTCACTGCCAAAAATATTATGCATTGTACTGACCTGAAATGCTTGAGAGGTTGTAAATTTCTACCTATTTTGAAATGCTTGAAAGGATTCAAAAGGCAGAGGCCAAAAAATAATTGTTTCCTCAACGTCCAAATGTGGAGAGCAGGTGTGCGGTGCTTGCCTTGCATAGTGAACCGGAAAACCAATTGTAAATCTACAATTGAAGTCATAAGTTTACATACACCTTAGACAAATACATTTAAACTCAGTTTTTCACAATTCCTGACATTTAATCATAGAAAACATTCCCTGTCTTTGATCAGTTAGGATCACTACTTTATTTTAAGATGTCAAATGTCAGAATAATAGTAGAGATAATTATTTATTTCAACTTTTATTTCTTTCATCACATTCCCAGTGGGTCACAAGTTTACATACACTTTGTTAGTATTTGGTAGCATTGGTAGCACTTTAAATTGTTTAAAGTGGGTCAAACTTTTTGGGTAGCCTTCCACAAGCTTCTCACAATAAGTTGCTGGAATTTTGGCCCATTCCTCCAGACAGAACTGTCAGTAAGTAATCAACAAGGTTGAATGTAAATGTATTGTACTTAAAGGGATTGTTCACCCAAAAATCATCATTTACTTTAATGCCATCCCAGATGTGTATGACTTTCTTTCTTCTGAGTAGAGTTTGTAGGCCTCCTTGCTTGCACATGCTTTTTCAGTTCTGCCTATACATTTTCTATCAGATTGAGGTCATGGCTTTGTGATGGCCACTACAATACCTTGACTTTGTTGTTCTTAAGCCATTTTGCCACAACTTTGGAGGTATGCTTGTGGTCATTGTCCATTTGGAAGACCTATTTGCAACCGAGCTTTCTTCATGGCTGATGTCTTGAGATGTTGCTTCAATATATCCACATAATTTCCTTCCTCGTGATGCCATCTATTTTGTGAAGTGCACCAGTCCCTCCTGCAGCAAAGCACCCCCACAACATGATGCTGCCACCCCCATGCTTCACGGCTGGGAAGGTGTTCTTTGGCTTGCAAGCCTCACCCTTTTTCCTCCAAACATAATGATGGTCATTATGGCCAAAAAGTTCCATTTTTGTTTCATCAGACTAGAGGAAATTTCTCCAAAAAGTAAGATCTTTGTCCCCATGTGCACTTGTAAACTGTAGTCTGTCTTTTTTATGGCGGTTTTGGAACAGTGGCTTCTTCCTTGATGAGCAGCCTTTCAGGTTATGCCGATATAGGACTCGTTTTACTGTGGAAATAGATACTTGTCTACCTGTTTCCTCCAGCATCTTCACAAGGTCCTGTGCTGTTGTTCTGGAATTGATTTGCACTTTTTGCACCAAAATATGTTCATCTCTAGGAGACAGAATGCGTCTCCTTCCTGAGCGGTATGATGGCTGCGTGGTCCCATGGTGTTTATACTTGCATACTATTGTTTGTACAGATAAACGTGGTACCTTCAGGCATTGCTCCCAAGGATGAACAAGACTTGTGGAGGTCCACAATTAGTTTTCTGAGATCTTGGCTGATTTCTTTTGATTTCCCCATGATTTCAAGCAAAGAGGCACTGAGTTTGAAGGTAGGCCTTAAAATACATCCACAGGTACACCTCCAATTCAGTAGACCTCCTATCAGAAGCTATTTGGCTAATTGCCTAAAGGCTTGACATCATTTTCTTGAATTTTCCAAGCTGCTTAAAGGCACAGTTAACTTTGTGTATGTAAAATTCTGACCCACTGGAATTGTAATATAGTCAATTAAAAGTGAAACAATCTGTCTGTAAACAATTGTTGGAAAAATTACTCATGTCATACACAAAGTAGATGTCCTAAACGACTTGTCAAAACTATAGTTTACAAATATGAAATCTGTGGAGTGGTTAAAAAATGAGTTTTAATGACTTCAACCTAAGTGTAAGTAAACTTCTGACTTCAACTGTATGTGAGAAAATTCTATAAGTGTGTGTGCTCAGATACATCAATGTGCATTAAATTGATTATGTGATTGTAAAGTAACTTAAGATATTTATATTTAATTAAATTATTGTAAATAGGATTACGGTGGGACTTTACATTTTAACTTGATTGTAAATTGATTGAATAGAATAATCTGGTTTGGATTCCATGCAAGTTTTGTTGTGGAATCAATAAAGCTTTTGACACCCTGCACAAGGTCAGAATATGTCCTGTGTCTGTAATATTCTGCCTCTGTTTCCAAGAATTACAGTACTAACAGTTTTAGCACAAGTGCCAGTAAGTAAACAACAGGGTTGAAGGTAAATGTATTGTACTTAAAGGGATAGTTCACCCAAAAATGAAAATGTTCTCATCATTTACTTACTCTAATGCCATCCCAGATGTGTATGACTTTCTTTTTCTGCTGAACACAAACAAAGATTTTGAGAGGAATATTTCTGCTCTGTAGGTCCATACAATGCAAGTGAATGGTGGCCAGAACTTTGAAGCTGCAAAAAGCACATAAAGACAGCATAAAAGTAATCGATATGACTCCAGTGGTTAAATCTATAGCTTCAGAAACTATATGATAGACATGGGTGAGAAACAGATCAATATTTAAGTGATTTTTTACTATAAATTCTCCATTCGATATGCGATATAGGGTTAGGTTGTTATAATCGGCCATGATTCTAAAAAAAAGGCAGATTGAGTCAATATTTAATCAGGAGGTCCCAAATATTCAGCAGGTGGTGAGAAATTTGGGAGTCTATTTTGATACTAATTTCAATTTTGAATATCATGCCAGGAAGTTAGTTCAGTCTTGTTTTTATCATTTAAGGAACATTTCCAAGGTGAGACATGTCTTGAGTTTCAAGGATACAGAGAAGCTTATTCATGCTTTTATTTAGTCTCACCTAGATTATTATAATGCCCTGTTTTCAACTTTAAATCAACGCACTTCAGCACGGCTACAATCAGTGCAAAATGCTGCAGCTAGACTTTTAACACGAACTAGGTCTTTTAAACATATTACTCTGGTTTTAGCTTCTTTGCATTGCCACCAATTCATTTTAGGGTTGATTTTAAGATTTTATTAATTATATATACATCTTGATATTGTTTAAAATCAAAGTAAACCTTTCTAGTGCCACACATGTAGATTCTAGCCCTTGTGTGATGCCATCTTTTTATGCACTAGATGTTGCAGGTACAGTTAGGTACAGTAAGGCATTACATGGGTTGGCACCTGAATATTTAGCAGAACTTTTAAGACCTTAATTATTATTATTATTATTATTATTATTATTATTATTATATTTAATCCCCTTTTCTTCCAATTTGGAATGCCCAATTCCCACTACTTAGTAGGTCCTCGTGGTGGTGTGGTTACTCACCTCAATCTGGGTGGTGGAGGACAAGTCTCAGTTGCCTCCGCTTCTGAGACAGTCAATCCATGCATCTTATCACGTGGCTCGTTGTGCATGACACCGCGGAGACTCACAGCATGTGGATGCTCATGCTACTCTCCGCGAACCATGCACAATTTACCACGCGCCCCAATAGCGAGAACCACTAATCGCGACCACGAGGAGGTTACCCCATGTGACTCTACCCTCCCTAGCAACCGGGCCAATTTGGTTGCTTAGGAGACCTGGCTGGAGTCACTCAGCATGCCCTGGATTCGAACTCACGACTCCAGGGGTGGTAGTCAGCGTCAATACTTGCTGAGCTACCCAGGCCCCAATTATTATTGTTATTATTATAAAAAAAATGAAGGAGAAGAACTCTGTACTCTCATGAATGCGCATAGCAGGGCTGGTCAAAGTGGAGATTTGATAATAAAAAATATTGATCTGTTTCTCAGCCACACCTATCATATCTCTTCTGAAGACATGGATTAAACCACCGAAGTTGTATGGATTACTTTTATGCTGCTTTTTTGTGCTTTATGGAGCTTCAAATTTCTGACCACCATTCACTTGCATTGTATGGACCTACAGAGCTCAAATATTCTTCTAAAATTCTTCATTTGTGTTCAGTAGAAGAAAGAAAGTCATACACATCTGTGACGGAATGAGGGTGAGTAAATGAGAGAATTTTCATTTTTGGGAGAACCTGTACCAGTGATTTTTGTTTTCGATAGCAAGAAACACATAATAATTTTCAGCAATAACATTAACAAACATTATTACATTATATAATCATTAGTCAGTTCTGATGTATAGTATATTCAAAAAAGTTAGAAATGCCATGACACTTTGATTCATACAGTGTATGTTTATATATGGGAGACTAGGGCTAGTTTTTAAACTTTTCTCCAGTGAATATTTCTCAGGGTAGATTTTTTTTTTTTTGATAGGCAATTTCCATATAAACACATAGCTTACCTTACAGTCTTGAATACAAAAAGCTATTGGACATTTCCACCATTAATGCCCAGGAAAAAATATTCAGTTCTTTAAATAACCGTTTTGTGACAACGTGTCAAAATGGAAACGTGTTATTACGTAGTCTATTACAGGATATAGTAATGGCTTGTCAGTGCAATTCAAACAGTAAAACAAATATGAAACAGCATAGATGTCATAGGTAACACAAAAATATAAAAATTGTTTTGGATAACACAAATGAATTAACAATTGTATTAACATTAATACGTTAAATTAATGATAGAATACCGGCAGCTGTGGTTGCCAGAAATTTACTGTAAAAATACGTTGACCATGTTTCAAGCTTTATGGGATGTAATTTTTAATGTCTGTATATTTTACGGTTCACTACCGTTTAAATTATTTAATGATATAAAATTGATATACTAACCTTCTGGAAATATAAAAGTCTTCTTGTAAATGTATTATTAATTACCGTAGAAACTAGGCCATATGATTTCTTAGTTCAACCCTTCCAGGAGCAATAATTAATACACATGTAGAGACACAAACACAAAACATCATCAAGGTAACACATGTGACGCTAAAATAAGGCTATAAACATGAACTAAACTACATAAAATATAGTACAGAACACACCAATGTACATAAATGATATAAACAAATTCTGGGGAAGCCTGAATAATAGTTTACCATAAAAAGTACATGTATTCTCTTGTTAAACATAATATTAATTGTTACCGTTAATTAAATGTCAAAATCATACTTTTTACATATAATTTTTTTTTAAATATTTTATGTAAATTATATGTACTGTCTTGTTAAATATATTACCATTTTATACCGTATATTTTTAGATTGATAAACCAATTAACCAATTAACGTTTTTTTACTGTAGCATTTTTACTTTATTTTACCATTAAAATTACAGATATTTTGTTACAGTGATACACGTGACAACTTCCCCAATGTTAAAATAGTCTTAAAAAAATGCCTGCTAAAGAAATAAAACAAACATTTGTGTAATTGGACTGTTGATCCAAAACTTTATAGTGAGATTAGCCCTTGTGACAACTAGCCCCAGCCTCACCTATTCATATTTGAATGTACATTTTATGACTAACTGTGTTACAGAAAAGCCGCATAATCTTATCTTAATGACACAGTTTGTCACCCCTAGAAATCATACAGTAACATGAAAAACGTACCGCACACGTTACATGACGCTTCCGGTGTCCGGTGTTGAGATGAAGCGCGCGCACGTGTGTGAACGCGCGCGCGCGCAACTGACTTGAGCGCGAAACCTGCCGCGGAGGAGAGAGACCCATTACCAAACCGGTCCCGAAAACACATCTGCCGTTCCATGAAAACGGACCAGACACGTTCTTACGGGATATATTACACCTGAGTTGTCCATTGGGCACACAGGTAAGGTGATTGTGGAGGAGAAAAATCTGGATTTGACTCCTATTTCTGTCAGAGGAAAACTCAGGAGGATTTAATACTGTTTCACTTCTGTGGAGGAAAGAGTCTCAGCTGATGCTGACGAAAAGAGAAAATATAAAGACGACACAATCCAAAGAGGCACTCAAGAGTAAGTTGAGTTTTTATAATTTTTATATAACCTTAATTTTTATTTTTATTTTATGTGAGGAGCTCAAATTCTGCGCGAGCTGTCAGTTGTCAGTTGCATCCTAATTATTCTTTATTTGTTCATAGGCAGGGGCGTAGTTTCCAGGGGGGATGGGGGAGAGGTAACCCCCCCCCCCCCCCCCCCCAATAATCAAAACAAGCAAGTACAACCCCCAATATTTATACCATGATCAATGGAAACATGTAAATGCTTCACGTTGCACCCCCCCAATGTTCAACCCAATATTCACGCTTGTTCATAGGTGACACATGCGATTAATTTTCAATCATCATATAATATTAATATATGATTTAAGATCAGCAGTCTTATTGCTCACTGCTATTCTTGTTCTTCATAAATAAGGTTGATGTATGAACTCATAACCTGATGATACTTGCAAGATCTTTAGCTTGAAGATTTGCTTGTAGTATTTATATTAAAAAGGTTCACCGGGTTTACATCAGTATATCGTTAAGGGGTAACTGGTAATAAAACTCTTTGTAGGAGATGCTAATTAATGTGTAATTATTAAAACTGCTTACAATTACACATCGCCATTTGCAGTGCTATTACAGTATTACTGATGATCTCAAAGTGTAATATGTGTAACATGGACATTGCCTTGTAAAATGTTACCATGGCTTAATGATTATGTGATAAGCTGTCAGTTTGGATGAGTAGATGGATGAAAGAAACTGGAGGTAACCAGAAGGCAGCACTGAGTCATGGGCAGGTACTTCAGATATAACAGAGAAAAAGAGCGAGCGCGTCTAATCTTAATTTTGGTTCTCAAATGATGATGTTTTTATGTTAACATAAGAGCGATTTTCCAGACCTGTACATTCTGTTCGTGTAGGTTTAGTTTCAGTGGACTGATCACTGGGGGAAAAGTGCAAAATTATTATTATTATTATTATTATATTTAATCCCCTTTTCTTCCAATTTGGAATGCCCAATTCCCACTACTTAGTAGGTCCAGTAGGTGACTGGGGCAAAATCCCAGTCAATAAAACAAACGTGTCGACTCGAAGTAGGCTACATAGGTGATGTTACCGCATCAAAATTATACACAAAAAAATGTGACCGGTTTTGGTAAGGATCGACGTTCATGTTAGCAATACACTTATTCACAGCTTACATCCAGCTGCATCCATTTAATTGTTTAAAGGAATATTCCGGGTTCAATACAAGTTAAGCTCAGTCGACAGCATTTGTGGCATAATGTTGATTACCACAAAAAATGTATTTCAACTTTTCCTTATCTTTAAAAGAAAAAAGCAAAAATCTGTCAAAAAACAAAATGTTACAGTGAGGCACTTACTGCAGCCAAAGGTGTAGATTTGGCTTGTACATTGAGCGTGAAGAATTTACATGTTTCCATTGATCATGGTATCAATCTCCCCCGGAATCTACGCCCCTGACTGCAGCCATTCAATTTATGTAAAATTCACTTATGAAGTGAAACCATTTCAATATGTACATTTCATGTACATACTTATGTCATGAAAATATGTTTAATAATTCTGACATACACATTAGAAAAATCGTTAGAATAATCAAGTGCAGTGGCAAGAAAAAGTATGTGAACCCTTTGGAAAAAGCTGGTTTTCTGCATTAATTGGTAATAAAATGTGATCTCATCTTCATCAAAGTCACAAGTATAGACAAACATAATGTGCTTTAGCTAACAACACACAAACAGTTATAATATTTCAAGTCTTTATGTCCAAATCATGATGCTCCCTCCAATGTACTTCACCGTTGGGATGATATTTTCATGTTGGTATGCGGTGCCCTTTTTACGCCTTACATAGTGCTGCTTGTTCATCCCAAACAATTCAACCATAGTTTCATCAGTCCACAAAACATTTCCCTGTAGCGTTGTGGAGTGTCAAGGTAGTCTTTGACAAATGTTCCAGTTCCAATGATTCCTTCAAGTCTTTAGCTGTCACTCTAAGGTTCTTTTTTTTTTACCTCATTAAGCATTCTGCGGTGTGCCCTTTGGGTCATCTTGGCTGGACGGCCACTTCTAGGGAGAGTACCCATAGTACTAAATCTTCTCCATTTATAGACAATTTCTGTGGACAGATGAATATCCTAAGCTCTCGAGATAACTTTGTAACCCTTTCCAGCTTTATGCAAAGCAACAATTCTTAATCGTATGTCTTCTGAGATCTCTTTTTTGCGAGGCATGGTCCATGTTAGCAGATGCTTCTTGTGAATAGCAAACCTAAAATGTTTGAGTGCTTTTTATAAGTAAAAGTAGCTCTAACCCACACCTCCAATCTCGTTTCATTAATTGGATGCCAGGTTTGCCAACTCCTGACTCTAATTAGCTTTGGTTGATGTCATTAGTCTAGGGTTTCACATACTTTGTCCAATATACACTGTGAATGTTTGAATGATGTATTCAATATGTACAACAATAATACAATAATTTGTGTGTTATTAGTTAAAACAGATTGTGTTTGCTCATTATTGTAACTTAGATGAAGATCAAACCAGATTTTAAGACAAATTTATTAGGGATGCACTGATGCCACGGAAATCTCAGTATCGGCCGATACCGATCCCAAGCTGATACCAGTGTTGTTTTTTTGCATAATCAGTTTAGAATATTTTTACATTATTGTGTGGAACTAATTGGGTGTACTCTTTAATATGTAAAGAAACACAAACATCTAACTACATATTATAGGTTATTAAGAAACACTTTATTATTAACTAGTATGCTGGATAATGTAGCAGCAAAATTAAAAGTAGTTCCAGTCTTCATGTCTTCAGTGGAAAAGAAACCAGTGTTTTATTTTTGCCTTTTTTTTCTCTTCTTTTTTTAAATGCTTGTATCTGGACTTTAAAGGATTCAGATCTCTTTTTTGTTCAATTTAGTTGTAAGACATCAGTAATAAATTATAATAATACTAAATTGTTATTATTATTATTATTATTGACTTAATTTCAAATACAACATTAATATATTTAAATCATGCACTTTTTAAACCCTCACGCTTTTATTTTGACATTCTAAACTCTCCAGGAAGTCCTGCAAGTGTGTCTATTTGTAGGCAATTTCACAGTAGTTTAATTCGCTTCTTATTTAAATTCTGATAAAATGCACCTCTGGTGCCGTTCTAAATGCATATTATAAGTGAACCGAACTATTGAGCATCTACGTCTGAGATGCTGTTCTTGAGGAGTGCTCAAATATTGCGCACCGCTGTGAAGGCTAAAAATATCCACGAGTGCATCACCAGCCTGTGCGTGAGTTTGTGTCAACAGAGCAGCACCATTCACTAACGCGCTGGCGCTGCGCATACTATATATTTACTTATTAAACACAGCCTTTTGTGATTCACAGAGCTATCGCACGTCTTCAAGTGGCTTTGAATAAAATGCACGAGTCATATGAACTACTTTAATTGTGTTTTAATGGTTATTTTTTGTCATTTTTGGAGCTTGACAGTAATGAAGATGACTAACACACAGTATCGGATTTGGATCGGGCTCATCGGACTGATACCCGATCCGTCTAAAAGTTTCAGTATCAGAGCCGATACCAATCCAGGTATCGGATTGGTGTATCACTGTACCCTCTACATGTCATTCGGTAGGTATTTGGACATTATCTCTCCCTATAGGAACCTATGGCTTATGCTGATGTTTTCCAACTCTGGCTGGTGATGCGGAGGCCTCCACCGTAAACAGAGAGCAAACATAGCTTCGGCTAATTAGCTGTTGGAGAGCTACTCTTCCACCCTCCCGATCCTCTCTCACTCTCTGCTAGCAGCTCTGCCCATGCTCGTTTAGGCACTCTATGTTTATAAATGATGTCTAATTTCAGTAATGAGTGGGAGTGTAAACATATGTGGAAAGGGGTAGTTTTCCTCCCGCCTTTATTTTTGACAAACCACAGTTTCTCCACACCATGACAGGGTGATACAGCAAGTAAACCACCTTAAAGTAATGGGCAAAAGCAGCAAGTGCAGCTACTGTATGCGTTGAGCATCTATCTCTCTGGTAATGAAGGTGTGTGACGAATAAGGCGTGGAAAGTCAGTATGTGGGGAAATTGAAAACATGAGCACAACGGTCAGCGGCTTACTGATCTATATCTCTGTATTTCTTGGAAATCGTATAGCGTTTCATGTTAGGAATCTGTTATAAGCTTGTTCAGTAAATGGCACGAGATGAAATAATTGCTGTGGCCCATCATCGAATTGTGTGCAGAATGGCCAGTTGTGGTGCTCACATTTCACTCCCGCCAATGCACTATAACAGTGCAAGCAATCAAGGTTTTCAATTTACCCTTGCTTTTGTTTGTTGTTCACCCATAGTCTGGAAGGCAGCCCCTTTGTTTCATCTCAGCATAGATCAAGGGCCAGTGTCTATCAGGAAAACTTACATCTAGGGACAATAGTCACAAACTTGTACAAAACAAGCAGAGGGAGAGTAAACTAGACTCTAATATTGTCTGTTCACATCTTAGAAGTTTCAGTGGAATAGATTGTTTCCTTCAGCCAACTTTGACAACTTTTGAATTGTTCGAGGTTCCCTCGGATGCTCTTCTCCACAATATTTACCACCACTGCTCTTATCTTTTTATTGTTTTAAACTCTGACACATGCAATTCGTGCACTGACAGTAGTACAGTGCAATTTCTGTTTTCACAGCTAGGTCAAGTCATACAAATGACATTACTGAAGCTCCACATGCAAGGGCTTATGATAAAAAAAATAATTAAAAAAAACAGTTCACTCTTATCAGTTTGTTTGTTTCATCTTTTTGTTACTGGAATACCTAAAACCAGACCTGAAGGGTACCTTTTTAGGAGAAATGTTTCATAAAAGCTCTGTGATTTGTTATCAAAGCATTCAACCCAACAATGATGGATTTTCTAGACCCTGTCCCTTTTATCCTTTTTAACTGGGAAATTCATATAAAACAAAACATTTTATGTTACCTTCACTTAATAAATTCTTCAAGTTCATACATGAAGAAAATATCAAATGTGTCATGCATTGGGGGCAGATTACTGCCCTCTGATGGGGGAAAAAAAGGAAAATCACATGTCATATCAAGTTTAACCACTAAATGACTACAGAGATCCACTCTTTGGTGCCTGGTTGTAGAAAAGAGGATTTCTAGACATTATCACAAGTTATGCCTGTTGGCTATATTTAGACATTATTGAAGACAATTTTTTTGTGTGAAAGTTTAGTATTTATTTGTTTGAAGTATTGTACTGAAGTTTGCAATTATGCCACATTATAATTATTGTCAAACCTGACTATGGTGTTACAAAGAAAATACATAGAGTATTTTTCTTACCTGTTATTTATTTCAATCATCAAACATCATAATTCAATAACTCAAAATAAATAAAGAAAAATATCAAGAAAACAAACATCAATAAACACAAATTAACAGGAATAGACTGTGATAAATCATTTTGTGAACAAACAGAAGACTTAGAATAAACATTTTGCAATGGCAACATTGGCATTTCTTTTGCAAGCATCAAAATTAATCAGTGAAGTGAAGTAACAGTTGGAGTGTGCATGTGCTTTGTGGTCAGATTGCTGCCATCTGCCACATCAAATGACCAGTAAAGGGCTGCATAGATCCACTAATTCATGCCTGCTTGTAATATATTAATTTGTGTGTGTGCATGTGTGTGTGTGTTTGTGTGTATGTGCGAACGCAAATGTTCTGCATTGTGGATGTGCTATAGTGTCATAGTACTATATATAGTGTCACCCCTTCATTTCTTTGTGTGTTCTGCATTGTGGCTGATTTATGTATTTTATTTAACACATAAAAAAAAAGAATTGCTCTGTGTTTTAGCCTTTCCCATTCTTTTCCTATGGTGGGTCAAAAATGACCCGGAATACCACGACTGTTACTTTTTTTTGTCTTGCGGCCTAAACTCATCTAAACATTAAAATTTTTTATGTGTGTTCAGATGGCAAATGTAGAAAAAGTAACCAAGCCTTGGCCCAATCAGATGAAGGATAACATTATTATTAAAGAAACAAAATCAAAACGGGTCAAAAATGACCAGAACACCACATGAGGGTTAAGCAATAAGGAACAAGAGGCTGTGCTATATTGTCAATATAGTCACGACTGAAGGGCGTTGTTAGGCATGATGCAAAACGGAGTGCCCACAACCGCTTCAGCTGTGACTATATTCGCAATATAGCACAGTCTCGAGAGCCTTACATAATACAATTATTAAAGACACATAACGTTCATAAAGTGTTATATTTTGTAAGTAAAATCATTAAATGCCATCCTTCCACCCGAAAATATAGTCCCTGGCAATAAACAGTAAAGAGAACGTTACTGTCAGCTATGGGTGTTGTGGAGTGATACAAATAGAAGTTCCGTGAAGAGGTCAGAGCTGTGCTTTATAATAAATAAAGCACGTCTGTTGACCAATCAGCATCCAGGACTGGAACTATCCGTTTTATAAAAGGTGTTTAATAGTAGCTCTCCGGTCTTAACACGTTATTCTTTTGTGCGTCATACTGTATACGATCTCTTTAGTTATTAATGGATTTTACAGATCAATCTTTGCATTGGGTGAAGCTTTTGGGCATGAAATTGTCTCTTTCTCACCCTTTTCTGTGAATTTAAACATATAAGCAGCGCATTTAATATGCTTCAATACAATATATTCTCAAGTATGTTTGAAAAAAAGCTGAGTTTTAACATTTATCATTCAGTTTCTGTAGTGTTACTGTTGCTCAACTGGTAGAGCATGGTGCTAGCAATGCCAAAATCATGGGTTCGATTGCCAGGGTACACACATACTGATTAAATGAATACTTTGGATGGACTGTAAGTCACTTTGGATAAAAGTGTCTGCGTAAATATAGCCTAACTGTAATTCAGTCAAACAATAGTAACATTTCTTTAACCCTTTAAGCTGCAAGAAAAAACTATGGTCAAAATATGAACAACTACAGTCCTGACCAACACTAAACAGGGATCTGAACAAGTGCTTTGAAATTGGCAGACAAATCAGACGTGTTCCAATTTATTTTTTAAATGCACTGGTACATATTATTGCAATTAGTTAAAACATCAAACTCATCAAATAGCCATGTGTCATATGTTGTTGGAAAGCTCTCAAAGATTAGAATACAACCAGCCTATTTGTTTTATTTATTAATTATGTTTCATGTGAACAGGTGTTGCTTATATGCTGTGTTTTCGCATATAACTTCATGAAAAATAAACAGAACGTAAAACATTACTTAGACATCAGATACCATTACTTAGAGGAGACAATTATCTTTCAAATGAGCCCACACACAAGGTAATCGGATGCATAGATAATGATACATCATTAGATAATCCATGTGAAGCACAATGTTACATACGTCCAAAAGGAGATGGCGCCAAGTACATGACACAGACTCAGTGATGACTCAGATGGCACAGAATGAAACTCATTCTGTGAAATCTCATTACTGAAATCATGTATGCATGCTATGCAAACCTTTAGTCATTGTTGTGTTTGCATGTGCGATTAGGATTATGGACACTAGGATTAAATATATTTGCAATGCTATAACCAGGGTCCGAAATTTTATTTTCAGCCCACAAGCCAAGGTGGCTGTTAGATGAGAAAAAAATCACCAGCCAATCAGATTTCTTACCGGCTAATTTAAAAATGATTATTTTTTTGTTGGCATTTTACAAGTGGATTTTACAGACATGAGGGACAAATAAACAAAACTTTAAGCATGTTTAAAATTAAACTGCTTTTTAAAAATTGTATTGTTTTATTTTATTATTTATGAAATATTTAATTGCCAGATAGTCAATATTCTTTTTCAGATTATTTCCTTTTACAACAAAATTTTATTTGTATTGTAAACTACATGTTGTCATATGAACAACTAGTAAGTAACTCTCATGAGTCTCATGAGCCTTAAGGACATATAATACAGTAACAGATCTTGGTTTATTTGAAGTGAGTTAATTCAGTCAGCTCCAACTGATTCTTTGATTGACTAAAAAGTGCCAGTTCATAGAGTCGTTCATTTGGGAATTGGACAACACCGTTATCGCTGTAGCTGTTGATTCACTGAAAAGAACCAGCTCAAAAAATACTTTCTTTTTGAATCAGACTACAATGTTGCGTGTAATGTCTCGCGCTGTAGATTCAAAATAACTGGCTCAAAAGAGTCATTTGATTGGGAATCGGTCTACTCTGGTAGAGCTTTATGTCTCGTGCTGAAGATACACAGAAGCAGTGAGGGTTGCTGCGGCTAGGGTTGCCAACCGTCCGTATAATACGGAAGCGTCCCGTATTTGAGGGAACAAAGTTGTGTTCCGTACATGAAATCCATACGGGATGCCGTTTGTCCTGTATTTTAGTGTCTCACAACCAAACTGCCAAATGTTTAACAAATCAGGAAAATGGACCTGAAATACACACCTTTCAAGCGAGTTGTGTGAGATATCGGCTGTTAAACATTACACGGATGCAACACTTGACAGAAGTGACCGGTGAAAAGATCAGTGAAAATCAGCACACGTCTTCTGTCCTGTTTTCAGTCAAAAGCAGGAGAATTTTGTCAAACATATAGCATTTGAGTGCATGATAATTGTCTCTCACCATTGTGATTTCAAAAACACCAGGTATTCATGACATTACATTACATTGCATATTTCAGTGCTCATTCTGGAAGAGAGATTCAGCTAAATGACGGTGAGAAAAATTGCAGCACTTTTTTAAAGTACAGTACAGTACAGGTTTAGTAAAAAAACAAGTTTTTGTGATTTTTTTTACATTTCCCTTGTGATAAACACTATTTACTGCCAAAACAACGAAACTGTTGTAGGGCTTTACTGGTTGTTTAGATCAGTGTTACTATCAGAAATAATTAATAATTATTTCTTTAGTTATTAATTAATATTTAAATTAGTTAATTGAATCTAACTCATTAAAACCTCATATGGGGCTCCAGTAAATGTGGTGTGCTACGTTTAGGAGCAAGTTTGGTTATTAGCAATAATTCATAATTATCAAAGATAATTATTAATTATTAAAATCAATAGAACATTGATGAGAATCAGTGTTAGTTTTTTAATCCTTTGAAATCAACAATTATCAAAGATAATCATTAATTGTTAACATCGATGAAACATTAATTAAAATTAACACTAGCTTATTGATCATTCAAATTCAACAACCATCAAAGATAATGATCAATTATCAAAAATCAACAGAATATTAATAAGGATTAACATTGACGGGGCACCACCCTGGAATCAGGGACTAATAACCAAATAGTAAAACAGTCTCAATATTAGATTGTTTTCTTAGGAAAATTGACATCCGAAGAATATCGATTTTCGGGAAAAAAAACAATGAATGAAGATTTGAATCCGAGCACTGACATCCTGTCAGCATAACACAGGTGTATGCAAAACAAACCAAAACACTTCTCTTTGTAATATAAACAAAGTTTAATTATGCAGTAATATCAATTAATAATTAATACAATGCAGTCTGACTTACAACTACAAACTAAACAGTGTTATGATTAGATATGGAAATAAAATAATCCTATAACATATAAGGTGTGTGTGTGACAGTGTGTGTGTGTGTGTCAGTGTGGTTATTACGAGAGAGAGAGAGAGAGAGAGAGAGAAAAGAAGTGACAGCCCTAAAGCCGATTTCGCGATAGTGGGAGAGAAAGCAGCTCTCAGTTTATCACTCAGAGACGCGGTTTTACGAGCGGGGCTCGTAAAAGTCCCTCGTTATTTGACTCTTTAATGGATGAACTTAGTTGCTGTCTCACCCGCGATGGCGAAATTGCACAACAATCCAATTTGGTTGGACCACAGTACAGCAAACAAATTTGTGATAATTAATACCCTGAGTATTAATAATGAGCGGACATGGCGGTCCGTAAACTGTACAAGCAAAAACCTTGAAACACAAGAATAACACACCATAATATTCTATATCTGCCCAGACTTAAACCTCTTACTTGAATCGCATGAGGACACAGGTAGAATGTGTTTTCCTCCGTCCTTTAACTCTGACCCGGTTCCTTGAGGCTCGTGTGATGACGGGAGGCCGTTTCCTCGCTCTGTTGGCGGGCACGGCTGTTGATTCTAGGCGGGCTGGCGGAGAACTCAGAAATGTCGACTTGATTGAAGATGGAAGAGAAATCTTTAATCTCTTCACTTCTGTAGGCAAACGGATGAAGACGTGAATTGCTTGGCGGTCTCCTTCGGATCCGTTAGAGTGTTCGGTTGAACACAGAGTAATCTCAGCTCGTCCAGCGAGATGGAGATTGTATGGCTACAGTTTCAAGTCGGACGTTACTTCCTTGTGCTACGAGGTTGCACCGGAGAGCAGCGAAGAGCTGCGTCCACACGCTGCAAACAAAGTCGCTGGAAGCGAATTCTGGAAGCATTTCAAAGGTATTTCAACTTCTGATGATGTCATGTTTGAGGGACGTTCTGTTGTGTGCCTCATCCAATAGGAGTTGAGAGTTCGATCCTTTAGTGAGGAAGGCTTCATGGATTTGTAGTCTGTTTTGGACTCCCTTTGTTTGATTTTGGTGCGATTTTTATCAGTAAGATTTACGACTTGGAAGGTGGGGGCTTGAGTTAGGTTTTTACAACTGTATTAGGCCTGCCTTTGTCTTCTATCTGAATACATGAGGCCCAACACTGTAATATTAATAGAAATACACTATTTCATGTTAAGCGTTTTCATAAAAATCCATTATAATACATGGTTACTACGAATGATTTTTTTGGTGATAATTGTTGTTTATTATACTAAATATAAAATAAAATTTTTGACACATTAGTCATATAGCCTACTGTCTACAAACTGATGACCCAAATGGAAAAGGATTAAGTTAATTATGGGGAAGAAAATGCTTGACATTTTTGTTCTTTTGACAAAAAGTAGTGTTTATAAAAAGTGAAGATTGATAGAAATGATTTCTCGGATGTTGTATTAAAGCAGTTTTCATTTTTAGCGTATTAGGGGTTCACATACTGAATGCGTTTTTGTGTCCATCCGCCCTGTTTTTCAATTGTTTTCCATGTAAACAAGCTTTAGGTGGACCTCTTTAACCTTTGTGCAGTGTCTCATGCTGGAGCCCCACTGGAAAAAAAAAAGTGTTCCATATTTAAACCTGGAATGTCCCGTATTTGGCTGGTAGAAAGTTGGCAACCCTAACTGTAGCGCTTGATAGTACAGGAAAAACTGTAAGTATTTTGTTCCGGTTTTCTGTCTACATTGCTGGAAAAATGCACGTTCAAGAACCGTCAACGAAACTGAACGTCATGAAAATCATTCAGTTCCTGTATTATAATGCAATCATTACCAGAGAATTTGTATGTGTGGTGATGGGTTATTAAAACTTACTCGCACATCCACTGGTAATCCGAAAATTGTCTTCCCTTCGCGGGAAGCCCGGTTGATGCGCAGTTTGGTTTCACAGACCCTGCGCACATCCGTGTCCCACATGAAAAGCGTATTTAGTGCTCATAAAGTGAAATGAATGTAATAAGGTTGCTTCATCGCTTGACGGAAATGCGTACGGACGTGGCTGACGTGAGAGTATTAAAATAAAGGTGTATCTTTAAAAATTCTGTATCGATATTTACGCGTTGTATCGATAACATTGGATCGTTGGTTATTAGATTGATGCATCGATCCAGATCAATGAATTGTTACACTCCTAATTATGACGTTAGCTATCCAACAAAATGTGAAAGTGTGGTGGGTTCTATTTGGTTTATTGCATTGACTTTGATTTGCATGAAGAATGCACAGTAGATGTTGTTCAGCTGTATCACCTGTTAAAAGATTTAACCTCATGTACAAGCGGGATACTTTGTTGTTTCACTCAAAACATAACAGTGTCAACTATTGTCGTTTTCTACAAAATACTCTTAACTTTTTTTTTAGGCAAAGCCTACAAATCCTGTCCTGAGGGATTTATAAAAAAATGCTACAAACTGAATGTAATAAAATAATGATGATGCAGTTTTATTTGATCTATTTACCTATAATCAGCCTTGTGTAATTCTTTGTACATGCCATTGAAACAGGGAAATGTGTCTCATTCTCTCTCTGCACTGTGAGAGCTGCTGCTCACGCTCTGCATATCAGTTGTTGTCATGAGAAAAACACAGTTCTATCAGGCCTCGATGAACATCTCCCACAATGCCTCCGCAGACACATATCCTTTCTGCTGTTTCCTTTAATAAAGAACACTTTTCAAACCCTCTTTTTCCACTTTTTCAAAACTTTTCAATGCGTGTGCAGTAGAGAGAAACTGGTAAAAGTTAATTTTTAGACTAGCGGCAGGTGATCTAACAAGGCTTTTGGCAAAACAATGCATCTTTTTGTTCATTTTCAAGCTCAGGAATGGTAAAAAAGAAAACTCCCACAGACCATTTTCTTTTTTCTAATTTTTCGACAATACGTCAATAAGTTACTAAAAACAGTGTTGTGCCACTGTTTGATAAATATTTTCTCTGCCAATTTAATTAGACAGTACATCTTCTGCAGCTGTTTTTAACACTTATAATTAGCTTTTTTGCATTTTATTTGTGCCATATAAGTGTGTCTAAGACAACTAGAATCACAGGTCTTTATATTGGCACAAATACACCTTTGAAAGCATGTTTTTTGAACACCTAAGAATTGAAAACTGTAAGTGACAATTTAACAAGATTTATTTATTCCCCCTAGAAGGCTTTAGACTGTGAAGATCTGTAGCGGAAATAGGCATAGAGTGTTTTGGAATTAAACTCTTCAACTCTAATAACATTCCGCAGCAGATTGAAATTGACGTTTTCTACTTCATTTCATCTCAAAGCTTATTCAGTGGAATGAATGTGGGTACTTATTGAGAAACCCCTTGAAAGGAAAGTAGTATTTTGCAAAAATGACAATAAAGATCATTTGGATTTTTAAGCTGCCATTTTTCAGAGATCTGACCCATCTCAATCAAAAGTTTCATTCTAGCTGATTATAATCCAGATGCAACAGGAAAAATAATTTAATTCTGGTCTCTGGATGATGATAGCAGCTATCATGCTGACTGCTGCTGATCTAAAGGTGAAGTCTGCAATTTCTGTGCCACTAGCATCATCAAACAGAATTACAAAAATAAGGACTGCTTTGCCGGACTGATGGGGATGCTCAAACAAATAATGTTCTGATTGTGCCACATAGCCACAGTGTCAGCAAAATCTACCTACGAAGGGCCTTACTTATAGTTTCTGCATATTGAGCTGGGATTGGTGATCATATGTATTTCAACATAAAATATTACAGACATCACCTCTAGGCTTTCTAACTAGAGGTCGACTGATAGTGGATTTTGCCAGTAGCAAAAGGCTAATAACTGATTAATTGGCCGATAGTTTTTAAAATTGATTAATAGAATATTTAAAAACGTTCTTATTCTTTCTTTTCTCTGACTGGCACAGACATAGAGGCTACAAGAATAAAAACAATAAAATCCCACATTTAGTTTATTGTTCAACCAAAATCCCAATAATTACCAGAAAAAATTAAGCTTTGGTGCATTTGGGACTTTTAACTAAACAAGCCCAAAACAACCCAGGGACTCTTTTCTTGAAATGACTTGGCTAATTTAGAATGCTCTGTATTTAAGTATTTACCAATTTTTAAAAAATAATAATAATTTTTCATAGACAATATATTCACCAGATGAAGGGTTATGTTTGTGTGTGAGTGTGTATATATATATATATATATATATATATATATATATATATATATATATATATATATATATATATATATAAATCTTCTTGTTCCTTGTTCCAGTGTTGGTTCTTGTTTGTATGTAGTGTGTTAGTAGCCAGCATACTGCTGTTGTGTTACTTTCTTCATATGATTCCTTCATCGTTGTCTCCCCTTATTTTGTTTATAATTAATGTTCTGCGTTTGGATCCTTACTCTCTCGCCTCTTTCATTCACAACCCTGACACGTATCAAATTACACAAGCAGCAAAGTTCGCGCACTGACAGAAGACGTTTAATTGCAGGTAGCGAATGTAATGTGCATGGCGGGTAACTGTAAGACGTTTCGGATTTGGAATGACACAAGAAATGCTGTTAGACACACAGACACGCGCTTGAAGAAACACTTTATATTTTTAAGAACAGATGACAGAAAAACCGTCTATGCGCATGTCTAATGCACTGTTTGTTCGGAAGTGTGCAGTCTTGTGGAACACATGTATGTAAAGGGTTCTCACTCTTTCTTTGTTTCAGTCTTCTACACATTTTTTGCAAGAATAGTATCGTCAGTGAAATGCTGCAAATGACCTCAGACCATCTCAGCTCAGGAGGTGCTTTGAGTTAATTTCACTTTATTTCCACGGAGCAGTTTGATGTGAGCGCAACTATGCAGGGTCACTTTATATATAGTCTATACATCATAAAAATGTATAGATTTTTTTTATGATTAAATCATAAAATAATACAAAAACATGTTCACCTCCAACCATGATTTATATTTCAGTGATTATTATCATCATTATAATCATTATGTTTATAATTGTTTTTAGATCTTAATTTGTATTAGTCATTTTTCACCTGTTTTCATAGACTTGCGTGATGGTAAATGGAAAGGTGGTTTATATGATTATTTTTTTTTTACCACTTCGTTATTTTAATTGCTTTTTCATTTAGTTTGAAGTGCAATTTGAATTTAGAAATGTCTTTGGTTTAAGTTTTGCATTTTTAAAATAAATGAATTTAATTTTCAATGCAAAATCACTAAAGCAAGAATATTCACCTATCCCTGAGCTGGGGGGTTGACGATGTAATTGGATATTGTGATATATATATATATATATATTTTTTTTTAATAAAAATATTGTGAACATATTTCTTGCATATCGCCCAGCCCAAGGAGGGAACAAAACAAATTTATTCACACACATTCAAAGTCATTACCCTTCTGAAGCAGCTAAACTGGGTCCTGGAATGAAAGGTAATAAAACACCAACACTAAACCCGCATCAACCCACAATAAGTGATGTATTTTCCCAGACAATGAAATAATGACCGGTAGACCATGATGGAGAGAATGCATGGATGAAGTAGGTTTGTTGCTAGAGAGATGTTGCACTTCACAACTGTTGAAAAGCCATCTTTCAAAAAGTTGAACACACATTTTTATTGCACTTACTTTTTTCAGTTTAATTTGAATTTTTAGTAAAAAAAATAAAAATAAAGTTTACATTTTGAAATCAAGATGCCTTGCATTGTTGTGCAGGCTACTGCAAAATTAAAATGACCCCATAGTACCACTTAGTGTCCAACCAGCAGTAATACCGGTGTTAGTCGGTTTGATCGTGAACAAGGCACCGGTGTGAAAATTATGATATTGTGGCAAGTCTAGGACCTATAGATAATAAGACTTAACCTATAGACTTACAAATGCCACCTCCTCTGTAGTGACGGTTAAATACACACAGCTGCATCAAAGCATTCAACTTAACAGCCAAACATCTAGAAGGCATGTCGAACACACCAATGTCATGTAATCTCGATGACAGTTTTCTAACAGTGACGCCTGCAGTGAGTTTACTTTAAGGGAACGATAGACCACTTTAGCATCCTCTTCAGAAAGCCATGGCTACTGTTGGCTTGATTAGATTGTCTGAGGACAAATGAACATCAGATGCCTTTCATTACAGTCATTAATCCATCGGTTGAGCTTCAGGGAGGTACTGATCCATCTCAAACTAGGATGGAGGAGTATACAATGCAGGTTTGATGTTCAGGTTATTCATTTTTTGCAGGAGCTCAGACCAATTCGAGAACATGTATGTGCATGTGTGTTTTATGAGCTGTGGCCTGTGAAGGCGATGAGCATGTGACCAGACACTCTGTCTTTTTATGGGAGTTTTATGGAGACTCTCCCATATGGTAGATAGATAGGTGTTAGATTTTGACTGCTATAATAGGCCACAGGACAAAATGGTCCATCTCTGGCCTTGACACACTCTGGGGATTGAAACTCAAGAGTGTATATATATCAAGCTACCGCTGGTTAATAAAATATTCCATCATATATGTCAGCAGGAAAGCTTTTGTGCTCGAGTCTGAAGTGCCCATATTTGAAACTCCAAGGCTGTGTCTATGAAGCATGAGAACTGAAGAAGTCATTGTTTCTTTAAATGTTATCATCTTAAATCATCAATTTACAGTGCTTACAGAAGCTTTTATACCCTTTCCTATAGTAAACAAACTAGTAACTGTTTACCATGAGCGTCCTGAAGGCTTTTAAAATGTAATTCTAATGCAATTTGTTAATAAGGTTTGCATATTTTGAGTCGAATACCTTTGGGACATAAAATTAAAGATAAATACAAATAAAAATCATGTTCTTAAGTTTAAAAGAAGTCACAGTACTGCTGCTGATTTTCAATTAATCCTTTATTTATTTATCATTTTACAATATTTAGTTCCAGTCCTTGAATTTGATTGGTTAAGGGGCATTCCAAGAGGGTTTCTAAAAATAAACACATAAAGAATGATACTTATATGCTATTATAATATGTAATTTATATGTACATATAATATTATTAGGCCTGTCGCGATTATTAAATAATTGGCGATTGCTTTCGTGTAGTAAAGAAATGCAAAGTGTTCCATTTGGGGAGATACTACACTTTCATACACTACATTGCTGAGTGTATAGTGCGGCATTTGGGACTAGGCCAGTTGTAGTTATTAAATAATTGTCTGATTGCGGTTATTTAATCTAACCGCGGTTATTTGAGATAACTGCAATTATTGTGCACTTCAAATTCCAGTCACATTTTAATGCCGAAATAAGGGAAGTTCGGAAGAGCGCGTGAAGCGCTTCATCAGCAGAGACGCATGCCAAACTCCTGCGAAAATATAAACGAACAAATATAAACTTTGATAGTGAACCCAAAGCACGGCAGCTTCACTTTAATGGCACAATAGTGACACAGAGTGACCCAGTGACACCCGCTTAATCTATTTCTGTGGAGTGGTAAAATTATGAAACAAAATCTCGAAGGTTTTGCTTAATGAGAAATACGGGCTTGTGGGTTTAGTCAAAGAGCATTAAAATGACGTGTGAAAGTGAAGAAATTAGGACAAATTTGTTTACTATTGCATAATATAATATTATATAAAATAAATATAAAAAATATATTAAAATGTTTTAATTTTTTTCTAAAAAATATATAATATAAAATACAGTATACGAATTCCAAAAACAACAGTGTAAATGTAAAATTAACAAAAAACTAATGTTGACCAAAAAGAGAGACATATTTTAAGTATTTAGAAATATTTATATTATTAAAACATTATTTTTCATGTCATTCATAAGTTTTTAAAGCCATCAAATGAATAATATATCCCATTTTATTATTTGTTTTATATATTTGAAGTTAAATATGTAAAAATGACTTCTTAAGGTGTATGCACACATGCAATGTAAGAAATATGACAATTTATATGAAAATGTCAATAATTGTCATAGCGCTAAACCAGACAATTAATTTCATAATCGAAATTATTTGTTTGACAATTAATCATTAGCCAAATATATATAACAGTTATAACAGCACAGGGTTCACTATTTATTTTTTATTTTTTTCATATTTTTACAAATTAAAATATTTCTATTTTTTTATTCATCACAGCAACTCGAGTCTTTAGGACACTTTCACCAAAAAGATTCATTGAGATTCGTTCACTGATTCATTCAGTGACCATTTCTGAAGATTATGTTTAGGCCAGCAAGTGGCGACAAATGAGCGTCTTTTATGTTTTGAGTGAGTTATTGAATCATTAAACTGATTCGTTAAAAACACTGAGTCATTCATGACCAAAATTATGGAAGTGAACGAGTATGATTCATTGACTTGTAAGATTCATTCAAAAGCACCAATTCGTTTGCATAACACCACTAGTATGAACCAGCAGTCCTGAGAGCGGTGTTTTTTGATGCTTAAGCTTATTTTGGAAATATTTTCGCTGGCAGAGAGGAAATGTATGAACTAACTGGCCATTTTAAGTCTAAAACTGAAGTTATTCTATATTAGTTACTTGTATGTAATTAATCAATTTAGTCTTCAAGATAGGTAGATGGATGGATGGATGAGTTAAGGGAAGGCTATGTTCATGATGAAATATGTGTTATTTAATGAGCAAATCTCACTATCCCAGTCTGGCAATTTTTATAATTAATGTAACTGTGTTGGCACTGAGATATGGGAAGAACCCCCTGCGCCCCCTGCATTCCCCAGATGTTGTGCAGAACCCTAAACCTGCCCTGCAAGTGAGCTTTGTGAACAGTGATGAAAGAAGCGAGTGATTCATGAGCTCACCTGCTTGCCTCCCCCTCTGAGATCTGGCCAACTGTGGGCATTATCAGTAGTAAATGGGTCTGAAAACGTTTCAGCCAGGACAGGCTGTACGCTGTGTGATTTATTGGCCATGATGCTGCAAATAGTTACCAGTGGGATATAAGCATTTTCATGGCCACAGTTCAAGTTTATTTCAGATTAAAAAAAAAAGCCACAGCAAATTTATGACAAGAGAGATGTTGTTTGCAAGCAGCCAGCAGGAAGCGTTGATTTAACACACCAAGGACAAGGATGAACGAGTGTTTTGTTCTCTTATCTTCTGTTTTGTCGAGAGCTTTGTTAAAGATGATTTCCTTGAGCGAAAAAACAAGAGCATTTGCCAGAAGACCTTAAAAATAACATGGAATAATAACTGGAGTAAGGAATGGTTAAAAGCTTCCCTGCTAAAAATAAAAACACCTTAACCAGCATGCAATTACCATGATTCTCTAAGCTGGTTTATTAGGGAACTATAATTTCATGGACGGAATCGTGGAATCCAGTCATAAAAACGGAATTAACTATAAAACGTGGATTGTCATGGAATTTTACACATTTGAGATTAAATTAATGTATAAGTGCACAATTAATCAAATTAAAATTGTGGTATGTCCTAGTGTTATGATTAAACCACAAAAGGCTGAGATTTAATAAAAGAAATAGCCTACTTGAGCAGTAAGTGAATTAGGGCTGAAACAATTAGTCGATGTTATCGACAACATCGACAATAAAAAATTGACGACAAAAATTTCCGATGCTTATTAGTCGTTTGATGTCATTTAACGTAACATAAGATCACATTAAACTCTAATGATGATGCGTGAGAGCAGCACTGCAGTTCTGACTGAGGAGAGGAAGAATTACACAGCTCACTGTCCAGATGCACTCTAAACTTTCCAAACAGCTTCAGGTGATGTAGATCGCAAAGTATGAGGGAATTATAATGCAAAAATACAAAATAAGAAAATACAGAAACACTCTCATTGTGGAATAAGTGGAGCTGAAGCAAAACTTGCGTGTCAAACGTCTTTAAAGGTAACACCCCGGCTTTATTAAAGTTCAAATAATACTGAAGTAGATCATGTAAATAACTACAAACTCCGAAACTGACATTTCTCTGTACGGTCAGCACCTCTTCTATGAGTTGCGTGAATGTCCCGATCTAAGGGGCAGAGATTGAAACTTCACCCGGCTGATGAGGGGACGCTCATCTCTCGAGCACGCACGCTTAATGCAGCTAGATTATAACGTGATGGCTCGCGACTTATTCATAATATATATTTCACTGTGCATTTCTTATCGTGAAGAAAATTGGCAATACGCAGCTTTATTAATAAGAGAGAGTTTTTTTTTTTTTTGTGAGTTAAAGATGGATTGAAGTGAACAGAAAGGTGAGAGAGGGTAGTCTTCACCCCATTATACACCGCAACAAAATATATTTTTGATTTGGTTTTGTTTTGGCTTGTTTGCCAATATAAATATCTAAAACTCCTTTAAAACAACGTACATTTACTTTAGCAGATATACTGCAGAAGAAAAAATAGTTATCTGAGAATGTTGAATATAATATTACAAATACAAATATTTTAAAATATCTAAAAATCCTTTAAAAAAGAGATGCATTCTCCTGAGAGTGAAAAAATACACTTATATACAAAATACACTTATATTTAAGATACATTCTCTTAAAACAAGTCTAAATATCTTATATGTTGCTTCTCAAGTAAATGTATCTTGTTTTTAAGGATTTTTAGACTATTTTAAATGGAAAACAAGACAAAAACACTTGATAACAAGAGGATTTTTTTGCAGTGAATTTCTTTACTGAATTAAACTTAATAAAAAGTATTTTTCCTTTAATTCAGTGAATGTCATTTAGAGGTATTTTTAAAAGATGATTTTGTCCTCTTTATTGTTAGTAAGCACGTTTAATACAACTTTTTAAGTTGGTGCACAAGCTGAATAATCGGTTAAGAGCTAATGTTTAATCATTGCAGTAATTGACGAATAGTCGAATAATTATTCTAATAAACGTTAGATTAATCGATTATCAAAATAATCCTTAGTTGCAGCCCTAAAGTGAATGTGAGAAGCCACTGCTTAAACACAGACCGTATCATTAACATCATGTGCGCTCTGTGTGTGTATTAATGAAAAAGAGCAATCACTTTATTCACTGTGAAGCACGCAGCACATGCAGACTATATATTTATAAAATTAAATCATAGACTTTTTGTGGTTTTGGAAGCACATTAGCCCATATAGCGAACTGCTTTTCCGGAGGTGAGAAGAGACGCCGTCAAAAACATCGGGTTTTCCAACAGAATTATATTACTTCTGTATAGTAATATGTAATAAATAATAATGACATTATATTTAAGCAATATCTCAAGCAAGAGTTTCATCACTGCTTTCATTAATACTGTGATGGTTTACTGTGCAGCACAATATTTGACCAATAAAATAAAATAACAATAAAAAAATTAAAAAATTCTAATTTTGGGTTTTGGGTTGTGCTGTGAGGATCAGTATAGACACTTTTCATTTAATACAAAATAATGCAATGGTATGTTGAAAAGTAATCATTGTGTTTTCATTTGATTAAAATTCTATGAATTAATTTGATTAGACAGTTTTTTTTAATGATAAAATATAATTACACTTTAAAACCCTGAATTCAGAGAAAGTAAAACAGAAAACAAGGAATTTGTGAATAAATCTAAATGGATTTCATAGGGGCCTAGTTTAGTGCTGGTTTGGTGGACAAGCAAGCCATGTTGTTCATCAGCAAAACCATGCAGTATGGTTTTTCTGGCAATGCTGGTTAAATAAGGACATTTTGCTGGTTAAACTAGCCGAAAATCCTTGTTGGAACACTGATATCTTGTGCTGTATACCGGAATTCAAAACACAACATATGCTGGTGGCCAGCTATGCTGTGTATTCTTCTTTTGGTTTTATTTGAACTAGGAAAACAATGTTGGGTAAAAATAGAGTTTTCTAAAAGAAATGCATTGTTCAACAGCTGTGGTTTTGATGCTGATTGGTGCCATTTTGAACAAGACTTGTTTCATCATTTTGAACAAGACTTGTTTCATCCACCACAGAGAACAATTAACATTTGAACTTGACACACTGCAGGCATGTGAAGGGCAGAATAATGGCAGAGGAGCACCGTGTTGCAAATGAAAACATCACTCCATCTCTGGTCCATCTCTCTTTCTCTTTCTCTCTTTGCTTATTAATGCTTAGAAACTGTAATCAATGTATGTGATCGATCTCCTTCTGCACAGCTGGCTGGACAGGATCACATTTCCCCTGCTCTTCACAGCATGTCTCAAGGGGCGGAAAACATTTACCTCACATTAGACATGGATATGATGATCCTGTTTACTGGCTGACTGAGCCTTTGTATTAATTATTTACCTCACATTGTGGAACAAATTATATCATCAGAGAGAAAATGCTCAGAATTGTACCGTGTTTTCAAAAGAATCATGTCATAGATCGACAGAGTCCACGTTTTCTGGTTTGCAATCTCTTTTTTTTTTTTTTTACTTGAAATATACTGTACCTCATTTTCCAGCTTTTCACATGACCTGCGTTTTGAATATCAATTCTGATTACATTAATCTTTAGCATTAGTGTATTTAGTAGCTAATGCTTAGCTTTCACACTGTACTTGTCACAGATGTTTCAAAGACTTGCTGTTTGACAGATCTTTATATAAAATACAATGTAATATGGCAGCAGCTCTTGTTGAAGCATTTGAGATGGTCATGTTGAATACTGATTACATTCAGTATTTTGCAGTTTTGCAGTCTTTTTTAGCCTGTGTTTAGCATTAACTGTCTTCTAATGACACTTAGGAACATGTTTAAGGGTGTTTTCACACTTGGTTCTTTTCAGGATTTTTGACCCATATGTGAACACTTCAGATGACCTCAGACCCCTATAAAACGGACCGAACCGAGACCATTTGGGGAGGTGATCTGGGTACGGTTCACTTGCAGCCTGCAGTTCGGTTTGCTAATAATGTGCATTGGGAACACAAAGTGCATATTTTTTTTAAGCCATTCTGTAATGGATTTACTTTGACGTTTAGGGTCATTGTCCTGCAGCATCACCCAACTTCTGAGCTTCAGCTGACACACAGACACCCTGACAATATCCTGTAGGATATCTTGGGAATTAATTTTTCCCTCAAAGATGGCAAGCGGTCCAGCCCCTGAAGCAGCAAAGCAGCCCCAAATCATGATGCTCCTCCAACATACTTCACCGTTAGGATGATGTTTTCATGTTGGTATGCAGTGCCCTTTTTTACATCACACTTTTAGTGCTGCGTGTTTTTCCCAAACAATTCAACCATAGTTTCATCAGTCCACAAAACATACACTCCCAGTAGTGTTGTGGAGTGCCAAGATGGACTTTGGAAAACTTCAGGCACACAGCAATGTTTTTTTGTTGGAAAGCCTTTCTTTCTTCTTCCTTTGTGGTGTCCTGCCATGGATACCATGCCTGTTTAGTGTTTTCCGTATAGTAGACTCATGAATAGAGATGTTAACATGTTCCAATGATTCCTTCAAGTCTTTAGCTGTCACTCTTGGGTTCTTTTTGACCTCATTGAGCATTCTGCGGTGTGTCCTTTGAGTCATCTCTTAGCCACAGTACTAAATTATCTCCATTTATAGACAGTTTGTCTAATTGTGGACAGATTAATTTTTAAGCTCTTCAAGATAACTTTGTAACCTTTTCCAGCTTTATGCAAAGCAACAGTTCTTAATCATAGGTCTTGAGATCTCTTTTTTGCAAGGCAATGGTCCATGTCAGCGGATGCTTCTTGTGAATAGTAAACTCAAAATGTTTGAGTGCTCAGTATAGCTCTAGTCAGAGTAGCTCTAACCCACACTTCCAATCTCATTTCATTAATTGGATGCCAGGTTTGCCAACTCCTGACTCTAATTAACATTCTTTGCTATTCCTTTTTTGGGGGAACTACAACTTCAGCAAAAATTGCAAAGCTTTTGTAAAACTGGTTGATGCCAATTTGAAGGAAAGCATTGACAATATTGTTATTCTATTTAATTCCTGACCTATTTAGTCACTGAGGAGAGGAGAGAGATGTCATATTTTATCTCTGATTTGACAAGCATGACTCTGAATCACCTATATAACATGAAACCCTCTGGCTCTGGCTTCCACTTCACAGACAAACATCAGTTGCACAACATAACCTCCATATAGATGTTAAAATATATTCCTAGGTCATAATTTTAAGCATCCTGTGTGTGTGAAGATTAATTTAATGTTGCAGTTTGTGTCAGAGGCTTTAGTCACTGTCTTTCGTGGAGCACCTTACCAATCACAGACGTGTTTTAGGCTGAGTTCTTCACTCTGTGCCCATGAGAGGAAGTGGCCTGCTGTGGTCTGGATCCGCTCAGATTCTGTGCAATCTGCTGCCACTGTGGGCGGTGTGCCCGCACACTGACGGAACTGCTTCTGTTATCAAAAGGAGGCTCCGGTTTAGTGATTCATGATTGTGAAGTGGTTTTGCGCGATGTAGTGTTTCTCATTTGTGTCTCCTCGTGATATATCTTGTACAAAAAGAACATCATAACAGTGTAAATGATTCATTTAGAAGTGCAAACTAAATTAGAACAACCCGAGGGAACCTAATAGCATATGAGATTTGTTGTAGTTATCACATGTATGTTTTGACATGTCAGTCCATGTGTTGCTGCCCCCCACTAGTTCATATCCTGACTGTGAGTGGCTCATGTTGTCAGTGATGTGTGTTTCACATTTGTTTACTCTGCAGTACAGCATTGGCATCAGTGTTGGGTGTAATCAGATTACAAAGTAATTAGTTACTGTAATATAATTACTTCTAGGCACTAGGGTTGCGCAGTATACCGGTACTAACGAAATATCACAATCTCACAAAAAATGTAGAACAGTACAATATCATTTTACTATTTTCAGTACCATACTACAGTGGGTGCTATTAGCAAAATTTGAAGGGATGTGACATTTTTGAGATTAAAGAATTAATGGTATTAGAACTAGAGTGGTCAAAATCCCTATGATTCCCATCCATAGTCCTCAAGGCACAATCACCAGTAAAATTAGTGAATTACTGATCCCCTTATTCTACTGTAAATGTGTTGATATAAGGACATGTAGTGCTTTGTGTGTTTTGTGCACATTTAGAAAGAAATTCAGTCAGCAATGCCAGGAGCATGACCACAGGACAGCCCATATTCTCTCTGCATCATTTTTAACACATCAGTGTGAACACAGTTTGCCTCTCAGCCTTCATACAGAATGAAGAACTGAATGTTATATTTCCTTTAATCTGGTCTTCAGATTCACATCTTTCAGTCTTTGAAGCCACAGGGCTCAAAGTTCTCCTTCACTCTCTGTTTTTTTTTTCATCAATCAAACATTCTACTAAACAAAACAATAAAATGCCATTTTCAAGACAGCATCTGTTGACTACTTAGATTTAAACTAAGCATCTGTAAAATCCTTAATTTAATTTTTCTTTGCTAAGTAGCCATGAGCAGCAAAGTCGTTTTTTTTTCGAAAAGTGGTGGATGGAGATTGCCACTGTCTCTGTGAGATGAAAGTACACAAACGTCCGTTTTAACCCCCACTGTTAATGAGTTAGCGTGTAGCTTTGCAACCTCTGGGCATGAAGTCTGCTGAGGCTGATTTGGTGCAATTTGAATATCGGCATCTTATTAAGCCTAAGATAAGGAATCATAAACAACCAGTGCCTTTTCTGTCCTTATGCCAAGTGGTCCTGTGGCCAGGTTAACTCTCTCTTTCTTTCTCACTCTCTTTTATAGTCTACTTGCTATATCTTTTTTTTTTTTACAATACCTAGCACACAGGGTCCAAAAATGAACTTTTTCCCAGTGGCAAGTGAATTCACCTACAACTTCCATTATTTTTATTTCAAATAGGCCAATATATTTTTGTACTTATAACAACAGGATTATTTAGCCATTTTTTCTTTGCATATTTGTGATGGACATTATATCACTCACAGCATCATATACTGTAAGAACTAGACTTTGTCTCTCACACCTGTCACAAAAATGTGAAAAAGACACATTTTTATATTGTTACTTACTGAATAGGGGTGGGTGGTATAAGCAAAAATGTGTATTGTGATATGTTTGACATTTTTGGTCTATAACGATATACTGTGCACAGTATATCACAATATACAAAATTATATGGAAAGTAAAAACAGTTCATTTTCTTATTAAAAATGATGTCCAAACTAATGGTAGACCTGTCATGTCCTTCCAACTTAATCAATAAATATCTAATTCTTAAAAATAATATTTTATCTTAAAGCTACACTATGCAACATTCGGCCCCCTAGCAGTTGAAGCATAAAACTGCAAGTTAATTGCGGAGGAACACTTTATGTCAGTTGTGATTAGGCACTGTTCTTCTGGCGGATGAATCTCATGGTTTTAGTACTCAGAGATTTCCTGCAGAGCCAGAGTCATGACGTGTTGATATTATGTTTAGGGCTGCAACTAACGATTATTTTGATAATCGATTAATCTAACGATTATTAGAAAGATTATATGGCGATTATTGCAACGATTAATCATTAGCTCTTAACCAATTATTCAACTTGTGCCCCGACTTAAAAGGTTGTATTAAACGTGCTTACTAACAATAAAGAGGACAAAATTATCTTTTAAAAATGCTTCTAATGACATTCACTGAATTAAAGGGAAAACATTCTTTTTATTAAGTTTAATTCAGTAAAAAAAATAAAAAATCACTGCAAAAAATCCTACGTGTTTTTGTCTAAAATTGTCTAAAAATCCTTAAAACAAGATGCATTTACTTGAGAAGCAACATATAAGATATTTAGACTTGCTTTAAGAGAATGTATCTTATATACAAAATACATTTATATTTAAGTGTATTTTTTCACTTCTGCGAGTGCAGTAAAGACAAAATATACTTCTATTCAAGATGTATTCTCTAAAAGCAAGTCTAAATATCTTATATGCTGCTTCTCAGGAGAATGCATCTTTTTTTTAAAGGATTTTTAGATATTTTAAAATATTTGTATTTGTAATATTATATTCAACATTCTCAGATAACTATTTTTTTTCTTTTGCAGTATAGCTGCTAAAGAAAATGTACGTTGTTTTAAAGGAGTTTTAGATATTTTTATTTTATTTTATTTTTTTTATTCCCTTTTCTACCCAATTTGGAATGCCCAATTCCCACTAATTAGTTGGTTCTCGTGGTGTGGTTACTCACCTCAGTCCGGGTTGGCTCCATTGCCTCTGCTTCTGAGACAGTCAATCCGTGCATCTTATCATGTGGCTCGCTGTGCGTGACACTGCGGAGACTCCCAGCATGTGAAGGCTCATGCTACCCTCCGCGATCCATGCACAACTTACCACGTGCCCCATTGAAAACCTTTTCTTCTGCGGTACAGCTGCTAAAGAAAAGTTATGTTGTTTTAAAAGAGTTTTAGATATTTATATTGGAAAACAAGCCAAGACTTAATAAAATCAAAAATATATTTTGTTGCAGTGTATAATGGGGCAAAGACTACCCTCTCTCACCTTTCTGTTCACTTCAATCCATCTTTAACTCACAAAAAAAAAAACCTCTCTCTTATTAATAAAGCTGCGTATTGCCAATTTTCTTCACGATAAGAAATGCACAGTGACATATATATTATGAATAAGTCGCGAGCCATCACGTTATAATCTAGCTGCATTAAGCGTGTGCGCTCGAGAGATGAGCGTCCCCTCATCAGCCGGGTGCAGTTTCAATCTCTCCCCCTTAGATCGGGACATTCGCACAACTCATAGAAGAGGTGCTGACCGTACAGAGAAATGCCAGTTTCAGAGTTTGTAGTTATTTACATGATCTACTTCAGTATTATTTGAACTTTAATAAAGCTATAACGCATTAAATATAACTGCATTAAAGATGTAACGCCGGGGTGTTTCCTTTAAAGAGCTCCAGCTCCACTTATTCCACAATGAGAGTGTTTCTGTATTTTCTTATTTTGTATTTTTGCATTATAATTCCCTCATACTTTGTGATCTACATCACCTGAAGCTGTTTGGAAAGTTTAGAGTGCATCTGGACAGTGAGCTGTGTAATTCTTCCTCTCCTCAGTCAGAACTGCAGTGCTGCTCTCACGCATCATCATTAGAGTTTAATGTGATCTCATGTTACGTTAAATGACATCAAACGACTGTTCGACAATGGAAATTTTGGTCAACAATTTTTTTGTTGTTGTCGATAACGTCGACTACTCGTTTCAGCCCTAATTATGTTATTAGCTTAAAAAATTTATAACCAATATATTACTTACTTTGAGGAAGATAAACAACAGACTTAATTATATTTGAATATGATTATTAAAGCTTTTTATTCACTACACAGTACACATTAATGTTTGTATTATACCACACATATCAATATAAGAGGTGAAATTCGTGAAATGGCTGATATGAATCCAATTGAAGACTATTTTTATATTACAATCTACAGCCTCAGTTGACAATGCAAGTGAACCGTCATACTACAGTAGTATGTCTATGCAATGCAAACAAAGACTGGAATGTACAAATACAAAACTAGGATTTAATAATGATGAAATACTTTATTGAACATGAAAATATGCAAATATTAAAAATATAGAAAATATGCAAAATACAAATTACAATAATACATTTTTAATCATTTTTTTGGAATTTACAACAGAGAGATGGTTTCACGCTAAACAAATTAATAAACATTACTGTGCTATGAAATCGGTACATTATAAACAACTTGAGATGAGCATACATTGACCACCTTGTACCTCTAGTGGCTTTTTAGATCAGTTTAAATGAGCTGTCAGCTAAAAGGATAAAATAGCAAGTGTCCGTACACTGATGTATTACTCCAAAAATACTTTATTGGCTTACACTTGCTTGCAACGTCAGGGTGTTGAACATGGATTTTTTCAGCATCGTTTTAATGGAACCTTTAAATGCACCTTTTAATGCAAAAACATTGCAAAAGTAACTAATGACAGATAAAAAAATATGATTATAAAACATCATGATGATTATTTGGAACACAACCTCTGATTGGAGCGTGTATTCCCTACCATGTCATTTTACATAACCACGATAGAATCAGTACTCGCAAATCTCTACCGATTTACTCATTTCTACCATATATCGCCCACCCCTAGTTACTTATAGTATTTTGGTTTTTGGTGACTTAATGTGAGAAATATTCCACATATGTCTTGTAAGTTCATTGATGTTTAAAAACTTTTAATTTGCTAACATCTTTGAGGGTCAGATTATCATTCTTACAGTTTGACATAAACTGTATTAAGTTGCAACTCCTTATACAGTTTCCGACCACTTGAAACTTTATTTACTCAACAAAGCCAATTATTCCTCGCATTTGGTGCTTGCAAAGTGTTCATAGCACCCTAGTACTGATCACGTTTCCAGGAAGTGTATGGAATTCTTGGAATCTGGTGATTGTACTCTCCCACAGTTCTATGGAATGTGCGTACTAATTGATTTGTTGAGAAGTTAATGCCATCCGTTGTTCTTTCACCACATGTGAAGTCATATTTGATTTCTCACTAAAGTTTCCATGTGCATTCTTGCATTTCGTCATCTGGCAACACACCTGCTGACAGATAGCCCACATAAAAGCAACACCAGGACATGGAAAGCATACAAACATCCCTACAAGTCAAACAGCACTCTTATCTTTTAACACTGCGTAATTACTTTTCCAAAACTAAGTATTTTAATGAGTGTGTGGCACAGGGGCTGATGAGAAGCTATTTAGATAGGCATGTCATTTTCCTTAATGAGGAGTGGGTCACGATGTGTGACCCTGGATTTATGTTATCATTTCATTTAGTTTGTCAGCTAAGGATTAATTGAGAGAAGTGTACACATTTTTAAAGACCTCATGAAATGGTTTGATGAATGCAGTTTTCTTTCTTTGTTGTCATATTACTAGTTAAATTGGGTCATAAGGTGTTTTCCTTGGCTATGTTTGTAATAGCGTGCGACCATACTGCACTCACTCTTTCTGCTGTATATAGTGTGTATACTGTGCACAATATGCAAAGTATCTGTATGCATGATATGTTCACTATACAACAAAGCACACTACATGCAGTACTGTATCCCAAAATGCAAAATTTACAAACTTGACCTTTGCGGATCAAACTGTATCAGCCTTCGAGCCATGCTGTAAATTAGAGGTTGACTGATATAACGGTTTTACTGATTAATCAGTGCCGATAGTTGCTTTTTGGAACTATCGGTTATCGGCAAAAGTCTGTGCTGACAATTGCCGGTAGATTTGTTTTGTTTTTTGTAATTCCTCATCAATAAACTGGGCCTTTTCCACCACCTTGGCTATCCGTATTGGCAAAATTCACTATCGGTCGACCTCTAATGTAAATAACAGGTGAAAATTACTAATAGAAATAACATATAATATTGATGTCATAAAATATCAATATATTAGCACGGTATTTTATCAATACATTTTTGAGGCATCAATATATTAACATCAGCCACCATCAAAATTAGAAGCCTAATTTGTGTGAGGTATAAGCTTTGGGAGACCACAAGGGAGCGACATAACATTTACTGAAGCCGGTTGCGGCATAGACAAGGCATCACACACACATTACAAGCTGATGGCAGTCCAAAGTTATGAAGGTTTTTGTACTTCTTCAAGAATTAACAAAGTAACGTTGATGAGTTTGCAGGTTAGAGTATGAAACTGATGTAACTGTGCAAACTGAATGATTAGAAATGCAGAAGTTTATTATGCAATTTCCCTGTATGTAACATTAAATAGATCTTTCTTTCAAGCTGTCAAACCACAAAAGACTGACTAACTGAAAATACATTGTGTAGGCTCTATGAAATATACATATACACAATATATTATCTAGTAATGACTAGAGTAAATGATCTTTGTCCTTTGATATTGATGTGGGTCAAATTTAATGAGAAACTGTGCAAGTTGAGCTCTGTGGCTCTGCAGAATTTTTAGCAGCCTATGGGCTGCCTGTTGGGTACCATGGCACTATCATATAATGTTGTAGGCCTCAAAGCTAACTGACATTGACTAAAAGCCACACACTCCAATTTTGATTTCATGGGTTCTTTAAGAATACTGAAATTTGGAACATTTTACCCAAACTGTGTTCTCAATACTCTAGATAATGTTGATAGATGTATTCCACCAGCAATGAAAAGACTACCGTTCTTACAAAGACAAACCTTTCCTTTCTTCTACCCTGATCTGACGTGGTTCTGAGTTTGTCCACCGCTTTTTCATTAGCAGTACAAGAAACCTCTGAGGCTTTGCAATTCATGCAATGTGTTTATTTTCTGGGAGGGAGCATTTATCAGAGTAAAGCACAGAATGGAGCAGCATACGGCGTCTTTTCAGGACAGCTGGAGGAAGGGGATGCTGGGACACGTAAGCTCGCTTTTCTCCTGACTGGGAATATGTCCCCTGTGTGGTAGGTAGGACATGATTGAGTGGCTCGGGGGGCTGAGGAGAACATTAAGACCCTCACAGGCCTACTGTGACAGTCCACAAGACAAATAGACCATATCTCATGACACTAGCGGCACCGCCTTCCATTTGTTAATTTACGTCATGATTTATTCAGAGTTTAAATTCAAGACAAAGGTCTCGCCGGAGCTGCAGCTGAGGTGTGTTTAAGATACAAACACGTTCCAAAAAGCCTCCACAGCTGATTTGGAGCATGAACACCCACACAAATCTGATGCTGGCTAGTTTGGCCTTGGTCATACTTTTTCAGTTTATCAATAGCCTTTAGACTGAACTGTGGGATCCAACTGTGCATATTTCACTTAGTGGTACTTGCCGTTTAAAGGAGACCTATTATTGTCCTTTTAACAAGATGTAATATAAGTCTCAGGTGTCCCCAGAATGTGTCTGTGAAGTTTCAGCTCAAAATACCCCACGGATCATTTATTATACCATGTTGTAAATGCTTCTTTTTGGGTGGAATCAAAAACACGCTGTTTTTGTGTGTGTCTCTTTAAATGCAAATGAGCTGCTGCTCCCCGCCCCCTTTCCGAAAGAGCTACAGCAACAACAAATCAGAACCAATATGACTGACACCGTAAATACCGGAGTTCAGCCATATATGTAAAAATAACGACATAGCTCTGGTCTCCGTGAATCCAGTCAGAGACAATGGTAATTGACAGTAAGCGTTTTCGGGTTAAAAATCTAAAATAACGACATAGCTCTGTTATCCGTGAATACAGTCAGAGACAATGGTAACTTTAGCTGCATTAGCCGTGGAAACAGCTAACAAGCACATTCATAAAGGCGATTTGCATACATTCACAAAATATAAAGTGCGATACTTACATCTTCAGGATATAAAGCTGGAACACGAACAGTTGGTACTGATTCATGCTTGAGAATCAAATATTTAGAAAATCCTGCTTTATATTGACCCTCATTCACAAAGCAGTCTGGTGTAAAATGATTTGCACAAACATACACGAATTTTGGTATGTTTTGGGGCACATTTGCTTCAAAAACTAAACAAGTGGCTCTGATGCCGAGAGTACATGAAGACTCTTATGTTCACTTTTACAGCCAACAACAGAACACTTATGATGCTTACGAAGCTGAGACATTATTCTTCTCAGAGCAGAAACGAAAACCAATCACTTTGAGACACTGTTTTATATTAATAGAAATATAAGAAAGAGGAGTGGGTGGACTTTTAACATTGTAGGGTGGTTGTGTACAAACACTGCCGACTCACATTTATGTTCAAACACCACGTAAAAGTGGATTTTGCATAATAGGTCCCCTTTAAGTCCTTTTCTGTATGATTTCTTCAGTAATCTGAGGCTATTTATTTGCTCCTGAAGTATCAGTTTAAATGACATTTTACAACACAGAAGCATAAGAAGGCAAGACCTCATGGACACGAAATGTGGTCGAGATTCTGCTATATCGTTTATACAAAAGTAGATATATCCACCAGGACTGTGAGACTGAGAGTGTTGAAGAAGCATGGAGTAATGCAAAAATAAAGAGCGTAACACAATGAGGTGTATCCTTTTTTATTGATTAGTTAGCGGCATAGCATTGACAAAAGCTACACGATACATCATGCCATGTACCCATTGTGTACTGTTGCCAGTTTTGAATCAGAACTAACTAAGTCTGATTCACAATTGAATCACTCATTCGAGTTGGTTTTTTTACAATGAGTTGGTCACACTTGATAGCAAACAGCCTGAATGACTTCACGATCATGCTGCTGAATCATTTGGAGCAGTTTCTTACCAACATACTAACAGAACACTTTAGAACAGTGAAAACTAAGTAACGCTGGTTGCAGTGGACATTTATCTACAATCAATGGAAAATGTGTCCTATCATGTCCTATCATTTGCCAGTGATGAAGAAGGTCTTTATTAAGTTCATCACGTGTGAAGCTTGTGAACGACTACTGCAGGCAAACATTTTCCAACTAAAAGAGTATCAAAACACTTATTAGCCTACACGAAAACACATTAAAAAAAGTACCATGGCATTACCATGTTTTTTGGACATGTACCAGAACCAAGGAGGACCATTTAAATACATATGAAAATATAGTAATAATATGGCCATGTGCCATTGTAGTACCATGGTATTCTTTGAAGTACTTTGAAGCACCATGTAAATACAGAATGGTACATAAATATGGTGGTTGTATATCAAGGTACCAAGGTATTACCTTCTAATACCATCAGATATTTATGTTTATTGACAAGATGTGCTCACACATATAAGGAGTATGGCCTCTAAACAGAAGCTTCCAGTACATACTGAAATACAACAGCTAGACACAGAATTAAAAGTATGCTTCTGAAATGGATCCAGAAGTCCATGAGCTGCATGTTAAACAATGAAGCATGACATGAGAAACATCTGTCTCCAAAGCATCACTGTAGGAAAATAACTTTGTCCTCAGGTCTGAAGGAACTTGCACATGCCATTCTATCTGTGTATAATGCAGATCTTCCAGCTTCTCGTCAGTGATGGAGACAGAACCTGTGGTTCATTTGCTCCCTGCAGGATACTAAACTCCACAGAGCTATTTTCGTTTTTAAAATCGATATATTGTACATGTAAAAAAAAAAAAAAAGTATTTTATTATTCACCAGATGATTCTTACCATTTGGAGCGTATGTCTTTCCATGTACTTGCACTTTTCTTGACATACTTTTGCTTCAATTTAGAACACTTGATGATTATCATATCAAAATAAAAATAAAAATATGCATTAGGTGAGGATACAAATATAAAGATATGGTGAATTATGATCGATTTAGACACAGTAAACACCCACAAGGAGTCAGTGATTGTTGCTTTTTTACATCATACTCTACAAAGACCTTACATGAAAAAACAAAACAAAAACTGTTATTCATTTTTGCCAATTGCCGATACCTAATAATTCAAACAGCTGTTATCAGTGGCGATTAATTATAAATTATAAATTATAATTAGTCGACCTCTAGTTCAAAGGGGTGATTCCCCAATATTTGTTAGTGGTGAAACACCTGCACAGAGTTTATTAAGATGGTGATGGGGAGCGTGTTATGAGCTTGTACTGCTGTGTTGAGTGCTGATCTCTTCTCTTTGTGCTATATTGCAGTGCAGGTGTAAGATGACTATTCTTGGCTGTACTCTCCTCACGTCAGAACATTATTAATATGAGAGATGGATCTTCACTGAGCCACCCTCAGGATAAACTGGAGGGGACAGGCTCCTATAATCACAGAGCAAATTCCTCAACCACACATAGAGAAAGGAAATATATAGTCCTTATAAAGTTAATTTCAGCTAAAACAGGAAATGTAGCCTGAATACATGATGAAATTCTTTTAGGCTTTTTTAAAAATGTTGGTAGGCTAAAACTTTATTAGAACTTTCATTAATAAGTCATGATCAAACTTTATTGAGTACTTGACAGTACTTAAGTTTTTGCTCATTCAAATATAAACATTTATCAATAAAAGCTTAAGGACATTTTTTCTATTTGTGTACTTTAATGATCCTTTTCGCATTATATTAGTTAATAATGTTAGTAAAGGTTATTCATAAAAGTTATTATAAAGCATAAGCTTTAACATAATTTAATCATACTTAATCAAGAATATTCTTTAAAGTAAACACTTTTTAGCAAGCATTGCCTTTTGCAGCTTAGTGCAAAAGATGCAGGAGAAAGTTATAGAAACTAGTATTCCTGCTAATTTTCAACTCATGTGCTGTCGATTGTGCACACAATACCAATTCAACTGTTAGTTTTACAAAAACAAATAGCAAGGGGGTTTAAAGTAGGCACTTAAAATGGAAGTCTAGCAGGCAAACAAACAACACTATTAAAAAAAAAATGCAACTATTACACTCTTTCGTCAGAAGAACTTTACAGTTTAACCCTTTAAATTCTGAAGGTGTTTTTATAGAATTCCTGTTTCAGTGGCATACCCAAAATTAAAGACTTATAACTCGACAATTGAACAAAACAAAAAAGGGTCAAGTGTTTGTATCATTGTAAAGAAAACTTTTTAAATGTTTTAATGATATAGAATATGATAAATTATGAGACTCTAAGCCTAAGAAATTGCTGAAAAATCACAAAAAAACTTGAGCCAAACATTTACTTTTTTCTTATTTTTCTGACTTGACATTATATATCTCTAAGTTTAAATAAGGTGGCTCCGAAAAACTGCTTTTGTTTTGTTCCGAATCATGTCAGTTGTAACTGACAAAATGTTTTTGTTGAATCAACAAAGTATCAAGTTATAGCATTACAAAAATAATTTATCCTCAAAAACGTCTCCAAACAAGTAAAACATAATAATTGTACATAAGAACAAATTACATGCAAACACAACAATGACTCAAGGATTGCATAGCATGCAGACATGAATTTAGTAATGAGATTTCACAGAATGAGTTTCATTCTTTGCCATTTGAGTCATCGTTGAGTCTGTGTCATATATTTAGCGCCATCCCCTGGTGGCCATATATAACAGTCACCAATCACGTCTCTCTGCCCAAATATGGATGATTTTTGCAGTGATATGAACCCAATCCGATTGGTTTAGCGTTACATGACACTACATAGTTTCCAATGATGTCATCTGATCCAGGAAAACTATTGTGTTTTCAGCCAGATTGCAAGATGCCAGATAGCCAGATGCTGTATGCACGTTTTGCACATTGAGCACCGTGTCAATTATCTAATGATCCATGCATCCAATTTCGTTGTGTGTGGGTGTTTTAATATAATCGCATCCTCTAAGTAATTGTAACAGGACTGGTCATTGTAGGAATGAGGAAGCGGGATTCAGGTAATGTCACACTCTTTTTTTAACTCAAAAATACATTCAGTAATGTTTGCAAACACTCTCATGCGGGGTTTAGCTATGTAGCACTCTCTCTCTCCCCCTCTGCTCTGGCATTGGCTCCTGTTATCGCTTTTCCCGAATTACTGCAACAAGAAACAGCTGTTAGACCTAATTGTCACCCAGGGATGAATCCTTACTGCTTCCCCTCTCCCTGGACGGATACTCTACCACGCCCTCGCCACAGTAATGGTATATGATATTTTATGATCTGTTTATTTTTCGTGAAGTTATAAGTGAAAAAGTGGCATTTAAGCAACACTTGTTCACATAAAACATAAATGTCAAAGACATATAATTAGCTATTACTCACTAGATTTTTGTCTGTGAGTAAAACAAATAGGCTGGTTGTAGCCCACTCTTTGAGAGCTTTCCAACAACATATGACACATGGCTATTTGATGAGTTTGATATTTTTACTGATTACAAAATGTGACGAGGAGGAGGGCGTGGCCGGGCCGTGATGGAGCACGGCTGGCACTGAATCAGCTGATCAGCAGGAGAGCGAGATAAGGGCCAGCCGGAGACATCGGTTGGAGAGAGAGAGAGACGCACGTGGCCGCGTTGCATATGTGTCAGTGTTTCTTTACATTTGTTTTAAGTTGAGTTTCTCATTAAAACTTTATGTTTACTGTTCAGCTGGTTCCCGCCTCCTCCTTGCCCAACCTTTACCTGTTACACAATAATATGTACAGTGCATAAATTATCAAATCGGAACACTTCTGATTTGTCTGCAAATTTCAAAGCACTTGTTCAGTTGTGGTCATAATGCCTACGTGCATTGTAAAGTAGAGCTTCTAAGCTTTCAAACGGTACCTAAGACTGTAATTCTTAATATTATGATGATTTTTTTCTCACAGGCCCATCTGAGCTTAAAGGGTTAAGTAACAGTTTGCCACTTGCTTGCTAGGTTTCTGTCAATGCTTTTCCCCATTTTTCAAACTGATGGGCGAGTCGATAATTGTCTTTGGTGTTCGACAGCATGTTGATGCATAGTCATTTAACACTGTTAATCTAAAACTCTCGCAAATGTAGTCATATTTGGCTGAATAAATTGCCTGCAGTGACTGTTTGTAAAAAGTGAACATGCAAATGTGTCCCTGTGGCTCCAGACAGACATCAGAAGCGTAAAACATCAGTACAGGACTGGGCAATGTAGAGATGACAGTTATTTGGGGAAGGCATGTGAGCCCTGTTATTACAGCTAATTTGCCGACTGTGCTGCTCGCTGGAGGGCTCGCCACAGCTTGACTCATTAGGGGACAGGTTTCCTGCCTACCTTCTGGTAGACTGAAAGAAGACTCAGAGTCTTTCCCTGTCCCACTTCCTTTCCTGTCCACACCCTGTCCTCATTGCCTTATTCACTGGTTTCTCAACCTCTCTGGGTCTGTTACGATGACAGCCCTGTGTTATTGTTAGGGAGCCGCGCTATTTGATCGCAGTGAGAGTGTTGACAGGCCATTAGTCAGACAGCCTCAAGGTGTAAAGTTTATTTCCCACCCCAGAGGAACATGCAGGTAAGGGATGCTCGAGTTCTGTGTGGCATCACCACATTCACACACCTCAGCATATGGAAGAGAGATAAAGAACAATAGAGGGCATGTAAGTATGATCAGATTTCAGATAATTCTCATTTATCCCAAAGAAAAAGAAAGGGATAAGACACGTGTTGTTGTTTGTAGTTGTTATATCATACATTAAAAGAAAATACCTCCTAAAAATTAAAATTCTGTTCACTGTACTCATTTAATGACCCTCATGTTGTTCAGAACCCATATGACTTTCTTTCTTCTATGCAGCACAAAAGCAAATAATGTAACAAATGTCCCATTCGCTTAATTTAACTAAGTGACAGTACATAGAGACTCATTGTAACGTGTAAGAAAGCACCCAGAAGTGTCATAAAATGAGTCCATGCGGCTCATGCGTCATGTACCAAGTCATGATAAACAAGATAAGACATGTTTTTGCATTGTACTTACATTTAAAGTACCTGCATTTAAAAGCCTTTGCCATCTGAAATTTATGAAAATATTAATTAAAATATTACAGGTCAAATGTGTTTGTTGTTCAGCAGTAACATGAAAAACTGCCTTACAAAGCCATATAGCGACTGCATGCTTCATCACTACTGAAAATGTTTATTTATTTTATTGTCATATTAAATATATGAATGATGTACAAGAAATGGAGAGAGAAATAGGGATAGAAATAAAATCAACTCAATTCTTGTCTTTTTAAAGGTAATTTTAGAATGACATTATATATATTATATGTGCCATCACATGAACACGTTGTATTATATAACAATATGCCGTCTCATGAATATCAAATTTATATTTTTTTATTTTACCATGCTCTTACGTTTTAGTTTTTTTTTTTTTTTTATATATGTACACTATATTGCCAAAAGTATTCGCTCACCCATCCAAATAATTGAATTCAGGTGTTCCAATCACTTCCATGGCCACAGGTGTATAAAATGAAGCACATAGGCATGCAGACTGCTTCTACAAACATTTGTGAAAGAATGGGCCGCTCTCAGGAGCTCAGTGAATTCCACGTGGTACTGTGATAGGATGCCACCTGTGCAACAAGTCCAGTCGTGAAATTTCCTCGCTACTAAATATTCCACAGTCAACTGTCAGTGGTAATATAACAAAGTGGAAGCGATTGGGAATGACAGCAACTCAGCCACGAAGTGGTAGGCCACGTAAAATGGTCAGCGGATGCTGAGGCGCATAGTGCGCAGAGGTCGCCAACTTTATGCAGAGTCAATCGCTACAGACCTCCAAAGTTCATGTGGCCTTCAGATTAGCTCAAGAACAGTGCATAGAGAGCTTCATGGAATGAGTTTCTATGGCCGAGCAGCTGCATCCAAGCCATACATCACCAAGTGCAATGCAAAGCGTCGGATGCAGTGGTGTAAAGCATGCCGCCACTGGACTCTAGAGCAGTGGAGACGCGTTCTCTGGAGTGACAAATCACGCTTCTCCATCTGGCAATCTGATGGACGAGTCTGGGTTTGGTGGTTGCCAGGAGAACGGTACTTGTCTGACTGCATTGTGCCAACTGTGAAGTTTGGTGGAGGGGGGATTATGGTGTGGGGTTGTTTTTCAGAAGCTGGGCTTGGCCCCTTAGTTCCAGTGAAAGGAACTCTGAATGCTTCAGCATACCAAGAGATTTTGGACAATTCCATGCTCCCAACTTTGTGGGAACAGTTTGGGGATGGCCCCTTCCTGTTCCAACATGACTGCGCACCAGTGCACAAAGCAAGGTCCATAAAGACATGGATGAGCGAGTTTGGTGTGGAAGAACTTGACTGTCCTGACCTCAACCCGATAGAGCACCTTTGGGATGAATTAGAGCGAAGACTGCGAGCCAGGCCTTCTCGTCCAACATCAGTGTCTGACCTCACAAATGCGCTTCTGGAAGAATGGTCAAACATTCCCATAAACACACTCCTAAACCTTGTGGAAAGCCTTCCCAGAAGAGTTGAAGCTGTTATAGCTGCAAAGGGTGGGCCGACATCATATTAAACCCTATGGATTAAGAATGGGATGTCACTTAAGTTCATATGCGTCTAAAGGCAGATGAGTGAATACTTTTGGCAATATAGTGTATATAACTACGTCATAAAATTAGGAAGCTTGGACAGAAGTTAATTTTGTCAGAACGGGTAAATGTTTGGGAAACTTTATAGTCAAAAAACTATAAAACTGTTCCTGTGCGCATCACATTCATGTAACGCAGTTTGCTAGAGCTTGGTCTTCTGAATTAAGCGAATGGCCGAGCAAAAGCAAAAACTCAGGCAGCATATTCATATAAGGTTTGCATTTAATACTGATGATTAACTTACTGTATAAATTTACTTCGGAGCCCTCATGTTTATAACCTGACTGGAACATATTTGATGCCCCTCAACACCGAAAAAAAAAAAAAAACCTCCACGGATCTGCACAAATTCACAAGTGACTTTTTTCATTCAAAACAGCAAATTAAGAGGAAAGGTAAGCAGTTTCCATCCTTGACTTTGTTCTAACCATTTGAACAGCATGTTAGTGTCCTCTCCACCTTGTCGGCAATGCAATTCTCCAGTGCAGTGAGTAGTTATAAACAAATTAATTATCAAACCACCTTTGGTTGTCTTAAATGACTGATTTATTGTACCATGACAATAATAAAAACGTGTATTGTATACATACCTTGGCTTTTCTCTGTCGATGTTTCAAACCTGCTTTTGAAGCATCCGTCTCATCTCTATAAATAGCCTGGTCACGTTGCAAAACAATCTCCACGCGAAGTCACTGATTGTTTTATATTTAACCTCTAGAGGGCGCTGTTATATTGTTGAACCAAGGAGTTCAGACTGTAGAATCCTCCAGCGCCGGCCACGGAGAAATGAAACCAAAAATAACTATCGGAAACTATCGGAGTTGATTTTTTTCCTATAGCCGATAGTAAAAATGCAACCGTCGGCCCCGATTAATAGGTAAATCAGATATATCAGTCAACCTCTATCCCAAACCTACCCATACCTCAACCTTGGTAACTGCAAATGTGACTCTTGTGAGAATTTAGCAGAACAACATGTTGTTGCACAATAAACTAATTTAATTGTATGTATTTTAATGTTAGTACATAGTAGTTAAAGACACCTAATATAAAGTGGGACCCTGATAATTTAAGGCTGTGTTCACACTTGTTGTTCGGTTCTCTTTGTTCTCTTGGTCCGGATCAAAAAAGAAAATGATACATTTATTCCTGGTTCGCTTAGCATTCACACTGGAATTTTTAACACCGAACCTAAAGATACAAAACAAAAGGCATAAGGATAAGGTCACAACCTGATTGGACAGCAAACTGTAATGGGCAACATAGCTCTTATGATGAGAAGAACCAGGTATGCTTGAGATCAGTACTAAAGGCAAATTACTTCCTGTTATTGGTCCGTTTAGAAGTCTTTGGTCCATGCTGCATTCATATATCAGTCGAACCACACCAGAGTTAGTTTGGAAGTGGACCAAGACCCTCTATTCAGGGGGTCTCGGTCCGCTTGTTTGGTGCTTACCAAGGTCCGGATGGCAGCGTTCACACTTGTTCAAATTAACCGCACTAACAGAGCAATCGCACCAGAATTCATTTTAATATAACCAAACCTGCCAAGTGTGAACACACCATAAGTCTTTATTCACTCTCAAATCAAATCAAATCATTGATAAAATCTATGAATGTCGCTGAAATCCAATATGGCGTCTACGTCGATGACATCAAACCTCATTGGTTCTTGCGACGTGATGTCATGAAGTTTGGTCACGAGACGTGCAAGAACCAAAGAGGTTTGATGTTATCGACATAGCCGCCATGTTGAATGGTAGGGCTGTAACTCATTTTTAGGTGAACTATTTCTTTAAAGAGAGTAGATCTACATGGAAACAATGGCTGTTTGGTCAAAATGGTGGTAGTCAAAAGCAGAATTGTGACAAAAATAATTGTTGATTATTTCCCATTAATAGAATTTACATTTAAATACTCATTTTGGGGCGATTTAACTCAATGCCATAGGTAACTGTATTCCTAAATAACTATACATCAGTCAATCTAGACAGTGCCTAAACGGTCAACTTCACATTGGCGCTATTAGAAACATAAACAAAGATGTTTTTAAAATTTTGAATCAATTATACACAAAAGCAAGCATCTGACTTGTCTGGGATTGGTTACGATGCTTAACCACTGCAGAAACACACGTTAAATAGAAAATGAAATAGAGTGTTTTGCCTTAACATGAGCAGATCTACATGAACTGCAATAAGTGACACTTTTCACGATTAGTTAATTGGGGCAGCCTTAATTGTAATCTTAATTATTTATTCGATTAATTGTGCAGCCCTACAAAAACAAGACAAATATTAAGATCTTTTATTGTAGAGCGTTCTGGGTAGTTGCATGCTGGCCCAAGTGAAAAGATCTCACTTGTAAGTCTCTATGATATCCTGGTCCCTAGAAATGGCTTGGGTTCCTGCCTCTATGGGAATTTTCACTGGTTTTATCATCCAGTAGGCAAAAATCATAAGTTTAATCGCTTAGAAAAGTAAAACAGCATCTCTCCTCAGCAACCCCGTAATTTGAGGTATCATTCATGTACTTAGCAAACACCACCAGTGAGCCACTCAGCTTGCCACAGAATTAAATCAGCTGCCAATATGACAACTCAAAAGCACTTGCACCCAAGCCATTGTCATACAACACAGAGTCTGTGACAGTCCAGGGTCAGGGCCACACAAATACACCACAGGAAATATAAATGAGATCAACTACATATTAATGACTTTCTCTGTCTGCATGATTGGCGTTGTAATCCATACAAATTACAGTGTAAAGATTATATTTAATTGCCTGGGCCTGCTACATATGATATTATTGGAAAGATGTATATATGCATATTGAATATGTAATTCCATATATCTGACCATTGAATGTGAAATGGATAAGAGTAAAATGTGTTTCCTGTTCCTGCACGATTGAAACCTTGCGGCTGCGGTCATGTAATGAAGCTCAGACCCTCTGCAAGAAGAAGCTTTATCTCACAACAGAGAAAATAATCACAGTTTTCTCTGTGTATATAATTGGGGGCAGCCCTTGAAAGACAATAGGAGAGATTGAAGTGGCCTGGTTAATTGTCTGTGGATTTGTGCACCGTGTCTCGACTCTAAAGCAGAGAATCCCTGCTGCTGTCCTGGGATAGAGAGATGGATTAGCCAGGATAATATGGCTCTTGGATTATTCACATTACAAGATACAGTAGTTCATGGCAAATGAGACTGATATGTCATGTAAAATTGGGAAAAAATGTATTGCTAGGGTTTGCTCTTTCATATTTAACAAGACTTAATTAACTTTATTTATGTTTCATTTAAAGTAATATTCCGTGTTAAATACAAGCTCAATCAACAGCATATTGTTAATTACCGAAAAAAAAATGTTTGACTCGTCCCTCCTTTTCTTTAAAAAAAGATACAAAAAATACAAACACAAATAGATAAAAATAAGACATGTGGACATACACAAAGGTAGAGTACTGAGCTATAAAATCAGCTCAGCTAATTTTTTTCATTTAAATTTTACTATGTTTATTCTAGTAGCATGTATATCATATTTTTAAGTAAAAGTTACTGTATTTTCTAACGTTTTTATTAACATGTTTAATTTGTAATTTTCAGCATGATTCACAATAGACTATAATGATATAATAGCTCAGATAATTTAATCTTGGAAAAAATTGATAAGAAATGTTCACGTTCATATTGAAACCTCTGACTTTTGATTTTAAAATTTGATATCTTGGCATAGTTTGAGACAATGCTGAAATCTCTTAAGAGGAGGCACATGTGAGATTACTGGGGTCTTAAGAAAACGTCTCCATTTGTTTTCCATTTCTTCTCATTGATGTCTAAAAGAAACAATTGATATTAAATAGATTTTAAAGAGATCTTGTTTGTGAGTTTTGTCCATTAAAACAGCATGCATTAGATACACTGTTTGAGGTAGAAAGTCCTTTCAGGGCAGCACATCTGTAGAACAAGGGTACATGTATCTACACATATTTCTTCAGCTTTACACTCCAACGTGATCTCATGAGAATTTTTATGTATTTATACGTAAAGTCTGGTTCTAGCAAACGTACATTCTCTTACGTTTGCATAGACACTGAAACAATACTGATGTATTGACAGCATCTAAACATCATCATTTTACATATTAACACCTATAGAAACGTACAAATGTTTACGTGTGCTGTTTGAATTGATAAGTATTGAATAATTCATAGAACTAATCAGTTAAATACATTTAATTTATAATCAATGAGATTAGTTAAATGCCATCACAGACATTATAATATGACATTTTAACGGTTTCATTAAGTTCTGTGTGATTGCTGCTGCCCTATACAATGTTTTATATCACTTTAACCAAGACTACGCTTTAAAATATTAAAATGAATAAAAACTCTGTAATCATTTATTCAGCATTTAAATTTATTTTTGTTTTCCACAGGACACAAAAGGAGTTTTCAGAATATGCCAAAAAACAAAATAAACCACAAAAAGCACCATAAAACCATAATAAAATGAATCCATAAATGTTTTATCTATAATCCAAATCTTCAGACCCAAATTCAAGCCTTTTATTCAACGATCTCCGTCTCCATCCATCGTAACAGTCAACCCACGTTGGTTTCGTTTTCAAAATTCAAAAACTGCCTCCTCAAGCATTACGACCAGCGGTTTTACAGCAGTGATGTCTCGTGACCGTTTGCGACATGCCGTATTCTGCGACGTATATGTTTGAATAAGATATCACCGCGCCGTTCTGGAGTGCATCAGGAGAAGATTTACAGCGATTAATAATTTAAATTCTACTCTCCACCTCACACAATGCTATTGTATACCATCAGGGAGCACATCGGATGCAGCGCATCGCCGTTTGGACTACTTTTGTACTGAATTTTACCATTTTTCTGAATAAATTATTGTGATTAATTGATGTGTTTTATATGTTTAAAAAATGGTTATGGTTAGGTTTAGGAGTAGGTGTGGGATTAGCAGCCGTAAAATATACTGTATATAAATTAATATATTGAAACAAAAATTATTTCTACTGTAAATTAATCTACTTGTTACATGTTTTTATATTGTTGAAATGTGGTTATGTTTAGAGGTTGGGTTAAGGGATCTAAAATATCTATAAAACAGTAAAAATAAAAAATTAATATTTATAATCGATTTGTGTATTCAAAATATATTTGTCATGGATTCGTCACTATTGTACGTTTCTAAAGCTGTAAATACGTGAAAATGTTTGCGTTTTAGATGCTTTCAAATGTCCAAGGGAAAGGAGGAAGCGAGAACTGGATGAAGCATCAAAGTAATATTTAATTAAACAAAAAGACACAAACATAAACACAAACGCATACAGGGCAGCTGCCTGTAGCTCTCTCTCTCCCGAACTGCCGACTCCGGCTGCCTTTATCCCTCTCGTGGGCTTGATTAGCCTGATTAGGGGCCGAGCCTGCATCATCACGGCCCGGCCCTGCCCTCCTTCTTGCCACATGTACGTTTTAGTGTCTATTCAAACGTAAAAACATGTACGTTTAATGTTACAAATATTAACGTACAAATCGCTATGTATATTAATGAGATCAGGCTGTACACTCAGAGCAAACATCTTAATCTAGAAACAAATTGACTTAAGCCAGAATACATTGAATAATATCATATCCATACACAAATGCCCACATAGCGCATGTGCTCTGTCAGGTCGTTCGTGTTATTGAGATGAAATCCTGCATGAAATCCATTCAGCCCCTTGAGGTCCATTTGCTTTTTTTGCTTTTCTTTTTGTTAGTTACAAGCTTTGTGACCATATTGTAAGATCTTTAACCTCTTAACTGGCAGGTTCCAGCTATTATAGGGTTAACCCTGAACTATAAAAGGTTAACCATGGTTAACAGACATACAAAACTAAAAGTTTTTTGTTAAAACTACTGAATCATACATTAACATCGGCTCTCCCTCAGTCTCGCTCTGGTGGCCATCATGTTGTGTGAACTTGCTGACGGCTCCAACTGTGTCAACATCACAGGGACAAAAAGCCTGTCAACCTTTTAGCCTCGACAGGTGTGCTGGTGTGTGTGTGTACAGGACAATGTAAACTCTTAACTCTGTTACGTGAATAGTGCCATGTGGGTATGATTGATTTGCAGAGCCTGAGTTAACAGATTATGACAGTTTCTCAGCAGGCATCAATGTGTGTGTGTGTTTGGTGGGGGACAATGATAGTAAAAGCATAAGTCTCCTACATTAGTCATGTTTTCATCCAAGTTACGAATTGCGTGTGTTTACAGAGAACAAAAACGCCACATCTAGGGAAATGGACACAAAGTAGAAATGAAAATGGAAGTTGAAGCCATTGCCACTTTTTTATTTTAATTTATTTTTTAAAATGAATTACTTGGGGGTTTAGAGCACTCACACAAAACGCTCTGTGTCCGGCATTTCAGAATAACTAAGGCAACAAATTCAGATGCTATGCAATTATATTCTTTGAGCAAATTATGTGTTGACATGGCTTGTTGAGGTAAAGTCACATGACGTTTTTGATGCACATTTATATTCCTATATAAATTTAAAAGGAATATATTCTGTAAATGTGTTTCCGTCATAGTTTATGCGCATGTCTTCTTATGGAATAAAACAATTCATCCACCTCGAGAGCATATTCGTTTTTTTTCTTTGCACATTTTGGATATTTTATTGACATCGTGGTGTTTCCATCCAGCATTTTTATCCGATATTCCAAAATTTGCATAAACATCTATTCAGATGGAAACCCAGCTATTGTGGGGACCAGCTAGAATTGTGTAATAAACATACAAAATAATGTCTTGATGAAAATCTAAGGTTAGGTTTAGGGGTAGTCATTAGCTCAGAATTAAAAAAAAACACAAGTCAATGGACAGTCCTCTTGTGGTTTTACATACACCTCATGTGTGTCCTGTCGGCTCTAAAAAAACATGAGAGAAGCTTTCTTTGTGTCAAACCACTGTTAAGGAATGTTATGAAGAATGTTACCTTAAAAACCCTTTAAATGTGGTAAAATAACTGTAATGCATGGCTGCTTATTAGGGATGGGAATAATCGTTAGGAATTTAACGATTCTGGTTCCGATTCCTCTTAATGATTGCGGTTCCTTAACGGTTCTAGTAGTACTTTTGAGGAAGAATTATTTGAAAATGAGAAATGCAATTCTTATTGGATTTACTGTCCTCTGCAGTCTGTTGCCAAATAAGGAAATCCTTTAAGATTTCTACAGAGCAGATGTAACAAATCAGGGTAACACTTTACAATAAGGTTCCATTTGTTAACATTAGTTAACATGAACTAACAATGAGCAATACTTATTAAGCATTTATTAATCTTTGTAAATGTTCATTTCAACATATACTAATACATTTTTTAAATAAAAAGTTGTATTAGTTAAAGGTTCTATATGTAAGATTGACAACAAGCATTTGAAATGGGTACTGCAGTCCAAATTCAAAATATTGGAGAGTTGTCTGCCCCGCCCCAGACTCGAAGCTCATGTGGGTTGCCAGAATGTTGACACGCAAATTAGCCAACTCAGCATCCGTTTTAAAGGATTTCTGGGCTTTAAGCTGTCTCCATCTTCCAAAGGCATCTCCAGTATTTATCCTTGTTTTACTACACCTCTGGTCATGGTAGTTTTTAGACGGATGGCGAGGCTTTTTAGGTCGGGTGGAATCTGTTATCTCTGATCCAGTTCGTTTGCTGGCTTCCATGGCTTAAGCACGCAGTGTTGTTTTCCTGCAAACTTGTTCAAATCTGGCATCCTGGCGGTGTCGAAATACTATTGGTGAGTGGGCAGTGGGCGGGATCACACAGGCCAAAACATAAACTATATACAGTATAAACAGTACAATGAATATACTGGCTGTAGCACTGTTATCGGAGAAGCCAGTATTTCAACTTAGCATGTTTCCTAATTCTCTAATGACATATTATGGTCATATTATGATTTAGTACAGTAAATATATTACATATAGCACCTTTAACATTAGTTAATACACTATGAACTAACATTAACTAACAATGAACAATTGTATTTGTATTAACTAACACTAACAAAGATTAATAAATGCTGTAACAAATACATTGTTAATTGTTTATTCATGATAACTAATGCATTTACTATTATTAATTGTTAACAGATGGAACCTTATTGTAAAGTGTTACTCAAATCAGATATAAATGTAATACAATTCTTGTAAAAGGTGTGTTTGCTGACTTTTTAGAGACATAAATCCAGTCCAACAATTGATCCTAACTAGGCTATATCTGGACTGTATCCAAACAAACAAGAAATGTGATGGCATATTTCATTCATTAATTGTTTTTTAAAATATAAAATTTATTTTATTACAAAACTTGTGTATCTTTAATTAAACATTGTCATATGGTAACTGCACTGCTTGATTAAAGTCTCACAGGTGTAAAGTCACCTGACATAACAGTAACAGTTCCAGAGACAGTTTAGACTGTGTTCATTTGTCTAATGTTTTACTTCAAGCTTGTAAGACTTCTACAATTCTTATTTAATTTCAAGTTGGACATTCATAACTTGCACATCAGTGTAAGATTAATACTATACCAGACTAGACCAGAAGCGCTGTATGTTTCACGATTTAGATTCAAAAGAATTGGCCCATATGAGTCATCCTTTCAGAATCGGACTGTTCTGGAAGAGCTGTATGTTTCGCTCTGTAGATTCAACAGAGCCGGCTCATAAGAGTCATTTGTTTGTGTGTTTTACACTTTTGACCCAGTAGAGGGCAGCGCTGCTGCAGAAACGCGCTGCTGGAATCACTGTCGGAGTATTTCAGTATGGTGTTCCAGCCGCATCGGCAGAAAATTCACGCAGGGGAACTGTTAACGGAGCTGAAAGTCACAAAGATCGTCCGATTCTTGTATTTTGTAAAGAATGGAACCAGTTCTGAACAAGAACCGGTTCTCAGTTCCCAGCCGTACTGCTTATTGCTTTATAAAATGGTACCAACCGCAGTATGTAAGGCTGGACAGTTAATTGCAAAAAATAATCAAGATTACAATTATGGCTGCTGGAATTAACTAATCGTGAAAAGTGTCTATTACAGAATTCCCTTTAGGAATACTAGTTGTTTCCAAATGTTATATTTGCAATGCTTTTTTGCATTGTTTAGGTTAGTCCAGGCCCAGACAGAATCTGACTTTTTTGGCATTTTCTGTGCCAATTTTGTTGGAAAATATACCAAAACAATTTAAGCATGGTAAAATGTTTTAAACTGAGTTGAGAGTTGAGCTGAACAACACTCTTAATGGCTGCTGAATAGGGCGATATAATTAATCGAATAAAAATCAAGATTGCAATTACACTAATTGTGAAAAAGTGTCATTTATAGCAGTCCTTGTAGGTCTACTCATGTTGCGTCAAAATGATCTATTTTATTTTCTATTTAATGTGTTTTTGTGGCAGTTGAGCTTTGTAACCAATCACAAGTCCATTGCTCACTTCCGTGCATAATGTATTCAAATTTTAAATAAAGCTTTGTTTTTCATGCTGCCAAGATCGCCAATGTGGTGTTTAGACTGTTAAGTCTTAATTTACTGATAGAAATATAAAGTTATAAGCTATAAAGTAATTCAGAAACAGTTCTTGACTTGTTTTGGATGTGTAGCCTACATAAAAAAAAGAAAAAAAAAAGAAAACATGGCATGGCATGCAGCTGATTTATAAAAATACTGTAAGTATTTTCATGTAAATTGTATTAAACAAAATTAATTGCAATTATATGTTTTTGTAATAATTGTGAAGCACTACTGCTGAAAGTATTATCAAATTAGCTGAAATATTTAACAAACAAACACACAAGGGGCAGGGAATGTGTGGAAATTTGTGAAGGATGCATGTTCCAATTCTGTAGAAATCTGCAGTTTTCTATTGAATTCTGTATGGCTAACAGTAACAGTCTTAAAGGATTAGTTTAGCACAGTATGATGCATGTTTTAAATCAATTTGTTTTTAATGTGCAGCCTTAATTAGGAATAAGGCATACATTTTTGTTACATCATCAAGGAAAATAATCAACAATTGTGAATTTCGTCATAATCGTGCAGCACTAGCAATATGATCAAAGCCACCAATATTCAATTAACATTCAGTAGGTGCAGGGTGATTTCTGCACCACTAGTGGCACCTAATGAAATTGTAAAAATATATATATATATTTTTTTTTTAAAACATCTCTCTGTCTACCAATGTTTAGGCAAACAGGTCATTTAATCCCCAAACACAACCATTAGTTTAGCTAGTGTTGCTATGTTGTAACAGAATGTCACAGCCAGCGTAAGTTTTTTGGGGGGAATTCAACTTACAAATGGCTCACTTATACTAATTGTCACTGAACATCAAAATGGGATAAGAGAAAGTATTTTAACAGCGTAAAAAATACACTTAACCCCTTTTAATAACAAAAGTCACAATCACAATTGTCCGAGTTATTTAGTTTGCCAGCCTACCTGTGATATGTTTACAGTTGCCAAGCAAAGCAGCAACTTGTTGCATTAATAAGGTATATAGAATTCAAATTGATCACAGGTATGTGTTTATTGGCAAGTTTACAGTGGCTTCAAACTTTTAGAGCCAAACTGTCGGTTTTAAAACAACAATTAATTCTAAGCTCCCAGAAGTGGCCAACGAGAACATCAGCATTCAGATGGCCTCATCTATTAATGTGTAAATCTTTGAAAATGGGGCATGTATTTCAGGTGGCCTGTTTTATAGTTATTGGGCATTTAGCTAAAGTTTTTATCCAATGCATCGTATTGTACAGTGTGTAACTTGCAGGAACAGTTCCCCTGGAGCAATCTAAATAAAGTGTCATGCTCAAGGGCACAGTGCTGATAGGGGAGATTTGTCTCACTCCAGTTTTTATGAGTCTGCCTAACCTGGCCTCTATTGTGCTGCCAGCACAGAACCTTTAAGCACTACACCACCACTACCACCACCACCCTCTCTGGGTTATGACACCACACATCCTCACTGTAATGCCATTCTCTTTACTCACACTCCAGAGGTGGCCTCCTTAGAAAAATAGAGCTGTGTTTTTCAATTCCTTTCACTTGAAATATAAAACAAGATGCGGACATGGCTTTTTACTACCCTGATGAGTGGTATCTCTGTAAGCTGACATCAATAGACCCTCATTCCCTCTAAGGACAGGCCTGTGCATGCAGACTAGGAATGAGTGTCGCTGAAACTAAAGCTTTGCCTCGGGATGCTCATGGCCCACCTGTAGTGTGGAGTCTGGATGCTACAGGGTTTCTCTCCCATGTCAGAGCTTATAATCTTCCTCTGCACCACCTGGGGAGTGGGAAGCACATGAATTAGCATTAATTATTAGGTTTATGAAGAAAAAGACTCATTGGCCATGACATGCTTTCCCGGGCAGCCGTGAGCTTCGGCTAGAGTGGAACCCTCTGCTCTTCCCTGAACCCTCGCGGCTCGATGATTGGTTCCTGGGCTTGCGGCGCCGCTCAAAGCCATGCCCCGCCCCTGTTCCTTTCTTCCCGGAAGTGCGTGAAGAGCTGACATGTTCGTGGGAGGCACTTTTTACTGCCCGGTCCCGATCTTTTCAGCTTCCCCGCCCTCACTACCCTCGATGGTGAGGCGGCCAAGGGCTATTCGGCAATCCCCCGGTGGATAAAGTTGCTCGCGGTGCACCTATGCCTGCACAGCGCCGCCACCTGGCCCGGGTGCCCAAAGCCCCCGTCCAAGGCCTGTAGGTTTATGTCGTCTCTGACGGCCGAGGCCTACGGTGCCGCTGGACAAGCCGCCTCCACCCTGCATGCCATGGCTCTCCTGCAAGTCCGCCAAGGCACTAAAGGAACTGCACGAGGGTAGTTTCGCCCTGGGATTAATGCAGGAACTGCGCTTGGCGACCGATGTCGTTCTCTGAGCGACGGAGGTCATGGCGCGGTCTCTCAGGCGGACGATGTCCACATTAGTGGTCCAGGAGCGCCACCTTTGGCTCAACCTGGTCGAGATGGGTGAGGCTGACAGGACACGATTCCTTGCTGCCCCCATCTCCCAGGCTGGCCTATTTGGCAAAACTGTCAAGGACTTTGCCCAGCAGTTCTTGACGGTGGAGCAGTAGACGGATGCTAGCCAGCATATCCTGCCCCGGCGCGGCTCAAGATCCCGCATCCCGTCTACTCATCGCCAAGGGTGTCCCTCAAGCAGACGCCACCCGTCTCGTGGCCGCCCAGAACCCGTGAAAGGCTTCAAAGCGCCCTTGAGACGGGCGATCCAGGGACGACGAAACCCGCTGCTCTGGAGCTGGTAAGCAGATCTCTCCATCTTTTTGTTACCTTTTGCATTTAATTGCACTGCATACCCAAGTGGCTGCAGTACTCAAGAGTTCAGCAAGAGCGGTTTCCTTGTTCCCTGGGTCACGTATCCGGTGTGCACGGCTGTCATCACGATCACCGTCCACCACTCTATTTGGCAGGTTTGGCGCTCCAGCGGCAGTCTCCCACCCCTGAGCGCCCAGCTGTGGCACAAATCCGCCCCCGATGTGACAGTCTCCATGGGTCACGAGGACAGGCCTCTTCTGGAGCTGTTCCGGGGGTGGTCACAAGGAGCCAGGTAAGTGCTTCGATGTCCTTAGACTCAGCACGGCCACGACGTGGTGTGGCACCTCGAGCTCCGCCCCACCGCGAGGCCCCACCTGCCGGTACGTCCGATGACGTTGTCTCTTTGGTCCCCCTTGCGTGGAACTTGGACGCGTGGCTTGCACTTTCCAATCCGTCGCGATAGCTGGTCCGGACCGTCCGACTCGGCTACGGGATTCACTTCACCGGGCGTCCGCCCAGGTTCAGCGGTGTCCACTTCACCTTGTTGAAGGACGAAAATGCTGCTACCTTGTGCAGAGATCGCTACCCTCCTACGGAAGGGCGTGATAGAACCTGTCTCTCCAGCCGAGATGAAGAAGGGGTTTTACAGCCCCTACCTAATCGTACCGAAAAAAGGCGGTGGGTTGCGACCAATCTTGGACCTGTGAGTACTGAACTAGGCTTTACACAGACTCCCGTTCAAGATGCTGACGCAAAAACGCATTCTGGCGAGCATCTGGCATCAAGATTGGTTCACGGCGGTAGACCTGAAGGATGCGTACTTCCACGTCTCGATCCTTCCTCAACACAGACCCTTCCTGCGGTTTGCGTTCGAGAGTCAGGTATATCAGTACAAAGTCCTCCCTTTCAGCCTGTCCCTGTCTCCTCGCGTCTTTACGAATGTTGCAGAGGCTGCCCTTGCCCCGTTAAGGGAGGTGGGCATTCGCATTCTCAACTATCTCGACGACTGGCTAATCCTAGCTCATTCTCGAGACATGTTGTGCGCACACAAGGACCTGGTGCTTTCACACTTCAGCCGACTAGGGCTTTGGGTCAGCTGGGAAAAGATCAGGCTCCTCCTGGTTCAGAGCATCTCTTTTCTTGGTTTGGAATTGGATTCAGTCTCCTTGACGGCGCGCCTTACGAACGAGCGTGCCCAGTTGGTGTTGGCCTGTTTGAAGGCGTTCAAACAGAAAACAGCGGTTCCACTGAAACTTTTTCAAAGGCTCGTGGGGCATATGGCATCCTCGGCGGTGGCCACCCCGCTCGGGTTGATGCATATGAGGCCGCTTCAGCACTGGCTCCAGACTCGAGTCCCGAGATGGACATGGCGCCACGGGACACATCGCGTGGTCATCACGCCGGTCTGTCACCGTCTTTTCAGCCCTTGGACTGACCTCTCGTTTCTACGGGCAGGCGTTTTCTGAAATACGGCAGTCTCCTTTTCTACCCGTATGTCCGGGGGAGTGGCATGCAAATACCACTCGCCAATTTTCATTGGCCTTTTATCAAAGACCAGAGGTGTCTCGGGCTCCCAAGAGTGACCCCTAGTGTCACTACATCGACACAACGTCTCGTTCCCTCCATCAGGGAACGGAGGTTACACAAGTAACCATGATGTTAAATACAACCACAGCAATGTTGTAGTGGTGCATGAGAAAATGTCACTAGAGTGACGTTTCCATTGTGAGAACGGGATGCTCCTCGTTCCTAAAATGATACCAAATCACAGTGTTTGTCCTGAGATGTGCACTTTAAGAAATGAAAAAGCATTGTTCTTTTGTCAAGCACAGATGCCAGAGGTGGTCAGGCTTATGTAGATTGGTCATCCTAAGAGAGGTGTCATGTGACTCAATGTGTGTGACAGAGTACAACTGATGGTCGGGAGCTCTGTAATTACCTTGACATGTGCTGGAGAGAGAGAGAGTATGTAATTAAGGGACGGGAAATCTTAATGCGTTGTGTGTCGACTAATGGCACATCGCCTTGGTGCTCTGCATGGGCATAAATCAGCAGAATCTGTTGCTCTCACACAGTGGGGTGTGTCGTCCTTCACATTGATTAACATTATGAATTCATGCCACTGTGTCTGTGTGCTTCAGCCTCTTGCCCTGGGGAGTTGAGCTGTATTTCAGAATAGATATGAAGTCCCCCCACTGTCACACAATAACTTGCAGAAAAAAGATCCTCTTTGTTTGTGCCACCAAGGGCCTTTATTTTTATATTCTGTATAGTAGAGTTAAATAGATGTTTCTTAAGCGAATAACTATGGAAATGCACCTAAAATGGCATTAAGTAAAATGTATCTACAAGTCTGTAAATACATGACTTGCATCATCAACATCTCCATATCATTGGAAGTTAACAACCCTGGGCGTTTCAGTGCTGTTGTACATGTGTAATTATAACTAGTTGCAGAATGTGTTGGGTTTGGATGGCGGTTTCCTGCTGCCTCGTGTTATTTGAGCATACAAACATAAATCAGCCTATTTCAGCCTACCTGCAAAAATGTTTTGTCTTCCTGTATGCATATGCATACTTCCTCTGAATGAGCAGAGATAAGGTCAAACACATTGATTATGTCCCTCAGTAGCAAATCTTTTTTGTTGTTGAATCGCAAGGACTACTTAAATAATACTTTTGGGTACTTTTTTGTTTTAAAGTGAGGCACTATCCACTGCCACTCAAATGTAATTCTCATTTTATTAAACGAGTCCATCAGCATTCTGAAACCATCATAATCTGTGGATTATAGCCAACCTTATTGTTATGATGCCACTATAGAACTGCCTTCACAGGACATGATTTTGTAAATATCGTAAGTATGGATGCGCCGATATCAAAATTAACTATAGGCCAATAAAGAAACCTATAACGTATTTTGCAACTTACCTTATTTTGTTATCTGTTTTACTTAGGAATTATGCTTTAAAAATGTACTGTAAATAGAGGTACAAAAGCTTTTCCCCTGTTCTAACAATAAATATTTTCCATGTAACATTGGATCTGTTGAAAATATGACAGGAGAGCCACAGTGAAAGATACATATAAGATAAAAACAAAATTGACTAAATATGATAACATGATGATTGATATGAGAAAAGGTTATTTTGTACTTAAAAATTTTTTGCACTTCTGTTTTTGCTAGGGGTGCGACGGTTCACTCATCTTACGATTTGGTTCGGTTTACAATACTGAACTCATGATTTGGTTCGTTTCACGATTCTTTAAACTAAGCCTGAATCAAGAAAAGTTATTATTGAACGTTTTTTTAATTATTTAAAAAACAGCCCAGAACAGGGCAATGGTGACACAAAATGGAAATATTAACTAATAATTATGCTTACTGAAAATACAGAATTATGTTAGATACATATGCTGCTTACACACTGTCACTGATCCATTTAAAATTAAAATTAAAATTTTCTAAAACAGTATTGTCTCTGATTACATCTAAATATTCTTTACAAAAATACATATTTTATGGAAGTGCATTCTTATCCAGTTAAATAATAATAATTTACTGACTAAATCAAATTAGACATGACATTTGACATTAGGATTATAATCCCCCATAGCATTATTATACATAATATTCAGCATTATGTATGGTAGATTAATATGGCACTCTTATTAAACCTCTGAATACTTTACTCATGCTGTCAGAGCAGGTCAGTCTCGCGCTTCAAACGGACAGTCGATCCCTTGTGCTGAAAAGGCACTTCTCTCCAGCATCGTCATATTTTTGATGTGCCACGATAAACCATTACACCCCTAGTTTTTGCAGTTTAAAATGCAGCCTTTTAAGGTTTAGTTACCGTGCAAGGCCGTATTGCAATTTCAATCTTAATTCAATCAATCATGCAGCATTAATGGATATCATACCGATATCTCAGAAGTCAAAGTCTGCTGGTTTCAAAGTGTATTGGATGGTTTCCCTCATCATGTAGCCTATATAGGTAAGTGCCGCTTTCACAACAGTAACGTCCATTTATGGTGGGGTTTTTTTCACATTATCGTGAGAACGAGAAAGTATAAAAAGTAAATATGACATGTTCTTAGGAGTGCCAACCCTTCTACATATTGTGGTGATTATTATTTCTAGTTTTTACTAACTGATTATAAATAATCCATCAGTTTGTCATATTGCCATTTTCATGCTTAATACTGATATGCAGATGGTTTTAATTTTGTCAATAATTGGACGATAAATATCAGTGGCCGATACATCGGTGCATCCTTAATCATAAGATTTCCTGGCTTGTTTGTCTGAAACATTGGTGCAGTATTTCCAGCAAGACTAAAATACATGACATGATACCCATATTACTAATTAGCAAGCTAATTAACCCACACAAGACTCAATAATTAGGATGTTTTTTGCTGGTCCACTCAGACCAGTAGTTGAGATTCTTACTTGCCCTGCCAACATTTTCACCGCCGCATCACTGAAACAATAAGTATGTTTGCATGCACAACCTTACAGTTTTTTTGCTCAATAGGCCGACAACATGTGTGGTCATATGAATGCTTTAAATGGTTTTCCATTGATTGGGTTAAAGTAAAATACGGTTTAAGCAAAAAAATAATAGGCACATGTAGATTTTTGCCCATTACACAGATTTCCCAACGCATGTTAAAGGAATAGTTCACCCAAAAATGAAAATTCTCATCATTTACTCACCCTCATGCCATCTCAGATGTGTATGACTTTCTTTCTTTTTCTGAGCACAAATGAAGATTTTTAGAAGAATATCTCAACTCTGTAGGTCCAGACAATGCAAGTGAATGCATTCCAAAACTTTGAAGCTTTAAGAAGCACATGAAGGCAGCATAAAAGTAATCCATAAGACTTCTGTGGTTAAATCCATGTTTTCTGAAGCAATCTAATTGCTTTTTGTGTGTGAACAGACCAAAATGTAATTCATTTTTCACTGTATATCTTGACATCTGCTGTCTCCTTGGTGAGCTTGACATCATGATCATGCCTAGAGACTGCAATGGCAAGATGTACATTGAAAAAGGAGTTACATTTTGATCATTCAAATCCGATTAGATCGCTTCAGAAGACTGGGATTAAACCTCTTAGTATTATGGATTAATTTTATGTGCTTTTTGGAGCTTCAAAGTTTTGGACCCCATTTACTTGCATTGTATGGACCTACAGAGCTGAGATATTCTTCTAAAAATCTTTGTTTGTGTTCTGCAGAAGAAAGAAAGTCATACACATCTGGGATGGCACACATTTGGGTGAACTATCCCTTTAACACCTTTATCCAATGTGCGCTAGTGTTGTGACTGTTTACCATTTGATGTCAAAAGCAGGAATAATACGATGATTTCAAGTATTTTGATGTAAACATCACTTTTTACTTGCGTTGTTTGGAAGTTATCAGCGTATTGTTGTGCATTTAAACATAATCATAAATTGTATTTTTTGGCAACATGTTTTTATACTGTCAGAAAAATCTGTTTACATTTTTCATTAAACATTGCTTCCTTTCCAAAAAGCAAAAAACTATTTTCAACAAATAATTTATCCTATTTTGCAATATTATAATACTGCTTTAATCTAACTTTGTGACAGCTATAAATTTTATAAACACATTTTCTGCAAAATGATGGCATATGCAATCAATAACGTGCAAAACATTACAAATTAATAAAAAAAAATGGTGCTTACAAGACTCAATTTTGGTATTTCGACAAAAACTACAAAATCTGTCTGCCAACTAGATAAAGTTACCTTGGTGATGTGTTTACATTAGTTCAAAACATCACAGAAAACGTGTTACGTTTTCAAGACATAAAAAAACACATACAGTACTCTGCAAAAGTCTGCAAAAACATAAGCTGTTTCACAAAAACATTTGTCTTAAGATGGTTATTAATATCTTCAGCTTTAGTGTTTCAATAGGAAATATAAACGTTAGACTCCCAAACATCACTTTTGCAAATAGAAAAGATTAGAATAGAAGAACAGGGAGGCTGCAACAGATGTCATGGCCCCCACAAAGCCCCCCCACTGAACATCGAGTCTGTCTGAGATTACATAAAGAGACAGAAGTAATTGAGACAGCTGAAATAGACAGAAGAACTGTGGTGAATTCTCCAAGAAGCTTGGAACATCCTATCTGCCAACAACCAAGAAAAACTGTGTCCAGGTGTACCTAGAAGAATTGGTGCTGTTTTAAAGGCAAAGGTGGTCACACCAAATATTGTGACCACCTTTACTGGACTTTGTATAATGTTAATTGATAAATGAAAACTATTTATGGCATTATTTTTGAAGACATCCTCACTATGCAACATTTTTCACAAGTGCCTAAAACCTTTGCACAGTACTGTACATGACCAACTTATGTAATATCATTACATCTTAAGAATTTAGGCACTGACCGAATAGTGCAAGTGACAGTTCTGTCAACTGGCTCAAAACTCTCTCACACGGGCCCCGGGCATCCTTATTGTTGAGCCCTGCCCAGCAAATCTGGTTGCATGTCTTCTGTTCAGTTGGCCAATTGCTATACCTCCATTTTCATGAATACATGCCAAATATTAGCCAAAAAGACACCAGTTTTGCTCAGTCGCCTCTTTTTATACAGTTTATACTCATTGGATCTCACTTCAGTAGCAGCAGGTGCTAGTATTGTTCTCTCAGATGACAGTCCTTCAGATTTAAACCTACAGGCAGAATAAATAGAAGATGAGTGGACCATATGTTTCTTCCTTGAACTCACCCTAAGCAGTTTAAGTGGGCATGTGCTAAGGTTTGTAGTGAAACTCAAAACCGGGTATTTGTAGAATTACGTGACATGACCACAATACTATTCAAAACCAAGAACTGCGGCTTCAATTTCAATTTGCTCATTATGTTACATATGCTCATGTGTGTGTCAGTGCAGCTGCCTTGAGATTATGTAGAGTGTCTCATTTCTCAGATTGATTTTTCTTTCAAGTTACATTATATAAGGTTTACACACACACACACACACACACACACACACACAGACTTGTCAGATTTAGCTCACTTTTGGGAACAATTTTGTATGGTGTTTAATCCCAACACACACAAACATTTACCTATCACACCACTCAGGTATCTAAATGGGGACATACCATAGACTATTGTTTTTATCAAGCTATATACACACACATATTCAGCCACTTGCTCACTAAGTTTGTCACGATTATGAAATTTGGCTGACGATTAATTGTCAAACAAATAATTGTGATTATGACAATTAATTGTCTGAGGGCTATGACGATTAATTGTCCCTTTAGGGCTTTCACGATTAATTGTCATATAAATTGTCATTTTTCTTAAGGCACATGTGTGCTCACAAGTCATTTTTACATATTTAACTTCAAATAAATAAAAGAAATAATAGGGATATAAGATTTCCTTTTTAAGGCTTCAAAACTAAATGAATGAAATTAAAATATGTTTTTAGATATCAAAATATTTCTAAAAACTTAGAACTTTCTTGGTCAACTTTAGGTTTGGTAAATTTTACATTTACACTGTTGTTTTTGTTATATTTTAGCATCTTCAAAGTAGTCACCCTTTGCCTAGAATTTGCAGACACGTACTCTTGACATTTTCTCAACCAACTTCTTGAGGTATCACCCTGGGATGCTTTTTAAACAGTATTGAAGGAGTTCCCATCTATGTTGGGCACTTATTGGCTGCTTTTCTTTATTATTTGGTCCAAGTCATCAATTTCAAGACATTTTTTTTTTTTTTTTTTAAATAAATTTTAGTTTTATAATGAAATAAATTAATATGGTGGCACAATTATATTTTTGTCTACAAAACTAATTTCAAACATTTAAGCATACGCCTTCAGATCAAAAGATTTTTAAGATCATGAGAAACATTTCTGTAAAGTGTTTCAAAACTTTTGACCGGTAGTGTATATATATATATATATATATATATATATATATATATATATATATATATATATATATATATATATATATATATATATATAAATATAATACAACATATATTTTTTATTGTATTTATATTATATAATATAATATTATGTTATGTTAAGCAATAGTAAAATATTTCTGTCCTAATTTCTTCACTTTCACACATTATTTAATGCTCTTTGATTAAACCCACGAGCCCTTATTTCTCATGAAGCAAAACCTTTGAGATTTCATTTTATCACTCCACAGAAATAGAGTCAATGTGTGAATGAACCCACTTTGACCAGGAACATTTGCCATAACACGATCGTTAAATTAAAGTGAAACCGGAGCACTATCAACGTTTATCTTTGTTCGTTTATATTTTTGCGGGAGTTTGCCACGAGCCTCTGCTGATGACGCGCGCATTACAGCATTTGAGAAGCATTTCACATGCTCTTCCAGACAGGAGATGCTCTGGGTTGATGTCCGCGGTGCGGCACTCGGAGTTGAATTGAATGACACGCAGACATGCCGTTCATGGCATTTACTGAATATATTCACTTAAAATTCCTTTATTTGGGCATTAAAATGTGATTAGAATTTGAAGTGCACAATAATCATGGTTATCTCAAATAACCACGATCAGACGATTATTTAATAATTGCGACAGGCCTAATTCTCATTCTCACTGGCTGCGTCTCGTTTGGAAGGCTGTGTCCTCAGGAGGTCGCATTTCTCGGCCGCATACGTCATCGAGGCGGTCTCGTTTCAGAAAAGCGAGTAGGACACTTAGAATGCAGCCTTCGAATGCGACCTTCTTTCACGGGAATTCGGAGGATGCATGAGGTGTATCATTCATGGGCACTCACAACCCACAATTCTTTGCTTCAACGGAAATGTCTACAAAAACATTAACGCCAATTTGCCTGTAAATATGATGTTCAAATGCAAGGAATGTTAATTCCCAAGTTGAAGTACCTCAGTAGATGGGTGCAGAGAATATAATATGTATAATTATATTAAAATATAATTAAAATAAAGTATTAGACTAAAATTACACCTGTAAAACCTATTTTCTTTTCTCTTCACATCATTATAACTCTCCTCACACATTCCCTTCTAAAGGGACTTTGTTCCCTTCTCACTTGAAGTGTTGGCGCTTGTTAAAGAGTTGTGTGCTGTCAGAGCAACCATGTCATGCTCCGTTTCCATTTGGCCTACGAAGTCCGTCTCATTTAAACGAGACTTGTTTAAAGGAGGATTCTCGGTATACCACAGCCTTCAAAGGACACGTCCTACCTAGCACGCAGCCTTCCAAATGAGACACAGCCACTGTAATGCTGAATGCTGTGAAATGAGTGCTGAGTTAAACTGTGGGTGGCAGCTGTTGAAAATGGGTTAAAGCTCTTTATTTAGTAACAGTACATCCAGATATGTTTTGTGCTTTTTAAAGTCCCTTTCTTTGTAAAAATGCACCCCAGTAACCATCCTATTGTAAATGAAAACTAAATGTCTGCTTATCCAAAGTGGAGAGGCCAGATATCAGTGTTTTATGTTTGTTTGAGAGAGCGACAGTGCATGGAGAGTGATGCAGTCTTATAGGTTATTTTTTTCTTGGTAGTAGCATTTCTGCTTTGAAGAGTCTGTCCATCAACCCAATATTTAATGAAAAATGATACATCTATAATTTAATTCTGCCTCATTTTTCTTAGTCAGAACACATTAATTAATCCTCCAAGCACTTTATCAAGAATACCCAGCAGTCCTGTTCAGAGGTAATTGGCTTCTGAAGTGAAACATGTATGTTTGACAGGTGGTGCTAGGGTTTGGGCATTAGAGCTGTGAAATGACTGAGATGAAGGCTGAATTTGCTGCCATTGTAAATTATTTGTGCAAATGTAAGTAGTCTAGTGGTGTTCTTTTGAAATGAATCCTTTCATACGATGAATAGAGTTACACTTTGATGTATTTTTTGGAGGGCAGTTATAATCCTCTTTAATATTATACACTGTAATTTAAAGTGCGATCAGTGATTTCTGACTGACACATACACAAACATGCTTGCATTCCCATTGACAGGCGGGTGATTCTCACGACACCTGTCCTGGTCCCGTTTTACTCCAAAATCAAAAGAAACAAATAAGAAAATGTTCATATAAATTTAGTTTTTAGAGCAATTAAGATTTTTTTTTTTACATTGTGACATTATTGTCATGACAGTTACAAACTTTTAACCCCCAAAATTCTTTATACTGCAATGCAAATAAATTTCGATGGTCATTATGATATTCTCATTACCACAATGAAAAATAAATAAATAAAATAAAATAATGATTTTAAATGTAAAGTATTTATAAACTCAGCACAAATAAAAACATCCCTTTTTCAGGACATTGTATTTTAAAGATAATTTTGTAAAAATCCAAATAACTTTACAGATCTTTATTGTAAAGGGTTTAAACAATGTTTTTCATGCTTGTTCAATGAACCATAAACAATTAATGAACATGCACCTGTGGGATGGTCATTAAGACACTAACAGCTTACAGACGGTAGGCAATTAAGGTCACAGTTATAAAGACTTAGGACACTAAAGAGACCTTTCTACTGTCTCTGAAAAACACCAAAAGAAAGATGCCTGGGTCCCTGCTCATCTGCATGAACGTGCCTTAGGCATGCTGCATGGAGGCATGAAGACTGCAGATGTGGCCAGGGCAATAAATTGCAATGTCTGTACTGTGAGACGCCTAAGACAGCGCTACAGGGAGACAGGAAGGACAGCTGATCGTCCTCGCAGTGGCAGACCTCGAGTAACAACACCTGCACAGGACCGGTACATCCGAATATCACACCTGCGGGACAGTTACAGGATGGCAACAACAACTGCCCGAGTTACACCAGGAAAGTACAATCCCTCCATCAGTGCTCAGACTGTCCGCAATAGGCTGAGAGAGGCTGGACTGAAGGCTTGTAGGCCTGTTGTAAGGCAGGTCCTTACCAGACATCACTGGCAACAACGTCGCCTATGGGCACAAACCCACCTTCGCTGGACCAGACAGGACTGGCAAAAAGTGCTCCTCACTGACGAGTTTTGTCTCACCAGGGGTGATGGTCAGACTCACGTTTATCGTCGAAGGAATGAGCGTTACACAGAGTCCTGTACTCTGGAGCGGGATCGATTTGGAGGTGGAGGGTCCATCATGGTCTGGGGCGGTGTGTCACAGCATCATCGGACTGAGCTTGTTGTCACTGCAGGCAACCTCAACACTGTGCGTTACAGGGAAGACATCCTCCTCCCTCATGTGGTACCCTTCCTGCAGGCTCATCCTGAAATGACCCTCCAGCATGACAATGACACCAGCCGTACTGCTCAATCTATGCGTGATTTACTGCAAGACAGGAATGTCAGTGTTCTGCCATGGCCAGCGAAGAGCCCGGATCTCAATCCTGTTGAGCATGTCTGGGACCTGTTGGATCGGAGGGTGAGGGCTAGGGTCATTCCCCCCAGAAATGTCCGGGAACTTGCAAGTGCCTTGGTGGAAGTGTGGGGTAACATCTCACAGCAAGAACTGACAAATCTGGTGCAGGCAATGAGGAGGAGATGCACTGCAGTACTTAATGCAGCTGGTGGCCACACCAGATACTGACTGTTACTTTTGATTTTGACCCCCCTTTGTTCAGGGACACATTATTCCATTTCTGTTAGTCACATGTCTGTGAAACTTGTTCAGTTTGCTGAAAATAAAAGCAGTTGAAAGTGAGAAGACGTTTCTTTTTTTTTTGCTGAGTTTACATCATAGTAGTACTCCCTTGGTAACTGCTTTTTGCTGATTTTAGTAAAATAAAAATAAAAATTTAAATCATTGTTCAACAGCATCTTTTATGTTAATGAAAATCATCAGTGGGAATAATAAAAATAAAATGTCTGGATGTGAACGGTAATTAGAATTGGGGGGTAAAATGTGCTTAGGTGTCCTTAAAATAATGTCACAATGTCACAAATCGTAATACACTTAAATGTAATTTTTTATTAATTCATTTTATTAATTTATTTATTGTGTGTGTCTGTTTGATGTTTAATAAGACCAGGATATATTTTTTTCAGGTTGAGTGAGAATCACTCATTTGCTTATAATTAACCTCCTGAGACCCCGCGTTTACATGTGTAGACATTACGTTTTGGCTTAGCCATAGGCTATGCATAATTTAATTTCATTTAAACTTTCGACACACGGAGTCATGTGACAAAACAACATGGCTCCGATTTCATCTGGTAAGAAATCTAATTAAGTTTTAGAACCCAAAAAGCGCCTTTTCACTGCATCTATCAAACGACAGATGAAATAGGGGAGGCCATTCATTTCCAGTGGAGCGTCGTGCGGGGGCTGTGTGGAGTTCCGACCATCTCCGGATGTGACATTTTCGGATGTTCAGACCTAATCTTACCCTAACTCTAACCTTATCCTAACCCTAAGTATTCAACACATAACTATCTACACCCTAGCTTTGTGGCAGCAACTTTTGCATCTGTTAACACAAGGAATGTGCAGTTCCGCATTAACAGGAAATTCTTTAAAAATAAAACCCCATAACCCTGTCAATTTCATTTTCATTTGCTATTAATACTGTAAATGGCAACTTTTTGACAAAAGATTTTGGTGTTTTTGTATTAATTCTTGTGCGACCTTTGGGACATTTTTGTCTTTTTCATTTTGGCTGTGTTAATACCAACGGCATCAATTTTGCAAAAATTGTGTATTTTTGGGTGAATTTTGATATTTCAACCTCAGTTCCTATAATACATCTATAATACACTGTGTACACAAAATAGTCACACTCAGGACCTTAAGGACATAATTGTCCCCATTGAAACCCATTAAAACTGCAATATTTGATCCCAGTGCCATTAATGCATAACATCATGAATTCTATGATATTATGCTTTCATTCCGGAGCCCTGGCTTCAAAATGTATATTTTTAATATTTTCCACCAGATGGCACCATTTTTCTCATGTTTAGCCTATGGAGCAAATACATGCTTTTTTCCTATTTTCTGTTTGCTGTATTATAGAGCACTGCAGGACAACTGAATAAATGATGCAGATAAAACTGTGTGGATGTCAGAGTGTGTTTTGTGTTTGTGTAAAAAACAACAGCATTATGTATACAAACAGGCATTTAAAGGGTTAAAATCCTGAAAATGAATGAATATTTGGTAGTTATGATCAGGATTGATGTTGGTTAAAAAATTTACTCATTGAAAGTGGAAAATAATATTAATATATTTAATATTATTATGGCAGTTTTTTGATGCGGACATTTTTGTTCTCTAAGGACCTCTGAGTAACTAACTTTTTATTGACGCACAAGGGTTAAGCTTTTCCTAAACTCTTCAACACTTGCATGAAAATACTTATTTTCTTTTCCATATATGATTTCGATGGATAACCAGTCATCCAAACTAATAAAATAAAAATAAAAACTACAGAGTAGCTAGCTAGTCTGAGCTTGCATATGTGCAACAGAACATTTTCTTTTCATAAGGCATCCCTTGGTGAAGAGTGCTTTGTACAATTTTGTGAAATTTTGTTTTCTCTAATCGAGTGTTTATTTTGGTATTTAATTAGAGTGAAAGGAAATGCATTCTGTTGTGCAGTTACAAAATTTTAGTTATAAATGCTGCATTTTTTTCTAATTCTTAGTCCAAGATCCAGTTCTTTACGATTCATTTCAGTCTAGTTTAGTTGTGTTACATTTGACATCCTGTTGTTTTTTTAGCATTATCTTTATGACAGCTCGCAGGTCAGACAAACAAGCCTGTGTTCTGAATCAGTCAGCATGTTCTACTTAAAGAGTTCTTTATCTTAACAACAGCTTTTCTGCCAGCCAGTCTCTCTGTCTACCTACTTTCTAAAAAAAATAAAAAAAATAATAATAATAAAACCAACCCATTTCAATGCCCCATCTGCCCTCATCTACCTGTTGGTTGGCTGCCAGGTAATAACAGAAGAGGCCGCCCCGCTTACCTGTCCTAAATCAAACAATGGCCCACCTCTCTGATTGGCCAGGGAGATGAGGCCCCTCCCTCAGCCCTTGTTGTAATTCAACACCTGACTGATGTAGCTTGTGCCTGAATTAGTCTTTTTCACACAGAGTCTCAGAAATCATGCGTCCGTCCCCAGAGAAACAAGTGCCGCTGTCCCAGCTAAGAGCTCAGATAGAGTAACGCCGTCTACACAGTGCCTGGTATATGGATTAGTCTCCTCTTCCCAGCCACTTTCTGTACACTTGCAGCATTCCTCTTCACTACTAACAGTTGGGGTTTGGATCCACTAGTTTTTATGTTTTTACTGAGGAATTTCCAACACTGATAAAGTTTTCTTTTGGAAGTTTTTCATCACATGGGTAAGTGCCATTGGTATATGCATCAGATTTCTGCTTTTATAGGAGTGGCATTATTTTAATAATGATTTTACTTAACTTTTGCATGGACTTTTTTGATTTCCTCTGTAATTTTTTCAGCTTTGTTGCAATACTTGCACTAAATTAAGTGTTGTATTCTCTGTCATCTGTCTTGTGCACCTCTTTTTACTGTCTGCAAGTTATTTTGCAGTTAATGCACACATTTTACAGCAAAAACCATTAGCAGTATGTCCGGCAGCAAGTGATTTTCTTAGTCTCACGTGTATTTTGGGGTCCCATTTTAGAATAACTACAAGTTATGATGAAAAATGATATTTAAGATTCTACACTATTTCTAGGTCACTACTCAAATGTATTCAAATTTGTGATGTTGACCATGTCAACTTAAAGGAATATTCCAGGTTCGATACAAGGTAAGCTCAATCGACAGAATTTGTAGCATAATGTTGATTACCACAAAAAGTAATTTAGACAAGTTACAGTGAGTCACTTACAATGGAAATCAATGGGGCCAATTTTTGGAGGGTTTAAAGGCAGAAATATGAAGCTTATAATTTTATAAAAGCACTTAAATGAATTCTTCTGTTAAAACTTGTGTATTATTTGAGCTGTAAAGTTGTTAAAATCATAACGTTTTGTTGACATTACATTGTCATGGCAATGACGTTGTAAAATTGGCTATAACTTTACACAGAAAAGGTTAGTAACTGATTTTATCACACTAAAATCATGTTAACACACATATTGTTTACGTCTTTTGGCTATACTTTTGAAACACTGAGTACTTTGACGTTTACGGATTGGTCCCATTCACTTTCATTTTAAGTGTTTTACTGGAACCACAATTTTTGCTTTTTTTTTTTTTTTTTTTTTTTAAGAAAAGGAGGTGCAAGTCAAAATAAAAATAAAAAATTTGGGGTCATACCAAGTTTAAAAAAAAATAATTTTTCAATTTAACTTTTCACTCTAACGGTTATGCTATTGTTGGTTGACCAAAAAACAAAAAAATTTTTTTTAACCATTTTCACTAAGGGTTCTCTAACTTTTGGACCACACTATATATCTCTCTATTCTTGTCTTATTTTTTCTGTGCAATATCCACCTAAGAATCTGCCTTTTCTCAAAGGCTGTTATGTAAGATTTTTCAAAGTTATTCTGATTAAATTTATAATTTATAATGTAGTGCTGAAGTAACATTATGAAAGTTCCTGGTTTTTCCTGGAACATCTTTGCAGAGCCATCTGGTGTAGTTTGTAATCTACAAAAAGTATGAACTAGTTGCTGATGGCTTTCGTAACGAGAATCAGAATTTATGTTTATTGGCCAAGAAAGTTACTTACAGGGAATTTGACTTAGTGGTCTGCTCCAAGAACACATAAGTACTCATTATGCAACATTACACACAGTCTGGATCTGGACTGAACAGCATCACTGCATTACTTTGATTCAGACACCAAAACATGCTGAAAGTGCGCTTGACTACACGGCACATCTGGATATATACCAGCTGCTTAGTGAATTCGCCACAGAATACAATATATGAAAAATATACAACATAATACAATAGAATGTACAAAATGTGCATTACAATATAATAAGCATGTTACAGTGTTAATTTCAAATATAGGAGTCCATTATCCACTAGGTAATAAAAGTAAATATTATTTATAAGAAGACGTATAGACTGAGCTTTTCCCTCTGATTGAATAGTCCATCAAAAGTGTCTTTTGTTGACAAGTCAGCTGGAACAAGGCTGTGTGTCTCACTTTGTTCAGCATGGAAGGCAGTCGTGTCCCCAGGGAGCGATTCTATTTCACACAGCGAGGCTTACGTATTTCAAGCATACCATTGTCTCGTCTAATCCCACAGTCCTGCCCTGCTGCAGAGCCATCCATTCAGTCATTCTCTCTCTCACGTGCTTTCTCACTTTTTGCTCACTCTCTTTCAGTGGCTTGCATGTTGCTACATGGACCACCAACAGGCAGCTCTGGTTCGTAACGACAGAGAAGGAGATATCCATGAGAGAAATGGAGGTGTGGAAAACATGAGTGCATCAGTAGAGAGAGGTGCATTGTGAGGCAGCTTTGTGCCCCTTCTTTAGTGCCCAGATGGAACAATAAAAACAGTAGTTAGAGATCTTAACCTCATTGGACTTTTGACCTCAATCTGTGACCTCTGCCATCCCTCCAGTGGTTCGAATGGCCCAGTTGAGAGATGTGTTTTACGACTGCAAGTTTGTCCATTCAAGTCTCTGTGTATAGTGGTGTTCTCATCATGTTTCACGCCTGTCTGGTTTGTAGTTGGGTCTGCTTTACAGGAATTCAAAGAAGGGATCTCTAATGTGGCTTTTTGCTGTTTGGCCTGTTACAGTTCTCTTGCAGGTATTAAATGATGATTGTTGTGATTGTTATAACTGTTATAATTGGGGTGGTTTGGCTTAGTGGTTTAATACTTAGGCTGGGAACCTAAAGGTTGTTGATTCGGACAACCAGTTGGATGATATGAGAGCTGCCACCGTTCTGCCCTTATCTCTTAAAGTAATAGTTCACCTAAAAAATATAATGCTATCATCAATTATTCACCCTTATGCTGATATTTTCATAGATAGTATCAGAATCAGAATCAGAATGAGCTTTATTGCCAAGTGTTCTCACGTACACAAGGAATTTTGTTTGGTGATAGGAGAAACAAGTGCACACAGAACATTACAGTGAGACACAGAATATAAAACACATGAGGCCAATGACCGTGGTGTCATCTGCAAATTTCAGGAGCTTGACAGTGGGTTCTTTTGCAGTGCAGTCATTCGTGTACAGGGAGCAGAGCAGTGAAGAGAGAACGCATCCCTGAGGAGCACCAGTGCTAATAGTGAGGGTCCCGGATGTGAGTTTCCCCAGTCTCACTAGCTGCTGCCTATCTGTCAGAAAGCTGGTGATCCATCGACAGATTGGGGTGGACACGGAGAGCTAGGACAGTTTGGTGGAGAGAAGATCAGGCATGATGGTATTGAAGGCTGAACTGAAGTCCACAAATAGGATCCTTGCATAAGTCTCAGGTGGAGCTTTTGAAGCAGCAGGGAACTTCACACTGCTCCAGTGATCTATTGAAGATCTGTATGAAGGTGGGGGCCAGTTGGTCAGCGCAGACTTTCAGACAGGCAGGTGAAACACCGTCTGGGCCTAAAGCTTTCCTAGTCTTTTGTTTCTGAAAGTCCCAGCACACATCCTCCTCACAGATCATAAGTGCAGATTGAGTAGCAGGAGGGGGGAGGAGGGGGGTTCCAGGAGGTGTTGGTGTGTGTGTGAAGTGAAGATCAGAGCGGGAGAGTGGTTGTGAGACTGGGCTTTTCAAACCTGCATTAAAACACATTCAGTTTATCAGCCATTAGTTAACTCTCCACAGAGTGAGGGGGAGGTGTCTTGTATTTGGTGATGCTTTTCAGGCCTTTCCATACAAATGCAGGATCTTTTCAGAGTAGCTTCTTTTAGCCATTCTAATTTCCTTAGTCAATGTGTTTCTGGCCTGGTTGTACAATATTTTATCCCCACTTCTGTAAGCATCCTCTTTGGCATGACGAAGCTGTCTGAGTTTTCCTGTGTTTCATGTTTCATGGTTTATCGTTATTGAATGATAAAAATGTCCTAGTAGGGATGCACATATCCTCACAGAAACTGATATATGATGTCACAGTATCGTCCAGGTCTGTTACTGCAGCTTCAAAAACATTCCAATCAGTGCATTCAAAGCAGACTTGTAGTTCCAGCTCTGCTTCATTGGTCCATCTTAGCTGATTTTAGTTTCTGCTTATAAGTCGGGAGAAGATGAACCAGACAGTGATCAGAGAGTCCTAAAGCTGCATGTGGGACAGAGTGATATGCATCCTTTACAGTGGTGTAGCAGTGGTCCAGTATATTTCTATCTCTGGTGGGGCATGTGATGTGTTGTTTGTATTTTGGCAGTTCACGGGTGAGGTTAGCTGTATTAAAATCTCCCAGAATGATATTAAGTGAGTCCGGGTGTTGTTGCTCTGTGTCTGTGATGTGATCAGCTAGATCAGATCAGTTTCATCCCTGGTGAAACTGATCGGGAAAGAGTGACAAAAAACATGAACAACAAACAAAAGTAACAAAAATGCTAGCGAGCTCCACACCGAAGCAGCCATCTGTGGCGCCATCTTAAAACATCATGGGGTCCAAGACTTTCGAGCTGCAATAAGGACATAAAGGCTGCATAAAAGTAATCCATATGACTCGAGTGGTTTAATCCAAGTATATTTTTATATATTTTGATATTTTCCTTTTCAAATATCAGAGAAAATGCAACAAATCAGGACAAATCTAGAACAGGATTAATTTCTTTTACACTGAAATTTCCTGGTGCAACTGACTGTCAAATGAATATATAGAACTACACAGAACACATAAGATACACATAAATTACAAACAAGTATTTTCCCAGGGACATATTGAGTCTAAATAGATGCACAACTTACATAATTTCAGTAGTACACCCAAATGACAATAGTCATATACTGTTCATGTGTTACACTTGCTATTGTTTACTTCCATGTTGTTTCTTCATCAAATAGCAATGTCAAATATAAATCAATTCAATCACTGAAACATCAGCACCACCTTGAGTAAGAAATAGCATGTATAACATGAATGTGTACACGCATATGGGATACTGATAATTCACAACTGTTGCACAGAAAATCAACGTGATATAGTATTTATTTTTATGACTATAGTACTCATTCCTCTTGTAATAAACAAATAAATAGTTATCATGTGATTGTAAACTTATATAGATATGAAATAATCATAAAAATATAATTTATGGAAGTGCCAAAAAAAAAAAAAAAAACTTACATACCTAGGGTCTCTAATGACCCTATACAATTTTGGTACTTGCTGCAATTTTGGCTTTTTGGTTTTGTTACACTATTTATAAGAGATAGATTGAGGACAGAGTTTCCCATTAATTACCTAGACTGTGACAGTCTAATTTGTCCCGCCACAGTTTCATAATGAAGCAATTTTTTTTTTACACTTCTCATAGTAACATAAAAGATCTCTAATGTTGTGTTTTGCGCCGTTGCTTCGGCAAAGCATCTCTCACTCCCAGTCAGTCACCCCCACTAGTCCAACCACAATTTTATCATTATCAATGTACGACAGCAAACATATAACGTTACTGCAGAAGTTATCATTGATAATTGACATTAATCTAATGTTAGCTAAGTTAGGTAACGTTAATGACGTTAGCTGTCAGTCTCCTCGCTTATGTCGACTGACATATCCGGCTGCTTGTCGTGAAAAACAATGTATAACGTATGTAAATTTATATCTAGCTAGCTAACGTTAGGTCTATTTTTGGCTAAAAGCTTACATTTTTCTACTACAAAGTTGAACAGGGAAATGACGATGCGCCCTCCTCATCCACTATATTTTTTATTTTCTAAAAAATAAACCAGTTCTGCACAGGTAACCACTTTTGCTTCATTTCTTTGAAGGCTCAAATGTATGCTGTAGTCGATTTTGTGTTTTGACCATTTGTGAACTGCGTTAAACTCCGTCTCGTTTATCATGCTTTGTGAGTGTGACTTTTTTTTGCTGTGTCATCACCATTCATATCTATACAACCAATGTGTTTCTGATTAAATTACTACTAGAGCACAAAATTGTCTACAAGAGCACAAAGTTCTTCATAGATCTAGCCTATTAATTTTGCTCTCAAAGTGCACCAGATTGATGCATTTAACTTTAAAATGTAAAACATTTTCTTCCAAGGGAACATGCCCCCGGACCCCCCACAACAGTCTCACAAAATCCTGTGAGAAACACTGGAGGAATACTAAAGAGGTGTGGGCACAGCTCCAAAAAATGGATGAGCAAGACACAGCGCAACAAATATAACAAATGCATCTTGAGGCGTTTTTTTAAAAGTAAAAAAAAAAACTGTGCAAGACGCTGAAAAAAACAAGACGTGGCCGGTCTGTTTAGCACATTTACATAGAACAACGACTGAAAAATGTGCAGATGGACTAAAAATAAGTTCGATGTTAACGTAATATTAAAGTCGCTTTGGATAAAGTGTCTGCAATATTATGAATAATGCATTGTTTCATGGATACACCCCCTACAAGTCATAGTAGGATGGACACATAACCCATGAGCTGTGTCCAGGGGGTTTCCTCAAAATGTTTCATCTCACTTGGATGTGAATGAAGCCACTGTCAGCTTTAGCAGCAGTAATTTGTTTGGCTTATAAAGACTGTATTGGCTGTTTATTGCTCTCTTTGATGGAAAATTCAAAGCCAAAATCCCTCCACCATGAACATCTGAAGAGAAGTTCAAAATAAACCAAATTTAATTAGCATTTGAATGTTTGTCCACTGTGATTTACAGTGCCATCTAGTGAAATTGCCTCACTGTGTGTTATTTCTGTTATCTCACCCTGCTGTGGAGACCAAGGCGAAAGGCGCTAAGCATTTAACAACATTATTCTGAGCTGCTGTTTTCAGTTTGTTGATATTAAAAGCAGCGATACGATCTTTAAAATCAATCTTTTCTTCCTTTGAAAACTTCAAAAGCTGATGTGTGAAACTGCAAACTTTGATCTTCTTTGACCTGAGAACTTTGATTGGCGACCAGCTCTGTACTTTCCCCCCGTATGAAATAGGATACATATTTAGTAATTACAGATCTGGCAAGGCAGCACTCTTGATATTCCTCAAACATTCTGGTTAGGGTTTGTTCTAAAGTAGGGGTGGGTAAAAATATCAATTTTCCAATGCATCGCAATCTTCATTTGAATGATCTCGATATCAATTCTTAAATCCCAAAATCGATCTTTTACTCTATGCGCAACCCACTACTACAATGAGAGGAAATTGCTCGCATTTGCAACCAAATTTCATACTATGCGACTAAAATGTATATATTTGCAACCCGTTCTCACTCCCAAGGTGTCAAATATTGCTGCTTGTGCAAGAACCCGGCGCTTCAATCTACAGATGCCATAAGCACCCTCTGGCATCTGTATCCGACGCATGCAGAGGGCAGTCTAAAAGGGAGGCATCACTGCCAATATTCGGATAGTATTGCGTGTGTTTAACCACAATATGTTTATTATACTTATATTAGTGTGGTTATATTACACGATCATGTCAATAATTTTAGATCCCCTAACCCCATTCCTGAACTTAACCAATTATCAATGATATAAATCATGAATGAGGTTTCATGTTTAACATAGATGATAATTGGTTAGGTTTTGTGATGGGGTTGGGTTGGGTAAATTTAATATCAATAATTTCAATTTGCATTACACCATTTTTTTTGCTGTTGATATTTTTAAGCACCTGACCCCACCATTATGCCTAAACCTAACCAATTCTCAACAATATTAAAGACATAACAAGCAGAAAAAAGCAGTCACAATCATGTATTTAAAATACAAATAATACAAAAGCATTATAATAATTCCAAACCATACGATAGGATTGGGTGAGGAACAGAGTGAAACCGAAGATTTTAATCGCTGAAAATCTCCCCCCTCCGTGAAGGCAGCGCCATCCAATACAGGTCACACACATCTCATTCAAAAGATACATCCGAACTTGAGCTCATCATAATCAGTCACAAGACAAGTGAGAGCCAATGCTGTTTGATGTCGCGCTGACGCTTTCTTGTTGCGGCGATTTTTGAATTTGTTACTAGAACGAGTCGGAAGCTGAATGTGTATGGCGGATGCTGGGGGACCGCGAAATAAAAAACGAACATTTGGGTCTGTTCTTCACACAAAGAGATCGGAATGCATGGAATACATCTGGAACTGAACAGGTCACTTCAGCAGAGCAGAATGTGTATATAAAATAATGGATTAAACAACAGAATGAAAATCATACCCCAACATATCATGTCAGAATGACAAAATTCTACTCCAACATATAATTTGACAACGATAAAAATCTGATTCCCTTCGTTTCAGACTTTGACGCCAAAAGTTTGTCACTGAAAGCAATGCGCTTGCCAGATGCGTTGGAAACTGACGCCAAAGGGTGCTTTTGGTGTCCATCTGTTGACTCGCTGGGCTTTTGCACAAGCAGCAGTATTTGACGCTCGGGGAGTGAGAACGGGTTGATATTTGGCAACTGGCTGGTAAATGTTTAGATTTCACTCAGCAGTAATTGTGTAGTATAATGGTGAAATATTCAGCAGTGAGATCCTTTCACTGTGTGTTGAGAGTAAAAGTTTTTCCGTGTAATGTATGTCCAAATACAAGATCCACGTGAACCATTTGTTATTGAATAATTTCTCTTTTAATTTAATTCCCTTTCTGTTCTTTACACTCAGTTGTTAATAAATAATAATAATAATAATAATAATAATAATAATAATTTAATTCTAATCACACATAGCACAGATGAGATAAAGCCATTCAAGTCCTCTCTCATTATCATGCCCACATTTACAGACACTTTTTACATGAAAGCCGGTTTTCTTAAAGAGACAGTACAGGTTTTTAGCACGTTACACAAATCAATGTAAATACCTGTAAATAGTACAAAATATGCAATTAAACAATAAACATGTAACAAAAAATTAAAAATGAAATCTATTGATTGAATACATGGATTTGCTTATTTTCAAAAGCTAAAATGTGACCAAAATGATGAAAAACGAATTAAATATAATTATTAAAATTAATATAAAAAAAAAATGTTGTAATGTAGCTAGTTAGTAGGTCCCATGTATAATTAACAGCATTAGCTGGGAGACAATTTCTTTCATATGTAAGCAAAAGTGACATTATAACTTAAATATACCCATACGAATTTGAATATAATATTGTCAACTGTATACTTTTTAAGAAATGTAAGTCTGTTTTTCTATGCTCATTTGCGCTATGTAGAATTTTTTTTATTTTTATTCTTTTATTCAATTCAAGAACTGCATCCTGTGTGAATGGCCCCATAAAATATAGCATTCAAAATGTAACCCTGTCATAATATTTGCAAACTGAATTTTACTCGATCTTATTTTGTTACATCTATTGCTATACTGAATTGTGATTGATATTTTATCTTCCTTTCATCTTTTAACCATTTATAGCTGTTTTTGCGCTGCAATGATGGTGCGGTAATCTTATCATGTGGCTTGTTGAGCATGTTACCGCGGAGACATAGCACGTGTGGAGGCTTCATGCTATTCTCCACAACATCCATGCACCACGTACCCCACCGAGAGCGAGAACCACATTATAGCGACCACGAGGAGGTTAACCCAACGTGACTCTACCTTCCCTAGCAACTGGGCCAATTGGTTGCTTAGGAAGCCTGACTGGAGTCACTCAGCACACCCTGGATTCGAACTTGCGACTCCAGGTGTGGTTGTCAGCATCTTTACTTGCTGAGCTACCCAGGCCACAGTTTTATTCATTTCTAAACTTTCATTGTATACTGTGTCATGGATGTCTGGGGCATTTGTACCTGAGGCACTCTTGATTCCTGCTGTGTGTGTTCTGTTGTGTATTCTACTCTGCTTTGACACAAGTCTGCACTCGTCCTTGAGTGTCTTCGGAAGGATTCTTACAGTAGCGTTGCTTAGACACCGTCTCTGTGTGTACTCTATTCACCATAAAACCCCAAACTAGCGGATTAGAGGACAAGAAAGGTATATGAATGCCGTTTGTAGACAATAGGAAACCCAGTAACTGAATCTTTAAACTTTACACAATGAAGCATACATTATAATGCATTAAGGTGCTTTAGTTTTTCAACAGGTGTCCCACTGCTCTGAAAATACTTTTCTCCACATGGGAGGATTTAAGGTGTTATTCATATGTGTCACGACCCCTTTGTGTTATATGACCTTTTTGGACACACCCGGGACCGTGCAAAATTATCACTGTACAGATTTAAAGTGTTTATGAGCAATTGAAAGTTCTCATCTGTTGCCACCGGAAATGTCACCAAAATACTGTTTTTATTGAACCTATGGAATTCTTGGATCTACACTTCTAAAATAATTTATACTTAAAATATCAAAACATTCTTAAAACAAGATACATTTACTTGAGAAGCAAATCATCAGGTCTTGTTTTCAAAGAAATCTAGCAACATTTTGTGAGGTTATGCTAAAGGGTTATTCCATGTCAAATCAACAAAATTTTTGAAAGTTCCCTGGCTGAAATCTTTGATTTTGTGAATCCTTTTTATTAAGAAAGGTAAACATAAATGAGGATGAAAGCCAAAAATAAATAAATAAATAAATACCATGGATCAGTATTTACTGACTATGAAAAATGACAATTTTTGTGATTTTGGAACAAAACTACAGGTCAAAAAATAACCTTAGAATGGTGTCAGCATCATTATTTTACTTTAAAGTAGGAGATAAGTAAGTCTGTTACTAAAATCAGTTGTCTTCAGCACCTCTTGTTGCATTATATGCCAATGGTGTGAGTCCAAAAACTGGTAATAACACTTTTTCTGTTGTTCTTCTAAAGTTGGAGTGCCTGTAACTCCAGAAGTATTAAATACTGTATATCTTGATATCCTTTTAGATTCTGGTTCAGAACAAACTTTTCTTTTTGTATCTTCATTTGTAAGGCCCTATATGGTTAAATCCCAGAGATATGGGGCTCTCAATGTGATTCCACTCAATTTTAACCATTTTTAATAATTGAAAACCAAATGTTGGTCACATGGTATGAAGCTATTTATTCACACAAAAAAACAAAACAAAAAAAAACAATAATGTCTAAATATCGATTTTTGAGAGTCCAAAAATACACTATTATTAAGAATAAGCAACCCATGTTGCTCTTCAGATAGTTCAGTTACTTCAGTTATCTGGTTTTTGGATTTCAGAAATGTACATTTGCAAATCTCTGGAACACATCAAGAGGGGTCCAAATACCAAAGGTGCTGAAACTCTACTGTATTTATACTGATCTTGTTATTCTTTTGCTGCCCTAAAAAGTGTCTGGTCGTCTGTGACTGTAAATTGTAGAGATCCCATCAGATGTCATTGCTCTAAAAACAAGACTCAGTACATATAAGTAAATATGTATTGTTTTAAAGGAAGTTTAGATATTTTGACAGCCTAAATGCAGTGTACAGAAACTAGTTTTCCACCTCTAATAAATCATGTAGCGAACTGTATGTGACAACTAGCTGTAAATAAAGAGAAGCGTGTCATTTATTAGGCGATCATGTTCGGCATTTAAAGGCTTGTTTCTGCCCATCAAAAGCACTTGAGGAAATAATACGATTCTTATCCATATTCATTCTATGACTCATTCGCCACCGGCTGACCACTGCCACATGCAAATCAGTTATTTTAGAAAATATGTTTTTCTTTCCATTACTAGGTATCTTTCTAACTGTTGGTGGACCTAGTTCCACCTCATGCCAACACATACACACACACACACACACACACACATATATATATACTGTATATATATATATACTACTGGTCAAAAATTTTGAAACACTTGACAGAAATGTTTCTCATGATCTTAAAAATCTTTTGATCTGAAGGCGTATGCTTAAATGTTTGAAATTAGTTTTGTAGACAAAAATATAATTGTGCCATCATATTAATTTATTTCATAATAAAACTAAAATGTAATAAAAAAAATAAATAAATTGATGACTTGGACCAAATAATAAAGAAAAGCAGCCAATAAGTGCCCAACATAGATGGGAACTCCTTCAATACTGTTTAAAACGCATCCCAGGGTGATACCTCAAGAAGTTGGTTGAGAAAATGTCAAGAGTACATGTCTGCAAATTCTAGACAAAAGGTGACTACTTTGAAGATGCTAAAATATAACACAGTTTTGATTTATTTTGGATTTTGTTTAGTCACAACATAATTCCCATAGTTCCATTTATGTTATTCCATAGTTCTGATGACTTTACTAATATTCTAAATGTGAAAGAAAATTATAATAAAGAATGAGTAAGTGTTTCAAAACTTTTGACCGGTAGTGTGTGTATATATATATATATATATATACTTACACACGCGCACAGCGGTGGATTCAGATTAAACATTATCTCTCTATGGAGTGCCACATGCTGGGACTATCACCCCATTGCCGTATAATTGCATTCTTCAATCAACATACAGAGCTGTGCGTACTAAAACTGCATGTGTGACTTCCTCCCTCCTGCTTTTAATGAACACAAAACTGCGAAATACTTGCTTATTTTATGCCACTGTGAATTCTCTCTTATTTATTTTGGTTCTCTTATTTATTGTTTCGCACAGTATGAGCTGCATAATTAAATATTCAGAATTGGAATATATTGCTTTGTTAAAAATATTGTACATCTAAAACAACATTCAAACACAAACTTGCATTTTAACATAATAATGTAGTTGGGTGATTCTTACAAAACCTATCAAGAAAACTCCTGGTCATATTAATTTTTATTTAACGCCCTAATTATCTTTACCAAAACGCTTCTGGACATTTAAAATTTTACCATTGTTTTCAATGATGATTTTCATTACTCTTTTAGTCTTACAGTAAAAACAATGCATTACAATAATCTTTTTCATTAATTTCAGCAAAAATGAAAGGCAGTTCCAAGGGAGTAGGACTATGATGTAAAAATACTTTAAATAATATATCATTTATACGCATTGCGGTAATGAGAATTGAGAAATGTACACGTCATGAAAATAATGTCACAATAAAAAAATTGTAATAACCCTAAAAACAGGCTTCATTTTCTATAGGCAAAAATATAATTTATTATTTGTTTCATTTGATTTTGGAGTAAAAGAGGACCAGAACATTTTCTTCACAGGTTTCATGCGAAATCTCAATTTGAGAAGCTCTCAAAAATGAAAATATTCAATGTGCGAAACTGCAAATGAGATTTGAGAACTCAGTAAATAACGACCGAAATTTAAGTCTGTTCCTCAAAAAAAAAAAAAAAAAAAAAAAAGATGTCTTATGGCTTTAGAAGACTTTAGAAGCACAAGTCATATGGACTACTTTTATGGTGCTTTTATTCCATTTTGGAGCTCAACTGTGTTTGTCACCATTCACTTTCATAGTATGGAAAAGAGCATCATGAACATACTGCTACACTTCTCATTTTGTGTTCTATAGAATATAGAAAGTCATACAGATTTGGAAAGCCATAAGAGTGCATAAATTATGACAGAATTATTTATTTATTTTTTGCGTGAACTATAACTTTAAGAAAAAAATATTCCTATCTTGTATTTACATGACTGTCGTCGTAGATGTTTTGAAAAGTCTTGGGTTTAATTCTGAGTCCTTCAATTACAGTAGTTCTGCTGATACACTGGCAGACAACAAAGCCTTTATTCATGTGATTCCGGTGATAATCCTCTTTCAGTGCTTTTGAAATGGAAAAGTAAGAGATACTCAGACACATGTCACTGGGAAATAATGAACGTGTGTCCCTCTAAAAGGTTGGATTATTCAAATCATAACCATACACATCCCGTCTGTTCTGACTCCATGAGGCAATTTCATCTCAGGTGTCAGATTAGTTCTGCAGGATTTGAGAGTTTCTCCACATTTAATTAAATTCCACCCACCATGATTTATGAAATAAGTCTTTTTTCACTGTTATTGATTAGGATGTTGATGTCAGAACCAGTTCCATAATCAGATGAATGATACAGTATGTTATTGATAACATCAGACTGAAATCATGTTCCAGAAGAGTATTTGAAGGACAAATCCTATCGAGACACTACTGATGGCTGGGCATGGAAAGTAAATCAGTCAGTGTTTACATGGACAAATTTATATCTTTACACAAACCAGTAAATTCTCTTGAGAACCAGAGTTTTTATTCCTGTGTTGATGTATTTCCTATTGAAACAGGAAGGTTGGCCTGGGACACATCGTCGTGCTTATCACTCTTTTTATAAATAGCCAATCAGCTATGATTTGCTACTTGCTAGTTGTTTACAGGTGGTATTAGTGGGAGGTAAATTCTTATTCTAAAAAGCATCTAATTGGACAAAAGTCTGTGTACTTGTAGTATGAGTCAATAGTTTTGGTCCATTTTCCTGGAAGAGAAAGGCTGTAAATTTAAAATGTGTATTAAAAGTAAAAAAATAATAATTTTGTTCATATTTAGGAGTAGGCTCAACCTTCTGCGGACATATTGGAGAAAGAATCGCCATTGGCTAGTAAATTTTAGTTTTTACTCACCAGACATTTGACGACATGTAAGCGTATTGCAACTAAAAACTGAAAAAAATAAAAAATAAAATAAAAAAATACAAAAATCAAGAAAGGGGCATCTTCATATATCTACAGAATTCACACAATAGTATGAGGAATTGTACTTTTTATTTTATATTTCACTTTTCATCATTTTAACCACGTTTAAGCTTTTAAAAAATGTCACATTCTATCAGTTCATATGATGTCATGAAATTGCATTTTTTAATAATGTAACAAGCTGTTTTAAGTATTTGAAATTTCAAACACATTTTAAACAAAATATTCACAAGGTTAGAACCTAACAATGAACATAGAATTACATACAAAAATTATTTAATAATTATATTATAAAAAATAATAATTTAAGTGCTACTCTATCAAAACCACTATGCAATAAATAAATAAAATAAAATAAAATGACCAAGCCTCTGCATAGATTCTGAAAGAGCCTGTTTGTTAAATTCTTTAATACTTAAAGTGTTTTCTGAAGTTAAAATAATATTAATCATAATGTATGATTGTGCCTTTAAATATTTCTGTATTATTTACACATTTATTACACTTACTACATCACTACATTTAGTTTAATGTTTTATATATGCACTTGTGTGATTTACATTGAGTTTACATTGAAATGGATAACAAGTGCTAAAATGGTACTGTCTCTTTAAGAGAACTGGCAGCTCCACAAGCACATGTTTACAGTTGAATGATCACATCATACATCAACGAGAGAGAAGATGCAGTTGTTTTTACCTCATCCGTGCAATGTGTTATTAGAATTAATGTTCCTTTTTACCTTTTTGATCACCAACTGTCTGTAAATAACATAAAAGTGACATGAAATGAAAATGGGCTGCTAGGATCTCATCTTTGGACACAATACACGGAACGAGCCAAAAGAAAACTTTTACTTGCATAATTTGTATTGACTTGCTTGTACAAATATTTATTGTACAAATTCTTAAATTCAAATCTACAGTTTTGCAACACTTTTTACCTTCCAACAGACGTCAAACAGGTGCGTTACACTGGTCTGTACCTATGCTGTAAAACAGAGCATGTTGCAAAAGCAGTCATGGTTGAATGCAATGTTAATGTCACTATGGCATATCATGGCTCAACTAAATCAATGGTGGCACCGCGATCCACGACACCTCAGTCAGTTGTTGATTAAAAACAACAAAAAAAGAAACATTTAATTCTAATCACACATGAATGCGCTAAAGAAAACACGCATGTCTTCTCTCATTATATGTGCTTACTGGCTGATGCCGTATTTTGGCATACGTGTTCTTCATATTAATGTAAATACAAATTTTGTAAGTAAACAATACAAATGTTACAAAAATACATATGCAACATAATATATGCAATTTCAAGACATACATTTTTCAAAAGCTAAAATGTAACCAATTTAATGAAGAACTAATGAGGAAATATAATTTGTAAAATGTATATTTTAGAATTGTACCTAGAAGGTTCCTCTGTAATTAAGAGCATTAGCTGAGAGAGAGTTTCTTTTATATGTAAGCAAAATGGACATTAAAACAGAAATGTACCAAACCAAATCGAGATCAAAATCGAATAAACTCAAGAGCTTGTGGATCGGAATCGAATCGGGAAATCTGTATCAATACCCAGACCTAATAGCTATAAACTCTATATCAACAATTGCCTCATTTTTATCTGTTTTTATTTTTCCATAGGAATTTTAGGAGAAACATCTGAGACAAAGGTGATACTTAATAGAATATAACTGAAAACTACTCTTGGAAAGAAAATGTACTTACATTTATTTTTTATTTATTTGAATTTTGTGCACATACCGTTTTGAGTAATTATTGGTCAAACACATGTTTTTCAAACACAGATATTATTCCACATGCTGCTCTATGCCTGCAGGCGTTTTATGTAGAGATTTCAGATATTCTTGATCTGAATGACTCAACAGTACAGTCCAAACAGACAGACTAGCACAGTTCAAGCTCTTTGTCTCTGTGGACTTCCGTCTTCCTCTTAGAGTCCTTAAAAAGGACACTTCTTTGTGCTACTTTAACTCTCAGGGATTAGAGCTGCATTCGCACATCCCACGTCAGTCCTGCCGAGAGGCTCATCATAGTAGCGCTGTGTTGCTCTTCAGTGTGCTATCGATCCTCTCCTCCTTCTCTCTTGGATAATCCGCTTGCTGAATGGACCGACCGGGCCTGCCAGAGACAAATCGACAGCTTGGGAGGAGCTGTCGGCTTCTAACTGAGTCCGTTCACCTAAAACACTGCAGGCTAAATCTGTCTCCTAATGAAAAGAGCAGCATTGCTGGTTAACATGATGGGCTCTGTCTTTGCAATTTTCATGCTAGCGCAAGTGACCATGGGTGGGAGTGTTTGCTCTAAATGTGGGTGTATGCTCGCAAACTGTGGGTGTATTGTATGGTAATAAATTGGCGCAAAGCACAATTTGCAATTTTCCTAAGAAATATGCTATGCTTGTGTTAAGATTTCAATACCACATCTGTTTTCAGCACAAAGTCCAAATTCACTTCCACCATTTGCATTGGTAGTAATAAATTTCATGTACAAACTCTGAAAATATGGTGGAACATCAAATTATGTCCCTGTTGTAGTCATTTTATGAAACAAAAATGTATTAGATTTGTGTTAAACTATCTATAGGCCATGGTAAATTTTTCAGTTATTATTATTATTTTTATTATGTTCATATTTACAATTGTATTATGATCTAATTTGTATTGGTATTTTTCCATCTGTTGTCATCGAGATATTTTTAAGTCATTGCAAAAGGGGCCGGTGGAAGATGTTAGAAAAGTAGATTTTTTTTTGACCACTTTGTTATTTTGATTATATTTTCATTTTATTTGAAATGTTATTACAATTTAAAAATATTTTTGGTTTAAATGTTTCGTGTTTCAATAAATATTTTTTTCTAAATCAAAATCAAAATGAGCTAAATCCCGATAAGTGCCTTGCACATTCCATTTCACCAAACCCACTTGCTTCTAGACCTAGTGCTCGCTTGCAAGAAAATACCAAATGGCCACTTATGGCATAGCTGTGAATGCCTTGCTAGTAATAAGTATTCCATTCACGTTTTTTAGTTTTCATATATCATCGTTTACATAGAATGCGGTACTAATGAGTGTTTTTCTGTAAATCTCCTACTCGTTCTCATGACAAATCGTAATAAAAGTATGAGATGTCAAAATCATTCGTTATTGTTTGAGCTAGTTCGTACCAAAATCGTACAACTTTTACTCCCACAGAGAAAAATAAACTAAACTAAACATATGTTATTACGATTTTTATTATGATGAAGTTTAAGCCCTGTAGCTGGTGAAGCACGGAAGAAAGAGAAACACTGGGTTTTGAACGAGCTTTCTGACAATTTCTCTTAAGTATTAAGTAACCTGAACCTAACCATAAAGTGTAACCCTTACCCAAACCCTATACCTAACCATGATTTTATTAGTAAAATAACTTGTGTACCATGGTAGAAACCGTCAGATGGAACGAGACGAGGGAAGTGTGTTATAGGTTACTGACATACGTTGGCCATTTGTATTGCATAAACAAATATGGAATGAGTAACCAAATTTGTTCACTGACATTTCTTAAAATAAAGTGTTGAATAAGAGGCTAGCCAAAATTTGATGCCTGTACTGTATCAATTTCAATCTGTTTGTTGATTGGTTGGTCTCTATGGGAATAAAAGTCGTACGACATCTTCTGATTTTACCATCTTGTATGAGTTATTACATGTTGAGATACACTTCTCCGGTTTGGATGAGAGGCTTAAACGAGGCTGTAAGGGAGTTTAGTGGAAAGGAGGAGGCGAGAACCGGCTTGACAACTTAAATAATAATTTAATAAACAATTTAAACAAAACACACAACCAAAAACACACAGTACAGCTGCCTGCAATTCTCTCTCTCTCGAACTGTCATCCCCGGCCGCCTTTATCCCTCGCGCGCCCCATCAGGCTGATTGGGGACCGGGTGTGTCTCATACCAGCCCGGCCCCGCCCTCCTCGGTTCTACAGAGGCAAAATCTATTTTCTACCGGAATGTATAGTGTGGACATGGCCTCAGACTAACCTTTTTCTCCAAAAACAAAGCCGTTTATGAAGTAGATGAAAGATTTGGTGGATAATAAAACAAGTGAAAAAGTCTCATAGACTTACAGTACATTGAAGAAGTGACCTGAGTCATATCTAGAGTTTAGAATATCATAGAGAATTGAAAGCGACCTCCTATCAGTGCCCTAGCAACTATGCACTAAAAAAACGGATACAGTAGTAACGCCCTGGCAACCACCCACAATGTCCTAGCCAACACTTACAGGTCAAACACCACTCAAACTTTCCCTAGAAAATTGAAAATGATATTTTAAGGTATTGCTTTCATGAGATTTTATTGTTCCTCTGAATTTTCTGAATGCGACAACTAGTGGCATTTTTGAATAAACTTGGCTTGCACTATGACTCATGGCTGCCAAGGCAGAAGAACATGTTATCTCTCAATCTGATTACTAATAAACCATATTTTAGAATTAATTATTTCCTCCCCACAGTCTCTCTCTTGTCTGCTCTTATGATAAGGCGTCTTCTCTCATTTTGTACACTGATAACTCACTGAGGCGCATTATCAGCATCCCAGAGCACTTTTTTAATTGACAAATTTTTTAGTATCTCTTGTTCGTTCTCAGGTTATTTAGCATTCATTTCACTAGCTTAAAACCTAGAGCTGCCAGTATATCTCCAGAGACAGACGTACAACAACAAATCACACACACACAGTAAATCTCAGTAATAAAACTCCCTCTAGTGCAAACACAGTATGTATCAAGAGTGTTTCGCCTCTGCCTCTCTTGAATTATGTATTTGTTTGATTTTCCCATAGTGACAACTGCACACATGGGAGAGAGACGAGAGAGAGAGAGAGAGAGAGAGAGAGAGAGAGAGAGATGCTATAGATCTTGATTACAGTGGCACTTTCATCAGAGCACACATGCTCACATAAACGCTCTTGTCAATAGTAAGATGTTAATGTGAGCGATGCGACTGAGACATCCGTCCTGGTAATTAATTCCAATTTGAGGCCTAAGTGCTTTAAGGAAAGATAACTGCTAGCCTCCATCGACTTAAACGCTGCCTCTCTATGCCATGATGCATTTAAGATAGGTGCCCTTTCCCTGCATCTTTATTGCACTGCTGAAGCCTTTCAATGCTTTTGGAGAGGAAAAGATACAAAGGAAATATTAGCTGGGTTCCTCTCTGTAAACTGCCTATATACGTAGACAGCTGCCTTCAAAGACAGCATCCTACTGCTATTTTATGACATCTAAACACTTTTACTATAGCACATGACTTGTAAGGCAGTATATTTTAGCATTTGCATTACATAACCAACTACATTTACAAGCTTGCACAGTAGCTCTTCTGATAGAGCGTTGCACTTGCACTACAGAGGATCACAGGTACGAGTTCTGAAGAGCACGCGTATTGACACGTGAGCTGAAAGTGTCATAGAAACACCACAAAATGGCGTGGCTCAGCAGCCTTTTCATCTCAAATTAGCTTTTTATGACACTATCGGTTAGGGCTGGGCGATATGATGATATATATATATATATTGTGGAGACGATATAAAGTGTCAGTCGATAGAGTTTTTGCTATATCGTGTATATTGCGATATGTAAATATCCATGTGCGGGCGTGAGCATATTCATCAGTGGGCAGGGCTTCATGTGAGACTGAGGGGGTGAATAAATTTTTTTGCATGCGCTGCTTGCTGCTGAATGCCACAAACTTGTTGCTGAAAGCAATTCCGATCTTGCGGGGGTGATTCTGAGTGATATATAGCAGAAAATGGAGCATACCATCGTGATCTGACACACTCTGATTTGCAGCTTCATTGTGATCCAGACACCTGGATCATCTCTGTAACATGCTAAAAGTGCGCTTGACGACACTGTACATCTGTACTTCTCCATCATTTGATCAATATTTGATGAATTATTGCTGATATAATTGATAGAAACGTCAAGAAAATGAAAAGGAACTTGTTATTAAAATTAGGGATGCATCTTTCTCGTTCTACATTAATAAGGAAAAAATGTTTGTTACGTGACACTTGTGAATGAGGCACTTACCTATATATGATGAGGTAAACCATCTAAACGCGTTGAAAACAGCCAACTTTGACTTCTGAGACATTGGTATGGTATCCAGTAAGGCTGCATGATTGATTGAGTTAAGATTGAAATCGCAATATGGTCTTTGAAAGGCTGCATTTAAAAATAGACTGCGATCAGCTCTTCAGTTAGTGTTTCAGTCAACATTGTGTTAGCAAGCGGCACCCTCTAGCGGTCTGGACGGCATTTTCCAATATCCATTATGACGTGGTTGATATTATTGCCAAACATAATATGTTTGCATAATATTTGTGATGTTCTATTATATACGGTACAGTCATGTAAAATGTGAGTTCTGTTGTTTTGAACTGCAAAAACAAAAGTGCAAAAATGGTGTAGATGTATAAAATAACATTTTTTTTTGTTTTTTACATCAAGCATCATGCTATGATATTTAGTTATTTTCAATATTTTTTATCTTTTTATCTTCTATTTATCTTTCATTGTGGCTCTCTTTAAAATTTTGGCCTGTCATGTGTTCAACAGATTCAATCCATGTTCAATGGAAATTATGTATTGTTAGAACAAAAGCTTTTGTACCTGTTTGTACGTTTTTAAAAATCGGTATCGGCCAAAAATTTTCATATCGGTGCATCCGTAATTAAAACAGGAGCAACATCTGCGATGTTGGTTTACAAAAGCCGATACGGAGCAGAACAATGTCATCTGCAAGCTGTGTCACGCGACAATAATCACTAGTGGTAATACAAGCAATCTGTTTTATCATCTCAAAATGAAGCACGCTAAAGAATATTATGAAAGCCAAAAGATGCCCTTTGCATTAATTAATTTCTATGCAGTCTATTTTATAAAAAAAAAAAAAAAATTGCAACAAGTGTTTATTTTTAGTTGATATTTATTTTATTTTATTTTATGTATTTCTTTTGCAAGAAGTGATTACATTATTTTGGAAATTTTCTGGAAGAATTGTTATTTTTTTACTTAAGTTTTATTTTCTTCTTGAGTTAGATGTTCAGTTTCTTTAGACAACAGTTTATAATAATGATAAAATTACAATATCGTGATATACTGTATATCATTATCGTGATTGATATAAAATTACTCGTATCGTGAAATAAAATTTTGGTCATTTCGCCCACGTCTACTATCGGTTAGGTTTAGGGTAGGGAGGTAGGCTTTCTTTTTTAAAACTCGATACAGCATTAACCTTAAAATCCTCATCTGTTTGGGAGAACATTTAACTCGCTTTTAGCGCCACACTGTGGACATTTCACCTCGGAAATGCCGCGATACGTGTAATGAACCACGAAATATAATTTAGCAAAATGTCGCCACAGTCATATCATTTTTATGAGATCAGGCTGGATTTTTAAGTTAGCATGTTGCTAAGCAAACTACACAATAATCTAATACAGTGGTTTTCAACTGGTGGGTTGCACAACTTGAAACCACAGGAATTACATTTTTAAATCAAAATGTATGCATTTACAACGTTTTCAATGTTCCTATTCTGCCTATGTCATGTTAATGTACTCGTGTTCATGTTCTTTCAGTGACTTTCTTTCTTCCATGGAACAAAAAAGGAGCTGATAGATGGAATGTTTGCCTCAGTCACCATTCACTTTCATTGCATCTTTTTTACATACAATGAAAGTAAATGGTTTTGTTGGGCATATGCAGTTTAACTAACACATACTGTAGATTTGATTTTAAGGACTTTTTTGAATGATAAACGATTTTGGTACTGTAAATGTTGGGTTTCTACTTGATGATGCCCAATGTGAAATATAGGTCTTATAACAAAACCAGTTAAGAATGACTGCTGTAATAACTAAACAAATGCATAGCACACACTAATATTGGGTGGAACAGGCCCTTTTAATTTGTTAAACTGTTTTTTATTGATACTTTGAAATATAATAAAACAAAAGTATATTTAATGAACATTTCTCTCACAATATTGCTTCTGAATTTGACCAAAATTATTTATCTTAAAAGGCGGCATTATTTTGTTACCTACCTCTTGCAGAATCCCTTTCATCGGGCCTATGATGCCTCAAAAAATGCTGTTTGGTAGGCAGTTCACTAGGTTCTGGAACAGAGCAATAGTTTGGGGGAAAAAAAGAAAAGAAAAACCCTCCTGCTGTGTTCTCTATTATAGCTGAGCGCTCTCTCCTGGGTGCACATTTCTCTGAGGAGAGACCTGCTATGGCCACTGACCACATTGTTATAATGGACAGATTTATGTGCTCGGGGGACTCGTAAACCTGCTTGCCTTTCCTCCCACGAGTCGCATCACGTTGTTCCTCCTGGAGAGCTGCTGTGCTATTAGTGCCCAGCTGGCCGATAGAAACACTTTCTCTTTTTCTAGAACAGCACTCGTGCATAAGAGGAAATGCAGGTGTATTTTAACTGAGCGTGAGAGCTCTAAGAAGAGGACAACATGGGCGACCCATCAACCACTTTCAGTCAGTATATCACACATCCAGCTCTAAAGCTTATAAATCACTAACCCTTAGGCCAGAAACATACTTTACGCAAGTACGTGTACAGAGATGTGAGCGCTTGGCCAACACATTACCAACACATACTTAACATGTTCTTGTGTTGCTGCGGCGGTAACAAAACTCAGTACTCAAGGGGGCGATAGAGTTACCTTCAAAAGTCCGTGCCATTAAATATGGGGGCCAAGCACCGGATGTGCGTAGGCACACTATAGTGATTGTTCTTCTACTTCTTCTTCTTCTTCTTCTTCTTCTTCTTTTTCTGGCTGGTATTCTATGTAGAACCGTACATAGGCAAACCATGAAATTTGTCACACTGATAGAGGACACTATGAACTAGAACTGACCCAAATTTTGAGTCTCTAACTCCAACACTGTAGCGCTACCATGTTTATGCTTATATCTTTTGAACCATAAGGCCTAGAATATGCCAATTCGAATGCACACCATTGTTAGCAGTTGGCTAGTAGCACCTTCATTGGCACGATGCCCTGAGGGTACCTATAAAGTTTGGGGCCAGTGCCACCTTGTGGTCAAAAATGATAACAAAATGTTTAAAAATGCTTATAACGTTTGATTCATTTGGCCTATCGTTCTGTGACTGCTCTCTATAGATTCCTTGGGTCATGCAGAGTACAGTGATATCCAATTTTATATGGTTGTCCATACTTCCTGTCCGGCATTTTTAATTTGATTGAAAACCTATTCTTTCTAACTCCTGCTAGGCCGTAAGTTCGATTAGCATGAAATTTGTTGTGTATCATCTAGGTACAATCGCAACAAAAATGTATCTAAAGCTCTTCAATAGACGAAATGGTTCTCAAATAGCGCACCAATGAATTTGATGGCAAGTCACAAAAAGCATCGGAGGCTGTATCTCTGCAATGCTGTGGCATATTTTCATGAAACTTTGTGTGTAACATAATGACCCAACCCTGAACCCTGAATTGTATTATAATATAAGCAAATGTATTTATGTTTTTTATACCGCTTTTCTTACAGTCGTAATCATTGATGTCCAATCATACTTCCTTACATGCGGGGGTGTAATTGACCCCATAATTAGGGCCATAGCACCGCCTAGTGGTCAAAAGCTATAAAAAATGGTTATACCTACAAATAACCTTCAAACTGTCTGATTTAAAATGTTTACGTCTAATTGAATTGTTCTGCTGTATGAATGCCTGGTTTTTACTGCTTGCAACTATATTTGGGTTTGTTCTTATTCAGAAAAGTTGCTATAAATGTATCGACTTTATCTTAGTAATACTCTTCAAACTGCGGCTTCACCATGACAGTAGTTCACTGGAAAGAGAAAAAAACAGCTGAAGTGGAGAGTTTGCACTAAAGTCTGCTGTTGCACCCCCTGTGGCAACATTGAGAATGCAATGTGTACAAGCGTTGTTGTGAATTGTGGTCTGACACATTTTGGAATGCAACTGTTTATGAAATCGAGCTTGGGTTGCTAGAAGCGTCTGCATTTTTGTTGAGTATGTTTCAGCCTTAACTATGAGCAATTGTTATAGTGATGCTGGCCTTAGCAAACACCACTGAAAAAACTGCATCTTTATTGATTCTGAAATGTTTACCATTTCAGAATGCAGAGAGTTGGTAATTGGATGCACTTGAGCCATGTCTTGTTGTGTTAGAAGCAAACAAAGGAAATTTCATGAATAGTTAATCCCTCCTTATTGAAACAATCAATGCCAAATGCATTTAAAATAGAAAGGATGTTTGCAGAACAAATTTATATGTAATTTTATGTGTGAAACAAGCATAAAATCTTTAAAACCACATGGTCATAGTTCTTTTCTGTCACATAGCAATTGAAAAAGTTCCTCTTTAGTGGCTAGTTTGAGCTTCTCACACCCTGCAGGTCTTTTATTGTTGTGTTTTGATTAATTTAGAGTCATCTCATAATGCATTTAATTTAATTATACACACGAAGCCAGAGATATAGAGTCAACAAATTAAATACTGCCACCTGCCATTAATCAATATCTTGACCCTAACATTCACTAATAGGCGCTTTGCATTAGGAAATTGTGACAGTGACATCTGTGATGACCTTCTGAAAGAGTGATCATGTGATATGAGAGGTTTAAGCTGCTCATGTTAGCTCTAGTGTTAATGGTGTGGCCTGTAGATGACTTGGGTTAATGTTCTGCCTCAGGACACAACAGTAATTAACCTCTGCAGGTATCTGGCCTATTTGCTCACCTGTCTGACCTCTGAATATTTTACTTTTGTTACAGGGAGGGTTTGTTGTTGGGACCTGCCTAGTGTACTTTTGAGTGTTCTTGCTGGATGTGCTTTTTTGTTTTGTAATAGTGTTTAACATGAACTTCTTCATGTTAAAGGGTTAGTTCACCCAAAAATGAAAATTCTGTCATCATTCCCTTACAAAAGATTACTACAGTTTTTTAACTGTAGTACAAGTGTGGTAAATTGGACACAGTATTACTGTAGTACTGAAAACTGCAGGAATACTGCATCCAGATCACCACACTTGTACTGGAAACTGCAGTAATACTGCGTCCAAATTACCACACTTGTACTGTAGTACTGAAAACTACAGGAATACTGCGTCCAAATTACCACACTTGTACTGAAGTACTGAAAACTACAGGAATACTGCGTCCAAATTACCACACTTGTACTGAAGTACTGAAAACTACAGGAATACTGCGTCCAAATTACCACACTTGTACTGGAAACTGCAGTAATACTGCATCCAAATTACCACACTTGTACTGGAAACTGCAGTAATACTGCATCCAAATTACCATACTTGTACTGGAAACTGCAGTAATACTGTGTCCAAATTACCATACTTGTACTGGAAAATTGCAGTAATACTGCGTCCATGTTACCACACTTGAACTGAAGTACTGAAAACTGCAGGAATACTGCGTCCAAATTACCATACTTGTACTGAAGTACTGAAAACTGCAGGAATACTGCGTCCAAATTACCATACTTGTACTGAAGTACTGAAAACTGCAGGAATACTGCGTATAAATTACCACACTTGTACTGCAGTACTGAAAACTGCAGGAATACTGTGTATAAATTACCATACTTGTACTGCAGTACTGAAAACTGCAGGAATACTGCGTCCAAATTACCACACTTGTACTGAAGTACTGAAAACTGCAGGAATACTGTGTATAAATTACCATACTTGTACTGCAGTACTGAAAACTGCAGGAATACTGCGTCCAAATTACCACACTTGTACTGAAGTACTGAAAACTGCAGGAATACTGTGTATAAATTACCACACTTGTACTGCAGTACTGAAAACTACAGGAATACTGCGTCCAAATTACCACACTTGTACTGAAGTACTGAAAACTGCAGGAATACTGCGTCCAAATTACCACACTTGTACTGAAGTACTGAAAACTGCAGGAATACTGTGTATAAATTACCACACTTGTACTGCAGTACTGAAAACTACAGGAATACTGCGTCCAAATTACCACACTTGTACTGAAGTACTGAAAACTGCAGGAATACTATGTATAAATTACCACACTTGAACTGAAGTACTGAAAACTGCAGGAATAATGTGTGTATAAATTACCATACTTGTACTGCAGTACTGAAAACTGCAGGAATACTGCATCCAAATTACCACATTTGTACTGAAGTACTGAAAACTGCAGGAATACTGTGTGTATAAATTACCATACTTGTACTGAAGTACTGAAAACTGCAGGAATACTGTGAATAAATTACCACACTTGAACTGAAGTACTGAAAACTGCAGGAATACTGTGTGTATAAATTACCACATTGTGCTTTTGCAGTACTACTGTTGTTCTCTAGAACTGCACTCTGCAATCCTACACATAATACATTTGCTGTATTTCCCTACATTCTTCAAAACTAGACCAATGACTGCAAACTCAATGCAGGTTATTATCAATCAGCAATTTATTGACATTCAAATGCTTAAAAAGGTTTAAAAGCTTTTAAAGGTGTGCCTGGCCATTAAGACACCTGAGCATCAACAATGCAATATATCAAAGTAAACATTTTCTAACAAATATAAATGTATACAATATACATGAAAAAATGGGCAATGTATAAATGTATAAACATTAGTGCTGTCAGTTGATTAAAATATTTAATCACTATTAATCGCATGATTTTTCATAGTTAATCACAGATTTTGAAAATGATGAAATATGACGGAAATATTAAATATATTTCTTCTGTCAAAATACATTTAGTTCCTACTTAAGAATGAAAAAAATAAATAATAAAAAAATAATAATAATATTCACCAATGCTTTATTAATATTTTCCAAACAAAGCCTTTCACAGTATAAAGATAGAATTGCAATAAAATGGCAGAAAGTAACCTAAAACATTCCCAACATCTAAGTGGGAGGTACAGAAATGTAAAGAACCTGTCCCCATAGGTTGCGTATTCATTGCAGTGCATAGTAAATCTCTTAAACACTCATCCTCTGCAATATTAATCATCCAACAGGCTGTGGCTGTCCACTTTTCTACAACAATCATGAAGTTGCATTCACATGATTCACATTGCTTTGAACTCCACATTAAAGGCGCTGCGTCTTGAGTCCTATTCGGATGCTAATTGTTTTACATGGGGATATAAGGTAATTCCAGCATTTACTGGGACTAGTCAGTAATTTTATTGCTGTCCAAATCCAAAACATCTATCTTTTTCTCTCAGCACCTGTGAGAAACCTACTGTTTTTTAACAAACACCAAGGTTGTGTGATAATTTAATTTCCATCCAAATCCACATCTCTGAGTTTAAAAGCAGGAATCAATCCAAAAGTTGCTTTGTAAAACCTTTTTGATCTTTTGACCTTTTTGAAGTGCTGTATGGTTACTATTTGTCAAAATGTATGGTAATGTGCATGTGTAGAAATGTTGGAAATTAATCACATTAATAAAGTTATGTCCCCGCTCCACCACACTATATTTGCATAGCCTTTATTTGAAAATGGATTTTCAAAAATACGCAAAGCACAGTTTGTGGACTGACAAATTTTTCTCTTGCTGTCACCATATGGAACAAGCGCAACTGAATTCATGTGATTCTCGACTAGTAGGCACGAACCCAACACGTGGCAGAACTAACCGATTAGCTGACTTAACTGTACAACCACTAATACCAATATTACATGTGACTGACCATGTGAGAAGCAAATTTCCAGGTTCGTAGGATGACCAAACTCGCTCTTTCACCGTGAATTAATTGTCATCTGAAGGCATGCGTTTCCTTTTACAGATGCCATCCTGAGAAACAATGACCATCCGAATAGGGCTTTGTTTGCCTTTAGCACTAATACTGCCCACATAATGAGACATTATCTGAATAGTCTGGTAAAATGAAAGCACAGTGAGGTGCCAAGGAAACGCTGGCTGCTTCAATACAAGTCGTGTGAATGTGGCTTTAGTTTGCTGCATCTGGGTTTGTTTTGTACAAGAAAATACCATGAAGAGGTCCTTTCTCCATCACTTTAATCACCTACTCAGAATTGCTGCTGTGTTTGTTTGAGGTGTGTGCATCTCTGTATAAGGTCCCCCCGGTTACTTCGCAAAGGTTCCATCCTACTGCAACCAGTGGTTAGATCTCACACAGAACTGAATAGAATGCCAGAATCTAATGTCAAATTGGTAATTACGTTAATCGCGTAAAAAATATTAATGCGTCAAACATGTTAATTTCGACAGCCCTATTCAGACACTCTAGAACTTTAGTTTGTTCAAAGTGAAAACTGCATTTGCAAATGCAGCTCCATTTATACTGCAGTGCAGCTGTTTAACTGCACGGAACTGCAGGTGAACTACACAAACTAGAGCTCTACTGCATTGATTTGAAATTGTATTACACTGAACTGCTATTATTTTGCAATGTACTGCAGTTATACCAGTGCGAAATGCAGGTATACTGTACTTCACTGAACTGTAGCAGTACTACACTGACCTGCAATTGTACTGCTATGCACTATTTCAGTAATGCATTTAAAAGGCATTTTAAGTGCAGTACAGTTTGTCATTGTGCAGTACAAAATCATTGTACTACACAAAACTGCACTTTTTACTACATAGATTGCAGTAATATTGCAATCAGTCAGCAGTTTTACTGCAGTTAATTTTTGTAAGGGTATAATCTCTCATGTCATTCCAAACCTGTATTACATTCTTTTTTCTTCTTTTGTGGAGCACAAAAGGAGATGTTTTGCCGAATGTCTACACTGCCCTTTTTACACAGAGCTTTTTGTGACCAAGTTTAAGTCATTATTCACTGTTAATTGTCCCCACCAGCACAGCTCCCAAATCTAATTTGTGGCCATATATATTTAGATATGTTGCTTGCAGACACGTCACAGCAGATTTGATGCCAAAAATGTCCAGTGATCAACCACGACAACCCAAGTTTGAATGTGCAGAACTGAGAGATATAAGAGCCATGATGGAGGGGAAGATTAAAAGTGAATATGACTTAATTTTCTGTCTGTTCCTCACATGAAGCTATTGTATGACTTCAGGAGACTTGGAATATACATATGTTGTATGAACTAGGTGTTGCATGACTGCTGATTTGTAACAGTTGACTAGTCGAACCCATTAGTCTATTCGAATTAGACTAGCCGTGACATTAGGGTAAGGGTAAGGGGCGTGCAGACGACAGTGGGGATGCATTCCATTATCTCAATGGACTCCAAACTGAAATTATTTTCTAAACTGTTGTCCAATCACAATCTTGAAGGAGTGAACAGCATCCAAGTCAGATGTCCAAACACACAAAGTTGACAATCAGGGTGTATTTCGTCAGTGTAGAGCCGAGGAGGGCGGGGCCGGGCTGGAATGAGACACACCCGGTCCCCAATCAGCCTGTTGGGGCGCCGAGGGATAAAGGCGGCCGGGGACGACAGTTCGAGAGAGAGAGAATTGCAGACAGCTGTACTGTGTAAGGGGGTTTAGTGGAAAGGAGGAGGCGAGAACCGGCTTGACAACTTAAATAATAATTTAATAAACAATTTAAACAAAACACACAACCAAAAACACAGTACAGCTGTCTGCAATTCTCTCTCTCTCGAACTGTCGTCCCCGGCCGCCTTTATCCCTCGGTGCCCCAACAGGCTGATTTGGGACCAGGTGTGTCTCATACCAGCCCGGCCCCGCCCTCCTCGGCTCTACAGTCAGGTAACTGGACTCCAACTCTGCGTTGTTGAGAAGCGACACAGTAAACAAGTCGTCTGTGCATCCCCTATTAAAGGGATAGTTCACACAAAAAGGAAAATGCTCTTATCATTTACTCACCCTCATGCCATCTAATATGTGCTGAACACAAACAAAGATTTTAAGAAGAATATCTCAGCTCTGTAAGTGAATGGTGATTCAGGCCTTTGAAGGTCCAAAAGGCAGATAAAGTCAGCATAAACATAATCCATACGACTCAAGTGGTTTAATCAATGTCTTCTGAAGCGAACCAGTTGGTTTTTGGTGAGAACAGAGCAAAATATTACTTATTTTTCACTGTACATCTAGACAGCAATCTCCTTGGCGATCACAAATTCAAGTTCGATTACACTTCCTGTAGCACCATCTAGCGCTCTGCATATGCGTCAAGCAATAGGAAGTATAATCAAGCTTGAAATCATGATCGTGCCTAGAGACTGCAATGGCAAGATGCACAGTGAAAAAAGAGTTACATTTTGGTCTGTTCTCACCCAAAACCAACTGGATCCCTTCTGAAGACATTGATTAAACCAGTGGAGTTGTTTGGATTACTTTTATGCTGACTATATCTCCTTTTTGGAGCTTCAAAGGCCTGGTCACCATTCATTTGCATTGTACAGAGCTGAGATTTTCTTAAAAAATTCTTCACTTGTGTTCACATCTGGGATGATATGAGGGTGAGTAAATTATATGAGAACTTACATTTTTGGGTGAACTTACCCTTTATGGACTACTTAAAGGTAGATTTAAACAGGAATCATCAGGGGTGATGGAATAAGACTCAAGAGGTGAATATAAATCTGGACAGTTGCTCATAATTTATGTAATTGCTGGAATTCAGTTGCATAGAGCCAGTCAGTGGAATGTGCAGTTCATCACATGCTGGCATCTGGGCCGTTTTAGAGCAGGCTTCCTGAAGCGTTGGGTCACCCATGACTAATCATTAACTCATTATTGTGTATCAGGCCATATTTCAGCTTTACCTCCAGTGCATGTAGACATATGACAGGTTTATGGAGGCTTCGTAATGCTTCTGTATGAAGCAAAAAAAACACTAAGACTATGGAATCCTGGAATGCTATGGGAATGTGATCACATGATTTTACTTTAGTCTTTCCTGCCCGGTGGTGACCAATCCAAGTCACACCAGTCGTGCTTCGTGTTCTGATGTACTTTGCCATCAGTTACTCTTTGCTGGCTACAGAAGCTACATTACATCCCCCATTAACTTAAGATTGATGTTGGATTAATTTTTAAACTGTGTTTGTCTGTAAATGATCATTTTCATGAACCTCATGGCACTGTACATAAATCATTTCTTTCCATTTCCATTGATTTTCATTTCCACTTTTTTGGCATCATACATTTTAGCAGCTGACTCTGACGCAATAAGTGAACTTCTCAAATGTGTAAAAAACTCAAATCCTTGCTCATAAACCTTCTTAAATACATATTGCCCCGACATATTAATTGAACTTTTCATAATCCAGTAAATTCCTAAAGGATAATATTAAAGGAATAGTCAGTGATCCCAGATGTGGATGACTGTCTTTCTTCAGCAGAACACAAATGAAGATTTTTAGAAGAAGATTGAGCTCTATCAGGTCCTTATAATGGAAGTAAACAGGTGCCAGACCTTTGATGGTCCAAAAGTCACATTTAGGCAACATAAAAGTAATCCATGTGACTCCAGTCGATCAGTGAATGTCTTCTGAAGCGAATCGATAGGTTTGTGTAGAAACAAGGCGATAATTAAAACGTCTTTAACTTCAAATCAGCACTTCCATTCAGGGCTCTGATGCAGTTTGAAATGGCCGGACTCTCGCGTGACGCTCGTTCTTCTGTTGTAAATAAGCATCCCTTCTGAATTATAATCGCATGAACTCGCCAAATTCGCTTACGTCACGCTTCTCATCAGCTGCTGGCAGGAAGCGCTTTTTAAAAGTTAATAACATTTTAATTATCGATTTATTTTTTACACAAACTTATTGATTTGCTTCATTGCTTCATTGCATGGATTACTTTTATGCCACCTAAATGTGACTTCTGGACCGTCAAAGTGCTGGCACCCGTGTACTTCCATTATAAGGACCTGACAGAACTCTATCTTCTAAAAACCTTCATTTGTGTTCTGCTGAAGAAAGACAGTCATGCACATCTGGGATGGCATCAGGGTAAGTGAATAATGAGAGAATTTTCATTTTTGGGTGAACTATCCCTTTAAGTCTTAAATATTCTGTTTCACTCTGAAATGCCAAATTACAGTAGTAAAATGGTTTGTGAATGCAGTTTCATGTTGACATGTTGTTTTTAAATACTTAAACCACAAATGTATCAATATCATTGCATTTGATAAGAAATTATCAAAGAAACTGGTATTTACAGTGGCAAGAAAAAGTATGTAAACCCTTTGGAATTACCTGCATTTATTACATTTTGTACAGTTTGATCTTCATCTAAGTTACAATAATGAACAAACACAATCTGTTTTAACTAATAACACACAAATTATTGTATTATTCTTGTACATTTTAAATACATAGTTTAAACACTCACAGTGTAGGTAGGCTAATGATGTCAACAAAAGCTGATCAGTCAGGAGTTGGCAAACCTGGCATTTAATTAATGAAACGAGATTGGAGGTGTGGGTTCGAGCTACTTTGACTTATAAAAAGTGCTCAAACATTTTGAGTTTGCTATTTACAACAAGCATCTTCTGACGTGGACCATGCCTCGCAATAAAGAGATCTCAAAGACCTACGATTAAGAATTGTTGCTTTGCATAAAGCTGGAAAGGGTTACAAACTTTTCATCTGTCCACAGTTAGACAAATTGTCTATAAATGGAGATGATTTAGTACTGTGGCTACTCTCCCTAGAAGTGGCCATCCAGCCAAGATGACTCAAAGGGCACACCGCAGAGCGCTCAATGAGAAAAAAAAAAAAAAAATCTCTAGAGTGACAGCTAAAAACTTGAAGGAATCATTGGATCATGGCAGGACACCACGAAGGATGCTACTGCTTTCCAACAAAAACATTGCTGCACACCTGAAGTTTGCCAAAGACTGCCTTGACACTCAACAACGCTACTGGGAAAATGTTTTGTGGACAGATACTAAGCTTAAATTGTTTGGAAAGAAACACACAGCACTACATATGGTGTAAAAAGGGCACCGCATACCAACATGAAAACATCATCCCAATGGTGAAGTACGGGGAAGGGAGCATCATGATTTGGGGCTGCTTTACTGCTTCGGGGCCTGGACCGCTTGCCATCTTTGAGGGGAAAATTAATTCCCAAGTTTATCAAGATATCCTACAGAATAATGTCAAGGTGTCTGTGCGCCAGCTGAAACTCAGTAGACGTTGGGTGATGCTGCAGGACAATGACCCTAAACATCGAAGTAAATCCACTACAGAATGGCTTCAAAAAAATAAAATTCACCTTTTGGAGTGGCCCAGTCAGAGCTCAGACCTTAACCCAATAGAGATGCTGTGGAATGACCTCAAAAGAGCTGGAAACACTTGGTTGAGGTTATTGCTGCCAGGAGGATCGACCAGTTATTAAATCCAAGAGTTCAATTATTTTTTTCACAGTACTGTGAATGTTTAATGGGAAGTGTTCAATAAAGACGTGAAATATTATAATTGTCTGTGTGTTGTTAGTTGAAGCACATTGTGCTAGTCTGTACTTGTGACTTTGATGAAGATGAGATCACATTTTATGACCAATTAGTTCAGAAAACCAGTTAATTCCAAAGGGTTCACATACTTTTTTTGCCACTGTATTTTAAAGTGAGACAGCACAAGCACACTTTTTAAGCAAAACATTTCTCAAAAAGAAGTGTGTAAGGTTTGAAGTAGAGCAAAGATATACAGTTTAAAATTAAGGCAAACGTATTCTGACAATTTTGGGTTGTGGAATATTAGTGGAACGTGTCCATAGTTAATGTGCTGAACTACATCTATGTGAACTTGAGGGAACTGACTTAAAAATAAAAACAGGGGAGGAAACATTCCCTAAAAATAAATGCCACACCAGTTGGTTTAAAGTCATTGCAAAAATTAGTTCTGAGAAAAGCTTAAGCAGCATTTTTTTTTGCAGATGCCACTTGTTTTGCTATTTTATATATGGCATTCAGACATTAAGTGTGACTTACACTGTGGGACCACTGTATGTACCACTGTAATCAGTTTTCTAAAGTGCAACTTAGTGCCTGCCCACTTTTTTCTAAAGTCTTAGTTCTGGAAGGATTTTTTTTTTCATTTTATTTTTTTTTTTCATATGAAATCCTTTATAAAGGAGTTTTAATTCATGAACCAAATCAACCAGTTCCGAGGTGAATCTACTCATTACAAACTTTAATTTGAAGCAAAAATGTATTTGAATATTAGACAAAGGCAAAGGTACAAAACGGGTTGAATGATGGAATGAACTACAATTTCATTGAAAATAGGGATGGGAATCATAAAGAATTTAATGATTCATACTCCTCTTAATGATTCCAGTTCCTTAACGATTCCAGTAACGATTCTTTTAGTACATTTGGAATAATTATTTGAAGAAAAATAAAATCAATAAAATTAATCTTATTGCATTTACTGCCAATTAACTGTGCTGTAGTAAGATTCACAATAAAACTGCAATAGAAACTCATCCTGCTCTGCCCATGTAGTATCACTACAATAACAGCCCAACTCAGGAAATAACTAGACCGGATACGACTTACACCACAACTTAGTACAGAAATAATCTTGTTGTGTGGGCTCCATCTCATTCTGCTGTTGGATTTATCATATATTGTCTCTCATTCCCTTTATCTATCATTTTCACCCTTTCATTACATGCAGCACAGTCCCAGCTCTTTTTCTCCTCTTATTAGTGTAATCACACCATTAACTTCACTGTTGATACTTTGCACTGGGGGCAAAAGCTATTTCATAAATATTTTTATGGCTGCGCCACAGGATATGTTGCAATAGCGTGTCCTAAGGGGTTCATCTTCTTTCTATCATTAGATTTTTTTTTTTTTTTTTTTTTTTTTTTAGATATTTCTCTTCTTGTCTTTATCTCACACTCTCATGCTAACTTCTGACTCTCTCGCTTTGGACTGTAATAATTAGTTACTGGGATGATAAAAGTCCTTTTTTCTCAGAATTCCCCCCGGCCACATAGTCCCACAAGCGCCACACACCACACTGAGTGCTTCCTTCAAACAAAGATTAAAAAAAAGTTTATCATGCAACATGCTGAGCTCTGTATGCAGAAAGTGAAGTTGAAAGTTCCTTCAATGCCCCGGGGAACAAAGCGAACGGCTGCAGTAACAAGTGAGACTTCTGCTTTAAATCAGGCCAAGGTCAAAATCTACCTCCACGTACCGTGACATTGATTTGTAATCCAGGTGTTCACTTGCGCTGTTGTTAAGTGGTCTTAAAGTGAGAGTGTTCACCCAAAAAGGAAATTTCTGTCATAATTTACTCACCTTCATGTCATTACAAACCGTATGATATTTGGGCTCTATTTTCGTGAGTGCGCAAAGTGCAGCGCTACGTGCAACGTCTTATCCAATTTTCGTGAGAGCGTTAATTATAAATGCAATTTTTGTGCCAGTGCAAAATCCCAATTGGGCGTGTTTACGCTACTGTAGGTGTAGGCGTGCAAACTGCGGATGTATTATATGTAAATGAAGTGGCGCAAAGCGCAATTTGCTATTTTCTTAAGAATTTGGTCGTAGCGCTAAGACGTTTCAATACCACGTATTAACTCAGCACAAAGTTCAAATTCAGTTCCTTCATTTGCAGTTTGGAGATTTCACCAGCAGGTGGTAATAAATTTCATGTCCAAATTCTGAAAGTACAGAACAACTAATAATGTCCTTGATGATTGCTGTTGAAGCCGTTTTTTGAAACAACAAATTATTTGATTTGTGTTACATTTTCTAGAGGTCATGGTTTATTTTTTCAATTATTATTATTTTTATTGTTATGTTTAAGCCACTGCAAAAGGGGCCGGTGGAAGTATGGTTTGGTATGATTTTTTTGACCATTTCGTTATTTTGATTATATTTTTGTTTATCTTGAATTGTAATATGAATTTAGAAATAATGTTGGTTTCATTTTTTAGTGTTTCAATAAATTAATTAAATTTTTCAAAATCAATGTCGACAGACAGAAGTGAAGTGTGTTCCGATACAATCACGGTTAATACTAGCCATGATTTGTGTGTCAGTAGATGAAAATTATTAATTATACTTACATTCTCTTTAATTTAATGGAGCCTACATCCATATCCTGAAACGTGTAACAAGGACGCACAAAATAATGTAAATCCTTATTTTTATTCTTCAAATTCATTGCATACAATCCATTTACACTACTAACTTCTTATGAATGTGCTGTCTTTGTTTATATTTCTGGTGCTTGACAGGGAATGGACTGTATAATAGGACGGAGACGGTGCCAGAGAAGAACCTCCATTGACCCTATTAGCGCCTTGTGCAAGTGATTTCACCAAACCCACTTGCACCTAGACTTAGTGCACGCTTGCACGAAAATACCAACACTTCATGGTCATGCCCATTGACTTTGCACTTATGAGTTAAGGCATTGCGCTGTGCTTAACGCTTGCGTGCTTAAAAAATGGGCCCTTTGTCTTTGACCCAAAAACATTAAGAAATTTAAGTCATTTTTCAGTGAAAATCTTGACATCCGTAGCACGTTCATGAGTGCTATGACAGAAGCTGGTTTACAGTGTATCGCCTGCTCACGCGAGAACTTTTTCAGTTGTTTTCATTGCTAAAAAAAACCTTGGTATAACTTTAAAATAAGGTTCCATTAGTTAACAACATTAAACGTTAAAATGAACTAACAATGAACAATCATTTTACAGCATTTACTAATCTTGGTTAATGTTAGTTTCAAAATATAGACTAGTCCATTAATATTGGTGGCGAAATAAATATGCAAAGCCCTACAGACTCGATGTGCGAAACAGGCCATAATGGAGTGTTGGGGTGGGTAAAAATATAGATGTCCTGATGCATCGCGATCTTCATTTGAACGATCTCGATATCGAGTCTTAAATCCCAAGATTGATCTTTATGTGCGCATACTCAAACCAGCCCGTCTGGCACAAATAATCATCCATGTGATTATCTAATCAGCCAATTGTGTGGAAGCAGTGCAGTGCATAAAATCATGCAGATACGGGCCAGGAGCTTCAGTAACTGCTGATATCCTGGGATTTTCACACACAACAGTCTCTAGAATTTACTCCAAATGGTGCCAAAAACAACGTCTGTGGATGGAAATGCCTTGTTGATGAGAGAGGTCAAAAGAGAATGGCCAGACTGGATTGAACTGACAAAGTCTACAGTAACTCAGATTACCGCTCTGTACAATTGTGGTGAGAAGAATATAATCTCAGAATGTTATTCTGAGATGCGGGTTGGCGCTGTTTTGGCGGCGTGAGGGGGACCTACACAATATTAGGCAGGTGGTTTTAATGTTGTGGCTGATCGGTGTAACTTGTAGTATGAAAAGGTAGATTTGTTAAATACTTGTTTTTGAATAGACTGAATTCAGGCTGAACAGCACACTGAAATGACCTGCTCAGATTGTGCCTAGCTACTTTATAAACACCCTTTTTTTCCTGGATGTTATGGTTTTAAAACCCTGTCTTTGACCTTTACATGTGATTGTTTGTATTCATATTAAAAAGGTTAAGAAAAATAACTTCCCAAATCGCTCTACATGACTCTCTGCTTTAATTTTTCTGCTTCAGTTTGCTCTGTCGAGACAATGAACCTCCCTAGGTCCCTTTACACCAATATTTACAGCTTCAAATCTCTGCAGATTCCTGCTGCAGCACAAATCTCCCCCAGCCGTGCCACAAATCTCCTCCCACCGCACCACACTTGAAAGTCACAAATCTTGCAGAATTGCGTAGCTGCAGGGCAACCGGTGGAACAGAGCGGTGCACCTGGATACCAGTGATGAGCCCGATCACTCTTAAAGAACGAGGGTTTCCTCTTCCTGTCTGTCGGTGCATGCCGTCAGCTTCTAAGACGAAAGTTATACGCTTGAAGACATGTTCCTTTGTGTGTGTTAACATCCCTTTCACACCCTCAATAGCTTGGATATGATAGCTTGATGCCACTTACACACCTACTCAATGAAATGAAGCACAGATGCCCCATTAGCAGTGTTGATGAAAGACGTCCCCTTCTTAAAGATCCACCAGTCTTAGCTGGCACTCGTTGTCCTTAATGAAATTTGGATGAACTGAATACAGAGCTGATGTGTTGGTGCTCCTCCTGCAGGATACAAATGTATTCCTTTTCCCTTCACACCTCCAGAGTCTGCTGAGAGAAGATATTACTCCTCCTTTCCTTCTTTGCTTGAGTCTTTCTCCCTTTCGCTGTAAACATAGCTGACTTGATTCCCCTGCACCACTGACAGAGAAAAGGGACATAAAGAACGAGAGAATGGCTCTGCTTCATAGCCGTGTGAGTTGCCTCACCATCTACTGTCTACATAGGCAGCTATGTTCTTAAGGGGCCTTCACACTGACAGCAGTTTGCAGCAAAAAAACAACCTAACGTCGCTGATTTTTACAGAGAGTTGTCGATTTCAGGTGAGATAATTGGCAGCGACAGTTGACGATGTAACAAAGTTGAGCAACTTGTGCAAATGAGCAGTGATGCAATATGAAAACTTCATATGGGAGTGCAGACAGCGGTCCGCCGGCTGGTACAGTTGGATACAGCAGTTGACTGCTAACAACCAACAGCACAGAGACTTGACGACCTCCAGTGATTTAATTTCTGTCAGTGTGAACACCCCTTTAGGCCACATCCTAAGTGGAATGAAATGGAAGTGACTGAATTGAACTTTATGGGCAGCAACTGACTCGTGCCTCGCAAATAGTGCAGCTCAAGTGAAATGCATGAGAGACTCGACAAATAGTTGATTCCATTAGAGCGCAACAGTCTGATTCCGGAAGTAAAAATCACATTTTTTTTTTTTCACAGGGGAATCGATTTTTAACGGTAACTTATAAACCTTTAAAGACAGACCTACCATGAGCTCCAAGGTTGTTAATCAATGATATAGTCCTGTTGAAGCATTCAGTCCGTGTTGAGTTTAGTAATGGAACTCCTGGTGAAGAACTACACTATCTGTTAATCCTGAAGAGAAAGATTCACCAATCAGAGAGTTACGGCATGGCATACTGTAAATGACGCAATGAAGTCGGTCTCACTACTAGGGGTCCTGATGCATCACAATCTTTATTTGAACAATCTCGATATCAATTTTTAAATCCCAAGATTGATCTTTTACTCTTTGCACAACTCTCCAATTCAATGAGAGGAAATCACTCACATTTGCAACCAAATTTCCCACAATGAAACTAAAATGTATATTTTTCGCAACTGGCTGGTAAATGTTTAGATTTCACTCAGTAATTGTAATTGTGTAGTATAATGGTAAAGTTTTCGGCAGCGAGATCCTTTCACTGCATGTTGAGAGTAAATGTTGTTCCGTGTAATGTATGTCCAAAGACAAGATCCACTCGACCCATTTGTCATTAAATAATGTATCTTTTAATACCCTTTCCGTTCTCTACAGTCAGTTGTTGATCAAAAATAACTAAAAAGAAACATTTAATTCTAATCAAGCATAGCACAGATGAGATTAAAAGGTGCTGTAAGCGTTCTCATAGTATTGTAGTTGCAGCAAATTATTGAAGTTTTAAGCAATTTTTATGCCATGTTGCTTATAACAGTTGTCTGTTGAGGGCACTATTTTGCTGCTGTTGTTTTTGAAAACAGCTTCTGCTCGATATCTGTCTCAGTAAAGCTCATTTGGTATCTTTGTAGTGCGGGGTTTGGAAAGGGGGGCATGGCTAATCCATCGGCTCTGTTTGTGGAAGTTCTAGGATGGCTAAAATCGCTTACAGCACCTTTAATATGCACTCATCTAAAGATGCTCTCTACAAAAATGACGGTTTTCTTAAAGAGACAGTACCAGTTTTTAGTACGTGTTGAACAAATAAATGTACTGTAAATTAGGGCTGCAACTAATGATTATTTTAATAATCGATTAATCTAACGATTATTAGAATGATTATTTGACTATTCTGCGATTATAGCAACGATTAATTAATAGCTCTTAACCGATTATTCAGCTTGTGCACTGACTTAAAAGGTTGTATTAAATGTGCTTACTAACAATAAAGATGACAAAATCATCTTTTAAAAATACCTCTAAATGACATTCACTGAATTAAAGGAAAAAAAAATGCTTTTTTATTAAGTTTAATTCAGTAAAGAAATTCACTAAAAAAAATCCTCTCGTTATCAAGTGTTTTTGTCTTGTTTTCCATTTAAAATAGTCTAAAAATCCTTTAAACAAGATGCATTTACTTGAGAAGCAACATATAAGATATTTAGACTTGCTTTAAGAGAATGTATCTTAAATATAAGTGTATTTTGTATATAAGTGTATTTTTTCACTTCTGCGAGTGCAGTAAAGACAAAATATACTTCTGTTCAAGATGTATTCTCTAAAAGCAAGTCTAAATATCTTATATGCTGCTTCTCAGGAGAATGCATCTCTTTTTTAAAGGATTTTTAGATATTTTAAAATATTTGTATTTGTAATATTATATTCAACATTCTCAGATAACTATTTTTTCTTCTGCAGTATATCTGCTAAAGAAAAGTTATGTTGTTTTAAAGAAGTTTTAAGAAAAAATGCACAGTGACATATATATTATGATTCAATAAGTCGCGAGCCATCACGTTATAATCTAGCTGCATTAAGCGTGCGCGCTCGAGGGATGAGTGTCCCCGTGACAGAGTGTGCATCAGCCGGGTGAAGTTTCAGTCTCTCCCCCTTAGATCAGGACATTCGCGCAACTCATAGAAGAGGTGCTGACCGCACAGAGAAATGTCAGTTTCGGAGTTTGTAGTTATTTACATGATCTACTTCAGTATTATTTGAACTTTAATAAAGCTATAACGCATTAAATATAACTGCATTAAAGATGTAATGCCGGGGTGTTTCCTTTAAAGAGCTCCAGCTCCACTTATTCCACAATGAGAGTGCTTCTGTATTTTCTTATTTTGTATTTTTGCATTATAATTTCCTCATACTTTGCGATCTACATCACCTGAAGCTGTTTGGAAAGTTTAGAGTGCATCTGGACAGTGAGCTGTGTAATTCTTCCTCTCCTCAGTCAGAACTGCAGTGCTGCTCTCACGCATCATCATTAGAGTTTAATGTGATCTTATGTTACGTTAAATGACATCAAACGACTAATCAGCATCGGAAATTTTTGTCGACGATTTTTATTGTCAACGTTAACGATAACGTCGACAAATACCTGTAAATAGTAAAAATTATGCAATTAAATAATAAACATGTAACACAAATAACATATGCAATATAATATCATATTTATTGATTGAATACATGGATTTGTTCATTTTCAAAAAGCTAAAATGTGACCAAAATGATAAAAAGCTAAAATTAGTCAAATTAATATTTTCCTAGTTAGAAATTCCCCTGTATAATTAGCAGCATTATTTGAGAGAGAATATATTTTATATATAACCAAAGGGACATTATAACTGAAAAATAGCCAAATATATATCGAATATCGAATTGATTAGAATCAAAATCTGTATCGAATCAAGAAGTGGTGAATTGGAATCGAATCAGGAAATCTGTATCAATATCCAGCCCTACTTACTACACTCTTAAACTACTTATATATGCATGTAGTGCTGCTTAAAGCTGAAGTATGTAACTTTTTAAGAGATAAAATACTTTTTTCTGTCTCATCTTGACATGCAGAGACAATTATAAGTAAGCCATTCATAGGCTAATTTTCTCGAAAACTGTAAACACTGTCTCTGTGTCACTATAAAAATTCCTGTGTTTGTTAAGAGCAACCCGCTTAGACCCCACCCAACAACGTTACTCAACCAATTATGTTAGGTGAGGGTGGGACTATCTGACTGTTTGAACAACAGCAGACGAGGGACGAATTCGGAAAGCTGCTTTGAAAACATTGTTTATTTTTGCAATTCCGTTCGGTGTCCCAGAAATAACATATTTCAGCTTTAAATTTGGACCAGAAGGTGGTATCTAATAAGACAGCATACTTTTGTTGCCTACTCTTTTCAACAGCCGTCAGTAGTTAGCATATGATGTCTAAAAATGCTGTCTAGGTAGGCAGCTCACTAGGGTCTTCAACAGAGCCAATCTCCCAAAAAGTCTCCATTGCAACATGTGTTTTGTGAAACCTCACTTTGATTCTGTGTTATTACATCAGATTGTGTTTCCCTTTTAAAGGATTTTGATCCAGACAGGCAGACACCTTTGACTGCTGTGGAACACAGTGAGTTTTCTTGCCCTTTCCACCTGCCTTCACTCACTGACCCTTTGTTCAGAGAAACATCACATTCAGTTTGCCTAAATCCACTTATGAATCCCCTCCCGACATTTGCATTAACCCCTACTTTTATGGATTAAAATGAAATCGATAGATGCAAGTGGTAGTCTTTGAAACAATATTGACATAATAAACAGCACAACAAAAGAGCGCTCAGAGCAGCCACTCTCTTTCCTCATTAGCCTTAATTTATTTAATTGAAAATGTGGCAAGGGGGGTGGGGGGTAGCTCAGCAAGTAAAAGTGCTGACTACCACACCTGGAGTCGCAAATTCGAATCCAGTGCATGCTGAGTGACTCCAGTCAGGTCTCCTAAGCAACCAATTGGCCTGGTTGCTAGGGTGGACAGAGTCACGTTGGGTTACCCTCCTCGTGGTCGCTACACCGTGGTTCTCGCTCTTGCTGGGGCGCGTGGTAAGTTGTGTGTGGATGCCACGGAGGATAGCGTGAGCCTCCACACACGCTAGGTCTCCGCGATAACGCGCTCAACAAGCCATGTGATAAAATGCACGGATTGACTGTCTTAGACGTGGAGGCAACTGAGATTCTTCCTCCGCCACCCAAATTGAGGCAAGCCACTACGCCATTAAACCGATGGACTTAAGAGCAGCTCTTTATTAATATTCAAAGAGCTTTGATGTTCTAAGTTTATCTTAGATATTACTGCCTCTCTGGCCCACACTGAAAGGTTTTCTTTCAAGGCGCAGGAAATGTCTCGCAAATCAATGTCTCCTCTGGGATTATGATAGATTATCCATCAATCCCGCAGTAATAGCGCAAGTGCTCTTTTGAGCTATCATTGCTCTGAAAGTCTCTGATACACTAGCAAATCAGAAAAAAAAACATGTTGGGACTGGCATTGGTATGCGAGCACACCATGTTTAATATGGTGCAAAGTTCAGTCCAGTCTACAACTGCCCTCTTGTTTCGCTATGGTATGTAGATTCAGTAGCACGGCAGCACTGCCGCTGATTGGTAGCACAGCATTGTTCCGTCCAAATTCGGTGGAAAAATGCATACTTTGTAACCGTTGACGGAACTGAAATTCATGAAAATCACACAATCATATTATTAAAAAAAAACAAAAAAAAAAACAACTAGTTAGGACCAACTATTTCACATATTTAAAGGATTGTTAATAAAATCGTTAAGAGAATAGAGTCATAAGTAAGTAATGAAGCATCAATAACGTTTTCATCTCCAAAGAACTCTTAGGCTAACAGCCCTAAAGTGTAAAACGGTTCTTGATATGAAAAGTTTTCTTTGTAGTAGGGCTGCAACTAATGATAATTTATGATATTTTATCAAGTGTTTTTGTCTTGTTTTCCATTTAAAATTATCTAAAAATCCTTAAAATGAGATACATTTATTTGAGAAACAACATATAAGATATTTAGACTTGCTTTAAGAGAATGTATCTTGAATATAAGTGTATTTTTTCACTTGTTTATACTTCTGCTAGTGTAGTAAAGAAAAAAAGATATGCTCATATTCAAGATACATTCTCTGAAAGCAAGTCTAAATATCTTATGTGTTGCTTCTCAGGTAAATGTATCTTTGTTTTAAGGATTTTTAGATTTTTTAAAAATATTTAAGTATTAATATTGGATTCAACATTCTCCGATAAAAATGTTTTTTCTTCGCAGTATAACTCCTTAAGTAAATGTTCGTTGTCTTAAAGGAGTTTTAGATATTATTTTGGAAAACAAGCCAAAAAGACTAATCAAAAACGTATTTTGTTGATGTGTATAACTACACTCTCTCACCTTTTTGTTCACTTCGATCCATCTTTAACTCTTTAAGATCTTAACTCTCTCCTCTTAATAGAGCTGTGTATTGCCGATTTTCTTCATGATAAGATACACACCATGATATTTGAATGTCCATGGAAAATGAAGCAACGTGATAATTTTACCTGGTCGCAAAAAGTAGTCCGTTAATTTACCTGATGAACTTTCACCTTTTGCTGACCCTTTATGCTTCCCAGAGCTAATGTGTGCTTCTAAATCACTTGCACCTTTATTAGCAACTGACACATAAGTGCCAGCTTTACATGTCATACATTTTGCTTCCCACGGATCTCGACCTGGACGAAAGCATGGGAATTTTTTGTGCAAATCTTCTGTAAGTGCACTTTCGTTTGGGCATTGTTTCCACTTAGCTGTCATTTGTTGCTTCTGTCAAGCAACTGTTTGATGCCGAACACAACAGCACTTTGCGCGTTCGTGGAGAGATTGACAGGCAGGAATTTGGCCAATAGTTGCTGCAAGCCTCTTTTAATTGACCAATTGGTGTGCGAGAAGGCGGGACTTACAAAGAGGGGTTAAAGCAATGCAAATATGCGTGCACACACAATGAAGTATTAGACCAGATGCACATCATAATGCAGCTATAGCCGAATACCGGACATTTTCGCAAATTTACAAATCCCGGCCAGACGCTTTTTTAAGATCCGAAAAAGAGGACATGTCCAGGAAAAAGAAGACGTATGGTCACCCTAATCATGATTCTATCTTCGGCAGTCATATTATCTGTTTGCTCTTGTACATTGATGATGATAAATTGTTTGTGGAGTAGTGTATAAATGCAGTGGATACATTTAATGTTAGTTAATGTTACTTACCTTAAAGATTTGTCATCCTCCTCAACCAAATAACGTTAGACGGACCCAGGAATACTCCAGTGCATATATCTGCGAGTGTGATTGAGCTGACTGGCGCGTGAGAGAGAGCGCAAAACACAACCTTTTATTTCTCAGTTCATTATGAGATCGTGGCGGGGTAAATTAGACTGTGGCGGGCCGCCAGAGTCTAGTCAATTAATGGGAAACACTGCATACAGTATATTATGATTCAGTATGTCACGAGCCACCATGTTATAATCTAGCTGCAGCAAATGCATGCGAGGGACAAGCATCCCCGCTCCGGAGTGTGCATCAGCTGGAGAAGATTCAATGTCTCCCCCTTTTGGGTCACTTCACGCGACTCATAGAAGCGCTGCTGACCGCACAGAGAAATGCCAGTTTCTGAGTTTGTTTATTTACATGACACGCTTCCTTATTATTTGAACTTTAATAAAGGATGCATTAAAGATAACGCCGGGGTGTTTCCATTTGAGATGCTCTTGCTCAGAGCGTAAGAAAGCTAAACAGTTAAAATCTCTCGTATCATTCCATGTGTGCATCTGTCTGATTTACTCTCTATCCAGGAAACTGAGAGTTCTGGTTATGTGAGCGGTCTCTGCTCTTGAATTACTGGCCATCTACTTGACAGCTCCTGTGCGGTCATGTCTTTTCCGCTCGAAGAGTGATTTTTGAGAGAAATGGACTGACCTATGACCCTTCATTTACACACGCTTATCATCACTGAGAGTATGCCTGGCTGCTGGACCATTTGTCTTTCAGCAGAGGTGACTCAGGTCTTTAGAAATATACGCTGCGTTCAGTCCCTGCTTTGTTTGCCCAGCATGCTCTTCCTGTAGGAATGCTGAGGACAGCCTGTAGGTTGGGCATGCTGGAGACGGTTGGCTGGCGCAGTCGTAACATCCACTCAAAAACAGTCTCAGTTTTCTTTAGAAAGGCAAAGACAGTGGGGCACAGAGCGGGGAGCAGCCTGCTGTAATTACAGTGTGTGTTGAAGCATTAAGACGTGTGTGTGTGTGCCGAGCAAAAGCAGGCATCTTCAGTGTCGCCTACTGGAGTGTTTGTCTAATATATGTGTGTGTTTGCAGTTTGTGTCCCTAAATGCTTGGAGTGTAATGCAGTATTGGTGAGTCCTTAAGCTCAGCAGTGTCATTCCAGACTCATGATTTCCATAATAAGAGGCAGAAATGGGCTGTTTGGAGACTAGAGATGTTTCCCTCAGTGTTGAGGAAGCAACTGTCAAACTGTAGCTTGCCAACCCAAATGCTACTCATGCAGTTATTTAAGGTGAATTAAGGTTATGTTAAGTTTAACCTACAGTCAAGCTAAACTTATGAAAAAGTAGTTGGCTACACTACAAGCGACAAACCAAAAGTAGCTACCTACATTGATGCTAGTTAAAGGTGCTGTAAGCGATTTTAGCCATTCTGGAATTTCCACAAGCTGAGCCATTGGATTAGCCAACAGGGCTGATGTCCGAAAACAAACTCTCTTCGGTTAAAGGGTGAATTCAATTATAAGCACTAAGAGTATGGAGCCAATTCCATACAATTCCGGTAAAGCTTAGAAATACATATTTTTATAATGTGAACCAACATCCTCGTGAGATTTTTTCCAGATGTTAAAATAGTGTTTCTTATCACAGAGACAATTATAGCCTACAGTAAGTAAGCCATTTGTAGGTTGATTTCCCCGGAAGAATGTACGTAAATACTGGCTCTGTAGTGCTTTCAAAACTTTGTTCCCTTAGTTTGAGTGACATGTCAACTTCTGGCTCAACCAGTTGTGTGACTTTGGGGCGGGAGTACCTGTAATATACTGTTTAGCTGTTAATTTACTCATTTTTGCAGACAATAGCAGACTAAGAGTGGCAAGAGTGTTCAGGAAAGCTGTTTAGAAATAATAATTATTTTTTTATAGTGTATGGTGGTGCCGGTGGTGCCGAAATTACACAATTCATATTAAAATTCATATTTGATCTCATGTAGGGGCCCCGGGCTACAGGCCATGTTGCCAACTGGGTTAACGCGGCCTTGTTAGCCACGCCCCCTCTTTCCAAAACCCCGTGCTCTGGAAGATACCAAATGAGCTTTTTTGAGACCAACATCGAGCAGAGGTGGTTGTCAAAAACAACAGCAGCAAAATAGTGCCTTCAACTGACAACTGTTATGAACAACATTGCATTAATCCTCAATAATTCACTGCAACTACAATGAGAATGTGCAAAATGATTGACAGGCAGAAAGCGTCTGAGATGGCGGATAAATTCTTTTTGCTGTTTACAGAGTCTAGAGCCATCACAGAGACCGGTGGGATATTTCACGACACTTATTTAATATCTTTCAGGTTGTAGGGGAAAAAAATGCATACCTTTACATGACAGAATCGCTTACAGCACCTTTAAGGGGGCAATATCTTTTTAATATATAACTCTCCAATTATATAGCTTATAATTTAATCAGAGCCGTAATTTCAGGCACAAAAACAGTAAGGGTTTTTAAATTAATTAACGATCTGAATTAGGGTGATGGCATCAAACTTGAACAGATAAAATATACTCCCTAATTTAGATAAGTCTCAATGACATGACAGTCTTAAAAAAAAAAAAAAAAAAAAAAATGCAATTCACACAAAACAATTAGGCCTATTTAAATACACCTCTAGAATGATGAACATGTTTTACATTTTTATATTATAGGAAAGGAAAAAAAATGCCGTAAGTAGTTTGGAAATATATATATTATTATTTTTTTTTTAAAGAAGTGAATTTTTTTTTTTTTTTAAGTATTATTAATATTTTATGTGAAATAAAAAATATATTTTGACAATTTTATGAAAAGGCAAATTTTGTTCAGGTCAAATGGAGTTCCTCTAAGTAAACCACTGGACACCCATGAATAAAAATGTATGATATTTGTAAAAAAAAAAAAAAATAAATAAAAAAAAAAAAGAATATATATATATATATTTTTTTTTTTTTTTTTTTACTTTAAAAAATATGTTTGAAAAACGTAAATTAATGATTAGGTTGTGTACACTCAAAGTGAAATGAAAGCATTTTCACCACCCCTAACCCTTTCACCATTTAATGACCCCTAGCTAAGTCGCAAACATATTTATGTACAGCAGCATTTAAATAAATAGTCCTTTATAAAAAGAAGAACAAAATTCTGTGCAGGGAAACAAATCAGGTTTTTTTCTGCCTATTTACATTGAACGAACTGATTGACTAGAATTAATCGGATTTCGTTTACATAGTTTATGAGTGCATGTTTGATTACTTCTTCAAGTCACTTAGTAGTAAAGCTGCGCGAGCAAACAATTTGACATTAAAAACAGCAATGTAGCATTTGGTCGCGCTACGATCTCAGAATAACAGGTACCATTTAAGTTAACAAAGGCTGTCACTGGAGTGTTACCTCATAAGGGGAACTTTGTTTTACCTCTAGTTAAAATGTATAACATATTTGGGTACATAAAGATACAATTATACATTTTGTACCTTTGGGACCAAAAAAATATATATACATTTTTATTTTCAAAACCAGAGTACCACCCAGTGATGTCTTAGTACCTTTAAGAGTACCTTTTATTCTGCGAGTGTACACCACTACTCATTGGAAAAATGAGCTTGTTACTGGAAAATTACACCGTTTTACATTAGTGTCCCCTCACTCTGGCATTTTTAGAGACAGATGCAGCCTGCAAGAATGTGAAAGCAGACTCAGCTCCCGATCCAACAATGTTCGAGGGGAGAATCTGTTTGCCAGATGCCAGCGGCTCCAAACTTTCCTGCTGTGGTGGTTGAGTAATTAGTGCTGGTGTTCGTGGTGTTGCCATGATTATTGTCTCTATGGCATAGGGGGGGTGTTGGATAGCAGATGTCTGCTTTGTGTGAGCATGATTAATTAGTCCGGGTCCGGCCAATTACATGATGAGCAGTCCTGGTTAATAGATGAATGCATCATCTTAATCATGAGTGAGTGTGTGTGTGTGCTTGGGGTCGCTACATTAGATTGACATATTTATCCTCATGAGAACCCTCACCAAACGGGCTATTAACACACACAGACCCACTGTGTGAATCTTGCACATTCTGTGCGTTCTCCTAAGGCCAGAGGTGTCTGCGGTCATTGAAACCCTCTCCCGGGACTCGTTGTGGCTCAAGCTCATTTGCTTCTGTTCAGAGCCACTTTATTAAATTAACACAGTGACATCATTTATTGTGTGAATGATGTCACTGTGTTAAGGGAATAGTTCACTGGAAAATGAAAATTACTGTAGTCACCCCAATGTCGTTTTATGTCGTAATTATGTTATTTTTATTTTAGTGAAATTAAAAAGGAAAATATTTAATGCAGTTTTTTTTCATACAATGATAGGTCGTCAAGCAAAAAAGGACCAAACACACCATAAAGAAGCCAATAGCTATGTTTCCATCCAATTTGTGAATTTAATTTATGCGCAAAACCATAATATTGCAAAAATGTGTCCGAATAAAGCCGCTTTTCCATCCCATGTGTTCAAAAGAATAAAATCTAAAATTTTAGCCCATGTGAGTCTTTTATTAATAAAATAATTGCGGTTTAAAGCACACAGACAAAACACTGTAAAGATCTTTGTCTCATGTCTTGGAGCACTATGTGTGTGCGTACTTCCTTTGCTGTGCGGATCTATAATAATTTTTTTAAAGTGTCAATAAACCTGCTCTTCTGCACAGTTCAAGTTTGTATTTAACTTATTTGCTTTGTAAACACTTTGCATTCTTTGGATTTTCTAGACACTGTTATTTCAGGATGGCCAGAGCAACATTTTAGATGCGAGGATTGGTGCACTACCTTGTCCAGTTATGAAAGAGTTATTCAGTCACATTACTTTTTTTGAAGTGCATCTTGTTATCCTAATAAATCCAATAGAAGTTTATTTGATAAATTTACAGTTTTTGCGCATTTCTCCTTATTGAATAAAAAATGTATCGTCCTCAAGCAAGCGTATTCGTTTTTTATGCCCATTTTGGAGATTTTATTCGAATCTTGTTTAGGGATGCACCGATGTATCGGCCACCGATATTTATCAGCCAATGACCAAATTAAAACCATCAGCAAAACGGATTACAAATGAAAATGTAGGTATGAAAAACCAGTGTTTAATTTATAATAAATTCTCATCAAACTTTGTAAAAACTCTTTGAATTCAAATGCACAATCCAGAAATAATGATAGCCACAGAATGTACAAGGGTTGACAGTCCAAAGAACATGTAATATTACATTTTTATTCTTTCTCGTTATAACATTAATGAGGAAAAAGCGTTGTTACGTAACACTTTTGAAAGCAGCACTTACCTATACACGATGAGGTAAAACCATCCAAACACTTTGAAAACAGCAAACTTTGACTTCTGAGACATTGGTATGGTATTTATGGTTGAGTTAAGATTGAAATCGCAATAACGTCTTGCGCGATTAACAAAAGCTTGAAAGGCTGCGTTTAAAAATAGACTGCAATCAGCTCTTTAGTTAGTATTGTGTAAGCAAGCGGCGCTCTCTAGTGGTCTGGACAGCATTTTCCATTATCCATTACACCGCTATAGAATTTAAAAGAGCATTTTGTTCCTTTGGTAACTTTTTATTTTTTAATTGATGTGATTGACATTTCCGTGGAACTGCCCAACATAATATGTTTGCATAATATGAATTTGTGATGTTCTATTATATACAGTACAAACATGTAAAATGTGAGTTCTTTTGTTTTGAACTGCAAAAAAATGCAAAAATATTTTAATGTTTTAGAAATTAAATTCATATCGGTGCATCCCTAATCTTGTTTCCATCCACAGGGCTCGAAATTAACTTTTTTACTTGGTAGCACTGGTGCTCCCAACATCAAAAAGTTATGAGCACCAGCAAAAATGTAGGAGCACTCACCGAAAATTAAGGAGCACCACAACTACAATTTATATAATACTAAATAGGCTATGTATTAAAAAAAAAAAAAAAAACAACATCCTCACCATCAGCATTGGCGTGTTCCACCTCAACATGTCCGACGAGGATGTTTGTGGTAGTGATGGGTCGTTCATGAACGAATCTTTTATGTGACTCAGAAGAACGAGTAGTCTCAAAGAGTGATTCGTTCATTTAGTGTTGACCACGCATGTGCATTGCGCAACCTTTGTTTGTTTGTTACGTGAAAACCGCAAACGAACGAAGGAAACAGAAATTATTAGTTCACCTTTCAACTCTTTTGGCCGTGTTGTTTGTTCTTTTGTCACGTGTCAGCCGTATACGCTATGTATTGCTCACACAGGAAACAGAAATGATTAGTTCACCTCTCGAGTCTTCTGGTCCGAGTCGTTCATTCTTTTGTCACGTGACAGAAGAACGAACGACTTGGACAAGAAGATTCAATCCAGAGGTGAACTAATCATTTGTTTCTCATAATTTGTTCTTGGCTGCAACATGTGTTTAAATTTAGTGAAGGCGAGCTCTTCTTTGGCGATGGTTAAATTTCATGTTCAGCTCTGCCAATTGAATGGAACGTCCGGCAGCATCCTGACGATTAAAAGCTTCAACAATCGAACCTGATCCTGAATTCTTTGCCACACACTTGTCCCAGCATTTCTTGTGCTTGGTGCTCTCCCCGTGTTTAATCAAGCTCTCGTGCTTAAAATGTGTGGATTCAGTGGCGAACGCAGTGTTACCTGCAACCTCTGTCCCACAGGCTTTACAGTGAACGCAGTGCATTAAGCCATTTTCATAGCGGAGCCACTCCAAGTCTTTCAGCCACTCTCTCCGAAAACTGTAAGCCTTATTTTCCGATGGTGGATCCACATTCACCACACGATCGCCATCACCAACTCCAGGAGTTATATTATCTGTAACTTTAGGTGGCTTACAAAAGAAATCGCTCAGTGTTCTTTTCATCTTCTCTCTTCAGCTCTTTACATTTTGTGTGCTAGTGGTGAAAGGGAGTGATTGATGGCTAATATTAACCAATCTAAAATCTGCATTAAAGTTAAGAATGTACAGATAGGGGGCCTGGGTAGCTCAGTGGTAAAATACGCTGGCTACCACCCCTGGAGTTCGCTAGTTCAAATCCCAGGGCATGCTGAGTGACTCCAGCCAGGTCTCCTAAGCAACCAAATTGGCCCAGTTGCTAGGGAGGGTAGAGTCACATGGGGTAAACTCCTCGTGGCCGCTATAATGTGGTTCATTCTCGGTGGGGCACATGGTGAGTTGAGCGTGGTTGCTGCGGTGGATGGCGTGAAGCCTCCACATGCACTATGTCTCTGTGGCAACGCACTCAACAAGCCACGTGATAAGATGCACGGGTTGATGGTCTCAGACGCGGAGGCAACTGGGATTCGTCCTCTGCCACCCGGACTGAGGCAAATCACTACACAACCACAAGGACCAAATTGGGTAAAAAAAAAAAAAAAAAAAAAAAAGAATGTACAAATGAAGTTTATTTGGTATGTAACATTGAATAGAACGGTGGACCGGTCAATGTATCAGCTCACAGCAGGCACATAGTGCAGTAATTAGCAAACATTTTGTAGAGAAATGAAAACAGGTCGCACCACAACAATTATTTGCACTCGCACAAATGCTCCCAAATATATTTTGAGGTCGCACAGATTACATTTCGGGAGCATATGCGACCAAAATGGTCGCAATTTTGAGCCTTGATCCAGCATTTTTTCTGCGATATCCCAAAATGCACATAAAAATAAGTGTATGGAAACCCTAAAGCTTTGTTTGTGGAACTAATCAAAATTTTGTTTATTCCCCTCTTTTGCATTTCTCAAATCTCATTCACTATTTTGCATATTGAAACTGGTGCATTGTGTTCAGTTACAACTCTCATTTGAACCAACTGCGTTTTAGTGTTAACGTCAGCATCGGGGCACCATTTTTGAATCTAAACACAATTGCATGTGAGATGACTGAAAGGCGATTTTCAGTGAAAAAAAGCTTTAATTTCAGGTCTGTTCCTCACACAAAGCTATCGTATATGGCTTCAAAAGACATGACATTGATGCATGAGTCATATGGACTACTTTGCTCTTGGAATGATGTAATGTTTTGGAATGTGATGTAATATTTGAGGATTTTAATTTAAAATAGTGTACGTGCATTGCATTCTCTTATTCTCCTAAGGTACTGGGTTTAAATTAAGTTAAGCTCAGTCAACAGCATTTGTGGCATAATGTTGATTACTCAAAAAAAAAAAAGTTTTTACTTGCCCTTCGTTTATTACAAAATAAATAAATAAATATATATATAGTTACAGTAAGGCACACACAATGGAAGTAAATGGGGCCATTCAATAAACATTAAAGCACACATCGTTTCAAAAGTATAACAAAAGACATAAACATTATACATTTTAACATGATTTTAGTGTGATAAAATCACCTACTAACCTTATCTGTGTAAAGTTGTCCCATACCGGGATTGCAGGATTTTATTGTCATGACAAATTTGTAATATTGGATATAACTGTACACAGAAGCTTTGTAAGCAATTTTATCACACTAAAATCATGTTAACATGTATAATGTTTATGTCTTGAGGCTAACCTTTTGAAATGGTGTGTACAGTATTTTAGCATTTATGGACTGGCCCTATTCTCTTCCTGATTGACTGGAACGTTTTGTTTTTATTCAACATTAACCTATATTGAACCCGGAACATTTCTTTAATTTTCAGGTTGATTGTGCAAAACAAAGGGAATGTGTAAAGTGCTCTTGAAATGCTGCTGATGTTGTAATGTTGTTATGTTTGATCATTTTAATTGCTTCAAACTTGCTGTCTGCATTGCTTTCTGATGTCATTCTCCTTCATGTCCTCCTTCAGGTCTCACTAAATGGTAGCGTGAGCGTGCAGTCGTCCAGCAGGAGTTTAGGGAACCCCTGCGGTGAGTGCCAACCAAAAATCATGCTGCCACATACCCGACAGGCCTCTCGTCATGGCAGTGCCACGTCCCTCCTGCTGGTGCTATGCCTGGCAGTGCCAATCCATGCAGACAGTGAGTACCAGACTTTAAAATACACACACAGTTGACATGCTTTCTGGCTTCTCCATTGGTAGATGGTAGGTGCGACCCGACAAGATGCACAGTGAACTCGAAACTGCTGCCAGTCTGGTACAATCACAATCAATCAAAACATATTTAATATTTCATGTACAGTTATGAGAAGCGGGATTTTAAACCAGTAGGAGCTCTCAGTGGGCGGGGCTACCTGGCACAATGCTACAGAAGTAGAAATCAATCGATCAACAAAATGATGCAGTGTCGCTCTAATTAATATGAAAGAGATACATTTTATTCTGTGTTGCTTTATCGGGTTGTATCTGGTTAGGACAGTGTTACTCTGTTTCTGTGAGCATGTGTACATACACAATTTTACAGTGATTATGCTTAACAAGCCAACAATGTTTGTGATCACGTTAAAGCCTTAAATAGGTTTCCTTTATTAAGTAAGGTCATAGAAGTTTTAAGCAACAAACAATCGATACAAGGAGATTTTTGCCCATTTACATTGCATTTAAACATCTTTACGGCATTCTTGCCAGTATATTCAATGTTCACAAGTGTTGTGTGCATGCCTGTTCACGTTTTGATGTCAGAAACACAGAATAACCCAACAATTTCATTTAAACATGGCTTTCATTAATTGTTGGATTTTTGCAGTTTTTGATAGTTATCAGTGTATTTCTGTACATGTAAACACTCACTCTTTGATTATCTGTGATTTAAAAATAGTGCTCAGGAATGGTAATATCATACTGTTTACAAAAAAATAAAAATAGAAAGACCTTTCCTAAAGTGGCTGTTATTTTATAACATGGTCTCTGCGAAAATACATTTGTCAAGTATGCTTTTCATTTATTTACATTTAGGGAAATCTGATTATTGTTGTCAGCAAACTCTGGTAGGATTGAAATGGGGAATTATGGATGTCACAATATTAAGAAAATTCTCTATTCATTTATTCATCCTCATGCCATCCCAGATATGTATGACTTTCTTCTGCTGAACACAAACAACGATTTTTAGAAGAACATCTCAGCTCTGTAGGTCCATACAATGCAAATTAATGGTGACCAGAACTTTCAAGCTCCAAAAATCATATAAAGGAATCATAAAAGTACTTTTTAATCCATATTTTCATTAGCGACATAAAAGGTTTGGGTGAGAAACAGATCAATATTTAAGTCCTTTTTATACTATATAGATTTATAGTAAAAACATTATTGAAATATTGATCTGTTTCTCACCCAAAGTGATTGCATCGCTTCAGAAAACATATATTAAACCACTGGAGTCATATGGATTACTTTTACTACAAAAGTTTGTGTTTTTTGGAGCTTCAAAGTTCTGGTCACCATTCACTTGCATTGTATGGATCTACAGAGCTGAAATATTCTTCTAAAAATCATAGTTTGTGTTCTGCAGAAAAAAGAAAGTCATACACATCTGGGATGGCATGAGGATGAGTAGATGATGAAAGAATTTTCATTTTTGGGTGAACTATCCCTTTAATGAATGTGACATGATTCACGATGCATTTAACCTGATTTTAATTATTTTTACTGAGGAAATTGTTGCTGTTGTTACTAAAAGAAAGATTGTGTCCTGAAGTGTTAGAGCCCTTGTTAGACTACAAAACAAAATAGCTTTCTCACCTGCAACTAACCACAGCCCTTGTGTGTTTACTACAGACTCAGATAAAACGATGATAACAGAGTGTTTGTACATGAGTGTGAGGGGTCAGAGACATTACGTCATGTAGGCCCTTGAACCCTGAGGCCAATGAAACCAATAAGGACACCAATGACTGACTAACTGGTCACTTATTGCTGGAACTGATCTTTATAGTGGCCATATTACCTGCCTCATGAATCATTTACCTTCCGCTTACATTTCAAAACTAGGACTCAACTTACATGGAATTATAGTCGGGATTGAGAACAATATTTACATCTACTATTCTTCTGGAAGGTTGATCAAGTAAAATACAGTGTGCTTCTTTTTCCGGCAAGGAGTTAGCTTTTGGCGGCTAAGCTATTTTATTCAGAATGTTTTGAACGTTGTTAGTAGGAATACCTGTTAGGTGGTCCATAGAGCTGGGCGATATAGCTAAAAAATATTATCTCAATATTTTCTAGCATTTGATGATATTCAATATCTCAATAATTATGAATTTGTTCTGAAATGGCTTAAAATATTAGATTTTGTTTTCAGACAGAGGAACCATAATTTCAACCAAACAGCCATTGTCGCAAAGTAAATTCAAAATGTTTAATGCAAGAAGTAAAATCTACTTAAAATAATCAAAGCATGTTTTCCATGCTGTTGTTCACTAAATTAACAGAAGTAAGAATTAAAATTTGTATATACTGTACATGCACCAATATGACAATGAAGGGTATAGGTTGACCGATAGTGGATTTTGCCAATACCGAAAAGGTCGTGGTGGAAAAGGCCGATAACGATTAATCCTATGGTTTTTAAAATCGATTTATAAATTATTTATAAAAAAGGATATTCTCAGTCTTGTCTTATTATGACTGCTTGCCAAGTAAATAAATAAATGGGCATGTACTGTAACATTGATTTGTGTTTAAATTATTTGATTAGCTTACTTGTAGAGATAACACAATGATCCGAGTAGCAGGAAAGATGGCTCGCAATACCTGGATGAGTGGTCTGATACGTGAATGTGCAGTTGTTACTGAGAAATATCAGACTGGCTATATTGACCAATCAGAATCGAGTATTCCAGAGAGCCATGTAATAAAATTAAGTATTAACCAAATCAAGATTTTTATAGCCTATATGTTCACTAGATGAAGGGTTTATATATATATATGTACTGTATATACTGTATATACTATACCAGATGAGGTTTAATGAGGAATAAGGTTTATTATTATTAACAAGATGTGAAGTTTGAGACACAATGTATGTGCTGATGGGGCACGTTTCAATATAGGCCTAGCCACATCTTTCTGTGCAGGTCCTCACTTGAAGTGAGGATAAAAATATGGATGAATATTGTCAGTGATGAAAGATTGAGGAACATGGAGGAATATAAAAATAAATAATATATATATATATATATATATATATATATATATATATATATATATATATATATATATATATATATATATATATATATAATTTATTTTTATATTTATTTTTTTTGACAACTATCGGCATAGATTTTTGCAGATAACGATAGTTCCAAAAAGCAACTATCGGCAACGATTAATCTGTAAAACCGATATATCGGTCGACCTCTAACACAGGATAATAAACAGCAATATTTACTGACATTATATTTTGTTACCAAAGCGTTTTAAAGCATGTAAAATGCCACGTGGGGATTCATATTTCTGGGTAATGACACAAATCATTGAATCAGAATTTTAAATAGTTTTTCTGAAATTGACTGCATGTACGAAAGTATTCATTCAACTCTATAAGCATTTTCTGCTGCAGAGGTTTAAATTAGAGACAATATTAAATTAACTTAAATCTCTCATACTCATGAAACTAACCAACTGGCACAGTCATTAGGACACTTAAAAGTAGGGATGCACCAATATACTAATTAATTAGTAACACTTTGTAAAAACTCTGTGAATTCAAATGCACAATCCCGAAATAATAATCACCACAATATGTAGAAGGGTTGGCACTCCTAAGAACTTGTCATATTTAATTTTTATTATTCTCGTTCTCACGATAATGTGGGGAAAAAAATGCTATGAACAGCCGTGATGTTTGTGAAAGCAGCACTTTCCTATAGGCTACATGATGAGTAAAACCATTCAAAATGCTTTGAAACCAGCAGACTTTGACTTCTGAAATATTGGAAATTATATATATTGGAAATTATTGTTAGAACAGTAAAAAAGCTTTTGTACCTCTTTAATGTTTCAAATTATCTGTAAAAAATATCTGTATCGACTTTTTTTTTAAATCTGTATTGGCCAAAAATTTTCAGATTGGTCCATCCCTACTTAAAAGTGCATTAAAATCATATGTTTTTTTACCAAAATTATCACACCTAATCTGATATAATACATAAATGTTTCATTGTACAGCCCAGCTCTATGGTCCAGAATGACGACTATGACATTATGAATTTTGTGGGAGATTTCTGAAAAGTTCTTGTGGAGAGACTTGGCAGAAATGGTAAATGTTACTGAATTTGCCCTCTGATCTTCTTTGCTTTTCACACTGATAAAGCTCTGAGCACTCATGCAGAACTCATACAGGGGTGAGAAAAGCCTTTAGCATGTTCTTCAGCTGAACACACAGGTTTTCTCACTGTCATAGTCCCTCTCTCTCTCTTCTCGGTGTGAAGTCCTTGCACCAGCATTTTCACCTGCTTGTGTTCACATTGTGATCTGCTCAATAAATTTGTTTTTCCCCATCTTATTCTTTGTTTTTCTATGCTTTCAAGTCTCTGTTGGTCTCCTCACAGTCTAGCGCAGGAAGCAGTTTCAAAGACTAAGCACAGAGTACAAAATGTTTTATTTATGAGAGCAAATACGAGCAACTGTAACATGCCGTTTCAGCAGCACCAGGGCTTATAGAGTTCCTCTTGTTCTGATTGATGCCGTTCTGTATCCATGTTCAAAAGCTCCTGCTTTGCTAATGCTAATATGGGATTAACGGCAGCAGTCGCTGAAGGAAAGACTTTGCAGGCAGATTTCACCTCTCACATTTCGAGCTAAAAGCCACATGCAGCTTATTAAAGGAGTGATGGTGCTGCATGCAACCTTTCGTTTTTCTATGCCACATCTGTTTATTTATATTCCTTTTTCTCTCTATGTCTGTCTTTCTCTGCGTGTTTTTCTAAGTTTAACTTCACACAGCGACCTAAAAACGGTATGTTTATGATGCGACGCAATCAAAGTGAGACGCTCCAAAATCATCCGTCTGATGCAGGTGTACATTGACGTGTTCTTAAACAAGCCCTTATAATAAATCTCGGACTGATTGATGAATTAAATTACAAAACTGATTACTGTGAACTGTAGACTAATGATTGGCTTATGTTCCATAATATGGAATTTAACAATATATTGAATCTTTAATCCACTTTTTGTATTGTCTTATCAAATCTTTACTCTCTGCCACAATAATGTAAAGCAGTTGAATTATCTGAATTATTTTTTTATAATATATATAATTTATTTTTAATTATTTAGATATCATTATTTCATCATTGTACATTTAATTATTGTTATTTGAGGAGCTTTCTCTGCAAATATTTATACATACAATTAATTGTGATTAATTCGATTAAAAAATGTATTCGAGTGACTGCCCTATTTTTATATATAGTTTCTATTTACAGTATACTGTAGTTCTATATATAGTTTTTTATAATGTTCTATATACTTCTTATAACTAAGGATAAATGATCAGATTTGGCATTTAATAGTTGTTAAAATGCTCTTGTATGCCTACATTTTAAAGGAATGATACATGTTTCATGATGCTCTTTATATAGAAATCCTCACTGCCATGGTTCAAGCTATATCGGCATTAAAGATGCACTCAGTCATTTTTTCCTCATTAAAAAAATTTAACTCCTAAAGATATGAATTGTAATTTTGCAATATACGTATGTAGGAAATCATGAGGACTCACATTCAAATGAAAACTCCAGTCAAATCAGTAACCTTATAAAAGCTGTTTTATTCTACATGGAGAGGGTCCACACATGGGGGCGGCCATGTTAGAATCACCTAACCAGCAGAATACTACTCGTTTAATCTCAGTAACCATCCTGTTATTTGACACTTTCACTCATTCATTAAAGTAATCATGACTGACTGTGAATACTACATTTCTACAATGACATCTGAAACTGAAAACTAGTGATTTTAAATGATGCTGCATCCAAGCCACTAGGTGTCAGTGTAAGCCTAAGATGACACAAAGACAAAAGTTACTGAGTGCATCTTTAAATATAGGTCATCGGCCATTGAAAAATACACAACAACCACTTGAAACACAGAGCACTAAGAAGATATTTGGCAGAATTTTCAAGCCACTCTTCTCCATACAATGAAAGTGGATGGTGACAACAGCTGTCAAGCTTTGAAAATACCATAAAAGTAGTCCATATAACTCATGTGCTATACTCCAAGTCTTTTAAAGCCATATGATAATTTGTGTGAGGTGTAGACCCAAATTTGAGTTGTTATTCACTGAAAATCTTGCCTTCATCTTTAGCGCTAATGTTCAAACTGTTACATTCATGATTCAAATACTTTTTTCAACTATGAAGTTTGCGTGTTGTTTCTTCTATGGTGGGGAGTGTGCTGTGCTTCTGATGTATGTAAACAAAGGCATTTTTGCACGTTGTCATGTGTATTTTGTTGATTCATGTCTTTTATTTTGAAATGTTTAGTTTCTGTTTCCCTTGTCATGTGATTTCTGTTTTCCCTCCATGTTCATGTGTTATGTTTTCATTGGTTTATTGTTTAATTAGCTTGTTATGAGTTCTGTTTGTTCATTGGTTTATGTTCTCCCATGTCTTGTATTTAAGCCCTCATGTTTTCATTGTCTGGGTGAAGTATTGAATGTGAGTATAGATGTTTATGTCAGGCCATGTTTATGTCAAGCCAAGTTTATATCAAGTCAGGTTTATGTCAAGTTCATGTTTATGTTTAGTTCATGTGTATAGTTAGGGCATTCACTTTTGTAAATAAACTGCACTTGGGTTCTTCATCTTCACGTCATCTTTGTCATTGCCATTGCCAGCACACATTACACACGTACAGTATCTTCATTGCACTAGGTTCAAATTCTGCAAGGCTTGATTCATGAACTGTCACCGTTGTGCCATCGAGCAAGACACTTAACCTCAGTTTACTCCAGGGATGACCGAACCTGTAATAAGTCAACTGTATGTCACTTTGAATAAAAGCATCAGCTAAATGACAAATGAGTAATTAAGGAGACCCCTCACCCCACACCTGAGTCAGGCCTGACCTGTCTCAGAGTTGAGAGTCTCGAGGAGTCACGACAGGACAAATACTCACTGATGAAGCAGCCAATGATCTGCTTTACCACCACAGGTTCAAACAAGATTGATTATTCAAATCACTTCAGATTAGATTAAGAGGCTCTTTGTCTGAATGCATTAGTAGTGTTCCAGTGCAAGAGGGGTTAAAAGGTCTGCGTAACAAGATTTTACTAAATCTGTTTAGATTTCAGGTATATAATGTGTGTGTGTGTGTGTGTGTGTGTGTGTTTTAACAGAGCTTTAGGGTTTGATACCAGCCCATTTTGAACTGTCCTTCGATTATTGATTTTCTGCATGAATTGTGAAAGTTCAGCCTTTAGTAGCCCTCCTATGTGTTTGTGTTTCTCTCTCTCTCTCTCTCTCTCTCTCTCTCTCTCTCTCTCTCTCTTTATGCCGGGAGTGTGTGGGTGCGTGTGAGGGTGAACAGGGTGAGAGGGCGTTTAATTGGCTTTTTTCTGTCCATTTTTCCTTTAAAGTGAAGCTGGTTTTGTAAGGACATAAATTGGGCTGGAAAAGTGAGTTAAAGGTTTTTTGTAAGTTGTTGGAAGGTGTTGTGATGGAGACGGGATGGTGTCCCTTCCTGAGGGGGGTGCAGTGCCTCTGTCGCTCTGTCATGGCGTTAGGTGTATGGCAGAAACTGGAGTAACTGTGGAAGATGTGTTGCTGGCGGCTGGGGAGCAGATTGGATATGAGAACATTTGCTCGGCCTCCTGCATGAATAAGGCGGTGGTGATTTTTGTGAAAGAAGAAAACTTGGTTAATCATCTGTTAAGCACCGGTGTTGTGGTAAGTGGCGCTTATATTGCTAGGATAACAATATCAAATGTTCCACCTTTCATTAAGAATAGTGAAATTGAACGAGGACTTGAAAGTTTGCTAGTCCAATTAAAATGATTCCTCTAGGATGCAAAAATGAAGCTTTGAAGCATGTGATGTCATTCAGAAGACAAGTTTTTATGTTTCTGAATGAACCAGAGTTGGATGTTTCTTTCAGACTGTGGAATGAAGGAAAATCGTATTTAGTATATGCGAGCACCAGAAGTATGAAATGCTTTGAATGTGGAGACATTGGTCATAAGAGGGTTGCATGCCCGCATACGGCTCATAATGGTGAGAATACGCAGCAGGGTGCTGATGATGGAGCTCGTGATAACGTTTCAAATGTCAGGCAAGTACACCCTCAGACTACGAGTGAAGTACATGATAGCGGTGTTGCTGTGGGTAACAATATGAGGCCGAGTGATAGGCCTACTGTTACTGTGAACCAAAACGATGATAGCTGGTGAAGATACAGTTATGGCAGAAGTAAGAGAAGTAGGTGCAGAAACAGTGATTGGTGAGGTAGCTGGAAATGAAACTGAGCAACAACCTGAAAGATCAGAGGGCTTTGAAATGAGTAATGACACTGAGATAGCAGATGACGATACTTCTTCTGGTATTTCTGAGATTGGTTCCCAAGTTATGGGAGATGTATTTACATTGCAGGAAATAAATTATTTCTTGGATGCAACATTTGGAAAAACTATTGAAGTTTTTCCCAGATGTGGATACATTTATTTGTTCAGTTATGTTGCAACAGAGAACAGTAAATTATGATGTACTAAGTAAGAAGAGGTTTCGTTTAAGGAAACTCTTAACAAAATTATGACAGGGTAAAGCACGTGCTTCACATAATTAAGGAAATGATTAAGTCTCTCTTACTATGGTTTCTTTTTCTGTTTCTATCCCTTTTATTTTTTCATCTTTTTATGGAGTGTCTGAGGGTTGACTCCTTAAATATAAATGGGGGTAGAGACATTTGGAATGCCCAATTCCCAATATGCTTTTTTAAGTCCTTGTGGTTGTGTAGTGATTTGCCTCAGTCTGGGTGGCAGAGGATGCATCCCAGTTGCCTCTGTGTCTGAGACCGTCAAACCATGCATCTTATCATGTGGCTTGTTGAGCATGTTGCCACTGAGACATCACACCATCCACTGTGGCAACCACACTCAACTCACCATGTGCCCCACTGAGAACAAACCACATTATAGCGACCACAAGGAGGTTACCCCATGTGACTCTACCCTCCCTAGCAACTGGGCCAATTTGGTTGCTTAGGAGACCTGGCTGGAGTCACTCAGCATGCCCTGGGATTTGAACTAGTGAGCTAGCAAACTCCAGGGGTGGTAGCCGGTGTATTTTACCACTGAGCTACCCAGGCCCCCGGTTTCAGATTTTTTTTAAAATAAAACAGATCAGTGTTGCTTTCTTACAGGAAACACATACGGATAGTGATAACGAAATAGAATGGGGTATGTGGTGGGGTGGAAAGCTTGTTTTAAGTCATGGGTCAAATAATAGTGCAGGGGTTGCTATTTTATTTTAGAAAAGCATGAATGTTAATATTTTAACTGTTGAGGAAATTGAGAAAGGAAGGATTTTATTAACAAAGATAGAGTTTGGAGGTTTTTTGTTTGCTTTTGTTAATGTGTATGCCCCGAACAATGGGTCAGAAAGGGTGGAGATTTATGAAATTGAATGAAGCTCTTAAAAAGATTGATGATGGTGTGTGTATTATTGTAGCAGGAGACTGGAATTGTACAACAGATTTTACTGTTGATAGGAATGGTTGAAAGAACCTCATAATCAATCTAGTCTAGTACTCTCCAAAATAATGAGCAAATATGGGTTGGTAGATGTATGGAGAGTAAGGAATAAATGGGACAGACAGTACACATGGGTTAAAGTGACTGACAGTATGGTCTGTGGGGCTAGATTGGATCGGTTCTATCTAGGAAAAATATGGAACACCAGGGTTATGAATGTTTTTCATTCACCTAATGGTTTTTCAGATCATCACATGGTTGTTTTAGATCTAAACATGAAAGAATTGTCACGGCATACATATTATTGGCATTTTAATGTTAAACTGTTACAGGATGTTTTGTTCTGTGAAAGATTTACACTGTTTTGGAATGAATGGAAAATGAAGAAGAATTCTTTTGAGAAACTTAGCCAGTGGTGGGAGGTGGGTAAAGCGCAAATAAGAGTTTTTTGTCAGAATTATACCTTGTATGCTTCATCACAAATTAAAGTAACAATACAAAGACTGGAAAGAGACATTGTGCAGTTAGAAAAAGAACTTATGGATAATTCTGGAACTGCACAGAAAGACTTTTTGAAGAAGAAAAGAATGGAACTTGGATCTTTCTTAAAGGAGCAGACAGAGGGAGCACTGATAAGAGCAAGGTTTTGCTCCATTACAGATATGGATGCTCCTAGTTCATATTTTCTTTAATTTAGAGAAAAAAATGTTCAGCAGAAACAGATGTATCATCTACGGCATTGAAATGGAACTATAACCTCTGATCTGGTGGAAATAAGAAAATTGGCATTGGATTTCTATACAACACTGTATAGTAACGAACCATGTGACTCTAAGAGTACTGAGGAATTACTCCATGATTTACCACAGCTAGTGGATGAAATGAAAAAAGTGCTGGACAATGAAATTACTTTCCAGGAACTCACAGAGGCAATGCAGCAGTTGTCCTCAGGTCGGTCTCCGGGAATAGATTGATTGCCAGCCGAGTTTTATCAACAATTTTGGAATGTACTTGGAGTGGATCTGTATGAAGTATTTTTAAATTGTTTTAAAGAAAAGTAATTTCCTTTAAGTTGTCGATGTGTAGTCCTCTCCTTGTTGCCAAAGAAGGGGGATTTATGTCTATTGAAAAACTGGAGACCAGTGTCCTTATTATGTCTGCACTATAAGATACTGTCAAAGTGTTTGGCGAATAGACTCAAGCACTGTTTACATCTCTTGATTGGGAAAGATCAAATGTATTGTGTTCCAGATAGGTCAATTATAGATAATCTTTTTGTGTTACGGGATTTAGTAGATTTTAGCCACCTTAATAATAGTAATCTTGGTATTTTATCATTATCATTGACAGGGTGGATCATGGATATCTTTTTAATGTTCTAAAACATTTTGGTTTTGGTGAAATTTTTTTTATTATGTGTAAAATTGTTGTACTCCAATGTATTTATTATGGTAAAGGCTGATGGGGGCCTTAGTGCTCAAGTACCTCTTTTTAGAGGGATCAGACAAGGATGTCCATTATCTGGGCAGTTATATAGCCTTATGATTGAACCTCTCCTATATAGACTTATAAAGATTTAAAAGGTGTAATATTTCAAAATGGAAGTAAAAATGTAAAATTGACATTATCAAATCAAATCAAATCACTTTTATTGTCACACAGCCATATACACAAGTGCAATGGTGTGTGAAATTCTTGGGTGCAGTTCCGATCAACATAGCAGTCGTGACAGTGATGAGACATATACCAATTTACAATAACATCAAATTAACACAACACAATTTAAAGTCTAATATACAAATAATTACACACAACACAATATACAAATAATAACATACACTATACAATATACAATACACACAATATAGATACACATTATTCAATAAAAAAGTATATATAATATATATAGAATGTACAGTAGGTTGTATTGTACTGTATTGACATTCAGACTGTCGGTTGATAGTAAGTTGTTAAGAGAGAATATAATATAATAATAATATAATTTATGACAGTCCGGTGTGAGATATAAAAGTAAGAGTAATAAAGTGCAGTGCTGGTGTATTTGATCGTGGGAGATCAAGAGTTCAAAAGTCTGTTTGCTTGGGGGAAGAAGCTATCATGGAGTTGGCTGGTGCGGGTCCTGATGCTGCGATACCGCCTGCCTGATGGTAGCAGTGAGAACAGCCCATGGCTCGGGTGGCTGGAGTCTCTAATGATCCTCCGAGCTTTTTTCACACACCGCCTGGTATATATGTCCTGGAGGGAGGGAAGCTCACCTCCGATGATGTGTCTGGCAGTTCGCACCGCCCTTTGCAGTGCTTTGTGGTTGTGGGCTGTGCTATTGCCATACCAGGCAGAGATGCAGCCAGTCAGGATGCTCTCTACAGTGCAGGTGTAGAACCGTGTGAGGATGTGGCGGTTCATTCCAAACTTCCTCAGCCGTCTCAGGAAGAAGAGGCTCTGATGAGCCTTCTTCACAATGACTTCAGTGTGGATGGACCATGTGAGTTCCTCAGTGATGTGGACACCCAGGAACTTGAAGCTGCTGACTCTCTTCACTGGTACTCCATTGATGGTGATGGGACTGTGTTCTCTGTCTTTTCTTCTGAAGTCCACCACAAGCTCCTTTGTCTTACTGACGTTGAGGGAGAGGTTGTGCTCCTGACACCAGTGTGTCAGAGTGTGCACCTCCTCTCTGTAGGCTGTTTCATCATTGTCAATGATCAGACCTACCATAATTAATAATAATTAATAATAATTTAATAATTTTCTTTATTTATTTATCACACATTATACATTTGCACATATATGGTGAAATTCTTCTTTTTCACATATCCCAGCTAGGCTGGGGTCAGAGTGCAGGGTCAGCTATGATACAGCACCCCTGGAGCAGATCCATCTAGTCATTAACCCAGGGCCTTAACCGCCAAGCCACCACTGCCCCTGGTGACTACCACAGTCGTGTCATCAGCAAACTTAATGATGGCATTGGAGCTGTGTGTTGCCACACAGTCGTGTGTACAGGGAATACAAGAGTGGGCTGAGAACACAGCCCTGTGGGGCTCCAGTGTTGAGGGTCAGTGATGAGGAGATGTTGCTGCCTATTCTAACCACCTGGCATCTGCTTGACAGGAAGTCCAGGATCCAGCTGCACAGCGAGCTGTTTAAGCCCAGAGCCCGGAGTTTCTCATCTAGCTTGGAGGGCACTATGGTGTTGAATGCTGAGCTGTAGTCTACAAACAACATTCTCACATAAGTGTTCTTTTTTTCCAGGTGGGAGAGAGCAGTTTGTATTGTAGATGCAATGGTGGAGCGGTTGTTGCAGTAAGCAAACTGCAGTGGGTCTAGAGAGAGAGGCAGCACAGAGCAGATGTAATCTCTGATTAGTCTCTCAAAGCATTTGCTGATGATGGGGATCAGAGCAACAGGACGCCAGTCATTTAAGCAAGTGATTTTTGATTGCTTTGGAACAGGCACAATGGTAGATGTTTTAAAGCATGTGGGGACTACAGACAAAGAGAGAGAAAGGTTGAAAATGTTCGTGAAAACACCAGCCAGCTGGTTCGCGCACGCTCTGTTGACGCGGCCCGGAATGCCGTCTGGGCCCGCGGCTTTGCGGATATTCACCCGTCGGAAGGATTGGGTTACATCTGCTACAGAGATGGAGAGTGAACTAACCTCTGTAGCTTCGGCCGCGAGAGCTCTCTCCGCGAGGGCAGTGTTATTTCCCTCAAAACGAGCATAAAAAAGTATTTAGCACATCCGGGAGAGAGGCAGCGGTGTTCATGGCGGAGTTTTTATTCCCTTTAAAGTCCAAGATGATGTTAATTCCCTGCCACATGCTTCTAGAGTTGGTGGTGTTAAACTGTCTTTCAATCTTGTTCCTGTATTGGCGTTTTGCTGTTCATAACTGGCTTGTTTATGCTCCTCCGCATTCCCGGAATTAAAAACGGAGGTCCACACATTAAGTGCCGCGCGAACATCGCTATTTATCCATGGCTTCTGGTTCGGATAGATCCGTGTTGTTCTGGTTGGAACAACATCCTCTACGCACTTTCTGATTAAACTTATTACGCTATCAGCGTAAAGCTTGATGTCATCATCAGAGGCGGACCGGAACATCTCCCAGTCCGTGTGATCAAAACAGTCTTGTAGCGTAGAGTCTGATTGGTCCGACCAGCACTGGATCGTTCTGAGGGTGGGTGCTTCCTGTTTCAGTTTCTGCCTGTCAGCGGGCAGAAACAGAATGGAAGAGTGGTCCGATTTGCCAAATGGTGGGCGGGGGAGGGATGTGTAGCCATCCCGGAAGGGAGTGTAGCAATGGTCCAAAACCCGGTCCCCTCGTGTGTTGAAACTAATGTGCTGGTGGTATTTTGGTGTGACTGATTTGAAACTGGCATTATTAAAGTCCCCGGTCACAATGAACGCGGCCTCAGGGTGCGCGGTTTCCTGCTTGCTTATAATCCCATACAGTTCCTTGAGTGCCCGGTCTTTGTCAGCTTGTGGCGGGATGTACACAGCAGTGATAATGACCGCTGTGAATTCCCTCGGTAGCCAGAATGGTCGACACAGAAGCATGAGAAATTCCAGATCAGGAGAGCAGAAAGACTTGATAGAATGAACGTTCCTCTGATCACACCAGGATTTGTTGATCATAAAACATACACCACCACCTCTGCTTTTACCTGAGAGGTCTTTCGCTCCATCCGCTCGGTGCACGGAGAACCCCGCGGGTGCAATGGCTGAGTCTGGAATCTCCGCAGACATCCAAGTTTCTGTAAGGCAGATAATGCAGCAGTCCCTCGTCTCTCGTTGGAAAGAGATCCGTGCTCTCAGCTCGCAGAGCTTGATATCCAGAGACTGAACATTTGCCAGTAGAATACTGGGTAGCGGGGGTCGATATGCGCGGCGTCTTACTCTGATGAGAATGCCGGCTCTGTTTCCCCTTTTACTCCTGGGTTTCCGCGGCCGAGCAGCACAGACAAAGGGCTCCGCTTGCGTGTTTGTAAACAGCAGGTCGGCATTGAGGAATTTGAAGTCCGGTTTACGGTGTGAAATTGCTGAACCAATGTCCAAAATGTTTGTCTGTCATAGACAATAAGGCAGACAACATCCAAGACAAAAAACATAAGAATTGTAAACAAAACAAACAAAACACTACCATGTTGTGTTGGAGCTAGCAACGCAGCAGTCATACTTGGCGCCATCTTGAGCACAAATTCGCTTATGCTGATGATATTACGGTGTTCATCACAAGGCAAGAGGATATTAGAAGTTTAAATGAGAGCATTAAGCTTTATGAAAAGGGTTCTACTGCCAGAGTAAATTGGGAGAAAAGTGAGGGCTATATTATGGGCCAGTGGGATGGGGTAGGATGTCCAAAACTTCCAGGTAGTTTGAGATGGGGAAGGGAAGGTTTAAAAGTTTTAGGTGTTTTTTTTTAGGTAATGCACAATATCAGATGAAAAATTGGGAGGGTATGCTGGATAAGGTGTCTGCCTGATTGTCTAAGTGGGAATGGCTATTACCAAAGTTGTCTTACATTGGGAGAGTTCTGGTCGCTAATAACATGGCGGCTTCTACACTGTGGCACAGGTGTATAGTCATGGATCCACCTGAGGACATTATATGTGAAATACAGAGGAAAATGTTCAATTTCTTCTGGAGTGGGGGGCACTGTGTCCGGGCATCAGTAATTTTTTTGCCAGTTTATGAGGGAGGACATGGCTTGGTGGATGTCAAGAGTCGTATCTGTGCTTTCAGATTACAAGCAGCAAAAAGACTCCTTTACCATAAAGACTTATCATGGACTTATACAGCATGCACCACCTTGCAGAGGGCAGGTGGGCTTGGACTTGACAAACACTTGTTTCTAATGAGACAGGAAGACAGGAGTTTGTCTGAAATTACACCTTTTTATTGGACAGTGTTTCACGTATGGAGGAATGTTTTAAAGGTGGTCAGAGATATGAGCAGTTCTGCACACTGAGCTCCTGAGGAACCACTGTTTTTTAATAACATGATCCACACAACACTTTTGTCCTCAGTGGGTGTGCGGGCATGTCTGCTTAGGAATGGGATCGTGAAGTTGGGTCAACTAATGGATAAAGATGGATGGAAATCTGTGGAAATTATTCAGGAAGTGATGGGTTTACGATCACAGAGATTTGCATTAAAACTGATTTTTAAAACTGAGGAAATTTGTCTGGTAATACAAAGTACTTATGGAGAACTTATAGCAAGAGGACAAATGGCAAACCACAGCAGCAGACAAGAGTTTCCAAGGATTGGTATTGTGCCGCTAATGTGTGATGAGAATGAGGGTGAAGTTGCTGACTCAATCCTGACTTTCTGGACTCTTCAATTGGATTATCTGGAATGTGCTTCAAAGAAGGCACTTTACTACACAACAGTCAAGGTGATGCACCAGAAATCACTAAATAGACAAAAAGCCTCAAGATGGCTAGGTTTGTTGGGGCCAGATTTCCTTGTGAGAGACAGGTGGAGGGCCCTGTATAAACTTTCTGTAGAGAAGCGAACTGCTGATCTACAGAGGAGGATTATTCACGGGGCGATAGCTACAGACAGACATGTGGTGCACCTGAATCCAGCAGTGGGTGGGCAGTGTAGGTTTTGTGGTGAGGAAGAAGATTTAGAGCGTCTGTTTTTAAAATGTATCGGACTAAACAGTATTTTTGAACTACTTTCAACTTGGTTTCAGGGGTTTACAGAAGAATTTTCAGATAAAGTATTCGTAGGAGGGCTGAAGTATAGATTTTTATTAAGAAGGAGAGTTTGTTTATTGAATTATTTGATAGGGACAGGAAAACTGGCTATATGGAAAACAAGAAAGAAATGTGTCTGGTGGCAGCAAGATTAAGAACAGAATTTGCATATTACAGTCTTACAAATAATGTTGTTGCTTTTTGTGAGATATGGTGTATTAATGAGGTTCTATGTGTTGTACATGATGATCAACTGGTCTTTGGTTTTTAAAATTCTAATTTAAAAAAAAATTTTTTTTATTTAATTTCTTTTTAATGTTTTTGGGATATGATTTTTGAAATAGGAATGTAAAATGTAAAAAAAATATGATTTTCTAAACCTCTTTCTCTCTCTCTCTCTCTTTCTCTCTCTCTCTCTCTCTCACACACACACACACACACACACACACACACACACGCATATAAGCATGCCTTTTAATGTCAGAACTGAAGCATGTTAAGTCAAATATTATGAAATCTTTGTGAAACTGAAGCTTTGGAAACACACTCAAGCAGAAAGAATTGTTTATATTAAGAGTCACACAATCACATTACAGTTTTGCATTTGGGTTAATGATGTAACACTTTAATCTATTAATTTGTTTAAAATAAAGCATTCAAAATGTGATTCACACAAAAATGACTTGATGGTATAACTGCAAGAAAACCTTAAAACATTTGAAAAAAAAAAAAAAACGTACGTTTTTCAAAACCTTTTGAAAATAATTATTAGGATGCTAACGTTTTCAAAGTGGAAGGAACATATGTTAATATGTTTTACTTGATAATTACACCACTTGGCATTGAGTCAAAACTTTTTCTGAAAACTATGAAATTTTCAAAAACACATGAAAGAAACATTACATTTCAAAGAATTTTGCACATGCGCTTGAAGCTATATCTTTTTTTTTTTTTTTTTTTTGTCATTGAACCATTTGCATGTGTGATTTCAGAGCCTCTGATGAGTTTAGAATGGAAATAATCTGAGGAAATTCACTGTGCTGAATGTAAGTTTATTGTATGTTATAAGGTAGATAAAGTGACTGTATCTGTTACAGCTCAGAGCTCAGCTTTGATTTATTAATGTGTGAGAGTGTATTTCTGTCAATAGGAGGAGGATGAGAGCATCTACACAAACACAACAGGAGTAACTAACTGAAAGAGAGAACAAAGTCAGTATTAAAATAAATCTGCAATAACAGCACACATCATTTAAGCCAGAAATACAGCCCTGTGCCATAGTGAACCTTTTTGGGAAGAGAGAGAGGATGTGTTAAGATTGAGGGGGTTCTGGACCCCCCACAAGAGTAAAGGAAATCCCTATTAGAACAACTACAAAGATGGACCCCATGCGGTTTCATTTAGAATTTACGGTCAGATTTTCCCATTTCACGGTGTTTTTTTAGTTTGTCCCAATTTAAATACAGTAAGTGATCTAAATGTGTTTTTTTTTTTTTTTTGTCTGAAAATTCTAAAGTACATCAGTACATCGATTTCATACAATTATGCTAATCTCCATGAAGAGCAGAAACATTGTTCTTTCATTAAGTTATTGAATTGAATACTGGAATGGTGGTGGCGTAGTGGACTAAAGCACTGACCTGGTAAGCAAAAGGTTGTTGGTTCAATCCCCACAGCCACCACCATTGTGTCCTTGAGCAAGGCACTTAACTCCAGGTTGCTCCAGGGGGATTGTCCCTGTAATAAGGGCACTGTAAGTTGCTTTAGATAAAAGCATCTGCCAAATATGTAAATGAATTGGTGTGTCTTGTATAGAACTCAACAGTGTCTGTCCACTTTTACAGCTGTCTTGGTTCTGGAAGTATTTTTCATATTCATTTCTTCCATAGAGATTTCATAAAAAAGTTATATTAAACAAACCAACCAGCTCCGAGGTGAATCTCAACATTATAAACTTTGATTTGATGCAAGAAAGTGAATACACAATGATACAAGACTGTGTACTTAATGTCTTTAATAAGGACAAGAACTACAATCCCATGAAGCATTGCGAATGATGTAAGTACATAAAAAAACAATGGAAAAATATTAAAATATTGATTTAAAGTTGTTGATTATAAGTTTAGACACAAAGAAGGTCCCAGGTTCGAGTCCCGGCTCAACTGGGCCTTTCTGTGTGGAGAGACCCCGTGTTCGCGTGGGTTTCCTCCGGGTGCTCCAGTTTCCCCCACAAGTCCAGAAACATGCAGGTTAAGTGAATTGGAGACTATAAATCGTCCCGTAGGTGTGATTGAGAGTCCCCCAGCCACTGGGGTTTGCGTCAGGAAAGGCGTCCGGCATAAAACCTGTCAAATATGCAGATCACGGATGGTCCACTGTGGTGACGACTATTGGGAGCAGCCGAAAGAAGAAGAAGATTATAAGTATAGAAACAGCATAAATTCTACTATTAAACACATTTTAGCATGGCCTGATAGCTTCAACAAAAGGATATACCATTGAGTAACAACCTGTGAGTTCACGGTAGGTCTGTCTTTAAAGGTTTATAATTTATTGTGTTAACACTTTCTATAAAGCCCATATTTATAATGCATTGTAAAGGCATTATACATGCATTATACTGAAATCATAGTGTCTCATAATACACCTAATAATAAGTTATAACTACGGTTATAATACATTATAAGACTTGCTCTATTCATAGTTAGAGTATAATGCATTATAACACAAGCAATAAAGTTAATGGTATAAGTGCTGTATAGTGTAAACAGTCAAAAGACTTTATGATATGATTATATTATACAGAAAGTGGTCTTTGCCCGTCTTATAAACAGTCATAACATAAACTTGTATCATACAATAGATTACAAGTCAAACTTATATAATGGAAGTTTATAAAATAGCTCTCCAAATAAGATGCACAAACATTCAAATCTATTAAATAGAGTCCAGTATAGAATTAGTTTTAATTATTTTTTTATACTTGGGTGTGTTTACACCCAACAAGTTTAGCTGCATGTGTGATCAACATACATATTTTTGTATGTTTTCTGATATGTTTTAACCTTGTAACTTTACAAGGGTTTTTCATAATATCTCAGAATTTACATTGAATGTGTTTTATTTTGTATTTTGTGCATGTGTAATATACTGTATATAACTTCCAGCATGACTTATAATGTCATATAACCACTTAAAAATATCTTATGGATGTTTATAAGAAGACATTGCTTTTCTCACTTTACTTAAAGCATACCATTATATATATTACAAATATATAATACATTATAACTTCTGCAGATAAAATTGGATGCTGGTTGTGTTATAATGCATTATAATTTAAAGTATAACTATTAATAGTTAAGTATTAAAATGTATTATAATTGTGGTTACAATTATTTATGAGAAATTATAACATATTATAAGGTGTATTATGAGACATTACTAATGCATTATAAAGCCTTTACAATGGATTATAAATATGGGCTTCACTGAAAGTGGTACCGTTATGGTAATCATGGAAAAACATGAATGAAATTTTTACCTCTGGACCCAGACTGTTATGTTCGATAGCAGTTGTTACCTAATTATGAAATACTTGAAGGCTAAATGTTAGAACTTTAATATAATTTGTTAATATTTTCTATTAAAATAAAATAAAAATAAAATTAAATAAAGGAGAGTGTTTAACAGTTTGCTGGTTTTTGCTGTGTTATCCTTATTGGTACTGAGGATCATGATTTTGGCTTCAGTGACAAATATTTTGGTACTATAAACACTAGGGCTGAAACGATTAGTCGACGTTGTCGACAACATCGACAATAAAAAATTGTTCACCAAAATTTTCGTTGTCGAATAGTCGTTTGATGTCATTTAACGTAACATAAGATCACATTAAACTCTAATGATGATGCGTGAGAGCAGCACTGCAGTTCTGACTGAGGAGAGGAAGAATTACACAGCTCACTGTCCAGATGCACTCTAAACTTTCCAAACAGCTTCAGGTGATGTAGATCGCAAAGTATGAGGAAATTATAATGCAAAAATACAAAATAAGTAAATACAGAAGCACTCTCGTTGTGGAATAAGTGGAGCTGGAGCTCTTTAAAGGAAACACCCCGGCGTTACATCTTTAATGCAGTTATATTTAATGCGTTATAGCTTTATTAAAGTTCAAATAATACTGAAGTAGATCATGTAAATAACTACAAACTCCGAAACTGACATTTCTCTGTGCGGTCAGCACCTCTTCTATGAGTTGTGTGAATGTCCCGATCTAAGGGGGAGAGATTGAAACTGCACCCGGCTGATGCACATTCTGTCTCGGGGACGCTCATCCCTCGAGCACGCGCTTGCTGCACTGGCTTTGTTTTCCAATATAAATATCTAAAACTTCTTTAAAACAATGTATATTATCTTTAGCAGCTATACTGCAGAAGAAAAATTTGTTATCTGAGAATGTTGAATGTAATACAATAAAAATACAAATATTTTAAAATATCTAAAAATCCTTTAAAAAAGAGAAGCATTCACCTGAGAAGAAGCATATAAGATATTTAGACTTGCTTTTAGAGAATAGATCTCTACTACACACTCCCTCTCTCCAGGGCTGTATCTTTGTACCTCTGATCTATCTCACACTAGAGTTAGTCTGAGATGGCAGCTTAAAAGCCTGAGTGTGATTTTCTGCCCCACTCTCTGTATTTCTCTCTCTCTCTCTCTCTCTCTCTCTATCTCTCTCTCTCTCTCTCTCTCTCTCACACACACACACACACACACTGTATCTTCTCTCGTTCTTTGTTCTCCCTGGGCGCACACCCACACACTCTGACCCAGACAAATCCAGGAACATACAGTTCTAATACATGCACTTTCACACACAAGGGACCCGATTTGCCATCAACTGAATATATAATTGCATTTTATTCTAAAAATTATTTATAAGAACATTATTATATTTGTCATCCAACATTACAATGAAAATTTTTCATTAACACATCCTCATGTTGTTCCAAACTCGTAATACTTTCTTACTTCAGTGAAACACATAAGGAGATGTTAGGCAGTATGTTAGTTTCAGACACCATTCACTTTCATTGCATGTTTCACAATGAAAGTGAATGGTGACTGAGGCTAACATTCTACCTAACTCCAGTTGTGTATTACAGGCTTTTGATTGGATAGAACATGACGGTGAGCAAATGATTACATAATTTTCTTTTTGGGGTGAACTATCCCTTTAACAAACAAATAAAAGAATGCCAGGAAATTTGAGCTGTTCATTTGAATATTTTTATTTGTCCAGATCTCATGCTGCATGAATGCACACATATGATATGTATATTTCATACATCCAATAAAAATCCCCTTGAGTCATGTCCTTGCAAAAAAATGGCTCAGAAAAGTGAAGTTAGTTCAGAAAAAAGATCTAGCAGCATTTGTTTGCAGAGATAACACTTGGTTTGATATCTTGTCATCTAATGCAATGACATTCAGACATTTTAAGTAATATTTATCTGTATACTAGCCACTGTATGCTGCCTACTGTTATTATAAAAAAGGTATGTGATGTGAAACTATGGAAGCTGAGAGGTGCGATTCAAGAAAGAAATGAAGGACTAAACGATCAATCAATTAATTTGAAAATAAAAACACAATTTAAAAGGTGCATTTAAAAAATGATTTATTAACATACGTACAATGCATGTAGTGTGTTACATTTAATTACATTTTAAACTTGAATTAAATATGATTTATTAATGCACAATTTTATTGTTAAATACAGTTGAATTTTTAAACATGAATTTATTAAACAAATTTAAATGTGTCTATTTCTTTGTCCATTTATACACTGCAAAAAAATCAATTTCTTAATTAGTATTTATGTCTTGTTTTCTGATAAATATATTTAAACATCCTTAAAACAAGATACATTTATTTGACAAGCAAAATGGCATAAGATAGTTTGTCTTGTTTTCAGAGAAATCTAACTAAATTCAGTGAGGTCTACGCTTAAAAAAAGAAGAGAAAAAAATGTCTATGGAGTAAGAAAAATAATCTTAATTCAAAGGGAAAACAAGTTTATTTTTCTGACCCATTGGCAGATTAAGCATAAAGTTCACTACATTTTGTCAGATTTCTATGAAAACATAAACTCTTATGCCATTTTGTTTGTCAAGTAAATATATATTGTATTAAGAATATTTATACATTTTTACTGGAAAACAAGACAAAAATACTAATTAAAATTTTTTTTGTGTGTGTATGTGTGTGTAAATTAGTTGATGTATTTTCAGATTCATAGATTGATCATTTATTTCTTCATTATTTTTTAATTGGCACCTCTCGGCTGCCATATTTAACAGTGTGCAGTGCTTAGCAATAAATATTTCAAAAAGTAGTATGAAACGTTGTCACATTTCATTTTGACAAATGTAGTAGGTCATCTGTGTGATTTATGCATATAGACATTTGACACTGTGCACAGTGTACATACTGTATATCATAGACCGAGTAGTAGTAGTATGGTAGTATGCTATTCTGAACATACTCCAAAAAAGTAGTATTTAAAATGATCCTGAGTTCAACAAATTATTTGTTATCCAGGGGCCTGTTTTATGAAGATTTGAGTCAATTTGATGAACGTTTTGTTATTATGCATGAGAAAACTGAATAGAGCGGCACACTGGGAGAATCTCTTCTTTTCAACAGCCATGTAGACAATTTGTGCACCTCTGCGGCTGTTCCTGTGAGCGATTCCTCTCGATGCGCATGACTGATTCAATGTTGCCGCACCGTTAATGAGAGCTTTTCAATCCAAAAGCAGCAACTTTGTTTGAAACTTTTGTCATTTGTCATTGTAAAATACCACTCTCCCTGGACTCACACAGCATTTGACTATCTGGCGCTTTGCCTAGATGCCATTAAAACATGGTTATCCGAGCCCAGATGAGTGAAAGGTCCTGTTGGACAAGAGCAGGGTGTTGAATGACAATGACTCGGCTGCAGTGATTGACTCGGTGCGTGTTTGTGGGTTTCTCGGTTCATATTTCATCAAGTCATTTCATCCCTGCTGCTTGTATTCTGCTACCAGCAGTGTTTACGGCAGTGTAACCTAAATCACATCCAATGGCCAGTGATACACTTCATCACATATATGGTAGCACTGCAGTTTAAAGGGATAGTTTACACAAAAATGTAAATTCTGTAATCATTTACTCACCCTCATGCCGTTCCACCCCCAATATGACTTTTTTTTATTCCGTGGAACACAAAAGGAGATGTTAGGCTGAATGTTAGTCTCTTAAGAAGGCTAATTCAGAAGACAGAGTGCCCTATTTTAAGAGCGCTAGTGCTATGCCATAAGTCGTAAGTGCAAAGTCAGTGGGCATGGCCATGAAGTTTTGGTATTTTCGTGCAAACATGCGCTAAGTGTAGGCACATGTTGGTTTGGCGAAATTGCAAGCGCAACGCGCTAATGGGCTGGGTCAAGTGCAATTTAATTTGGAGTTTCTTCTCCGACACCATCTGCATCCTATTATATAGTCCATTCCCTAAAGCAACAGTGATATAAACAAAGACAGCACACTCGGAAGAAGTTGGAAGTGTAAATGGACTGTATGCAATGAATTAGAAGAATAGAAAGAATAGAAATATGGACTGCGTCCTTATTGAATGTCAGGTATATTTCTATGACAGTGAAACGCTCCTTTTTATATGCATGGAAAATGTGGTTCTCGTCAGGAATTGGATTTACGTTCCGTTAAATTATAGAGAATGTAAGTATTATTAATCATTTTCATCTACTGATACAAATCATGGCTAGAATTAACCGTGATGGTATCTGCACGCACTTCACTTCTACCAGTCGATTTTGAAAAATTCTATTCATTTATTGAAACACGAAAACCTTTGGCAAATATTATTTTTCTAAATTCATATTACGAAAATATCATCAAAATAACGCAGTGGTCAAAAAAACGTCTCCAACTTCTTCCACCGGCCCCTATTGCAGTGACTTAAAAATCACTCTAAGAAAAAAGGTGGAAAAATAACAATACAAATTAGATGATAAATACAATTTTAAATATAATAATAATAATAATAATTGAAAAATAAACCATGACCTAAAGATAGTTAATAGGAGTGGGAATAAAATCGGTTCTGTTATAAATCACAATTCTTGATTTTCTTGAACAAATGATTTTAAAATCATTTCCTTGAAGGAAAATCTTTATTTTTTTTATTTATATTTTTTTATTAAAAAAAATAAAATAATAATAATAATAATAATAATACATATTTAGTTTAATGCTAATACAATGATTGATAGATAAATATAGGAAGCTATATTTTTGCTGAGTTCTACATGAACAGGTTTTCTTTCTGAGAAGTTTCCTCTCTTTAATTCTTTACATTCAGTCATTTAATGCACCGCTGTTGCAGCCATCAAAATACTGCTTGTTCACTGTTGGACATCAAATCATCTGCTGTGGGTAATGTTACTGTTAGTATGCATAATCCATGGGTTTATTTGTGAGGTGCTGTGGAGAGTATTTCTCAGGAATCATTCTGCAGATTCTTTCTGACACTGTTTTAATAAATAGTTTAGCTGTAAAAAGTCAAATCAAACTATTGGATGCCGTAAACTACATGTCCACACAATATTTAAAATCTAACAGCTGTGCACTTCTGAATGCAGAGCCAATCGTCATGTTACTTCAAGTGCTCCGGTTACTTGAAGCACGTCATATGTGTCCAGGATGCGCAAAAGCGTATTGAAGTGCATCGTTCAGGGAGCTTTCACACTGGGCACGTTTGCTGCGGTCCGATTCTGAGTGCGATTGTTCCCGGTACCCCCCGCAGCTTTGGTCTGGTTTCACACTCACTTGATTCTATCGAACCCCAGTCCATTTGCATTCATCTTACGTCATCACAAACACGTATGGAGAACACTACGCGACTCATCATACTTTTTGTTTTTTTGTTATTTTGGTGCCATTATGCACAGCAGAGTGAACGACAACTGCGTATATGTGCGCTTCATGGTGTAACTCATCAGATGTCCAGGGGAAGGCGGCTTGCTGCTGCTCGCAAACTGCATTTTTTGAGGAGCTAGCTGATTGCAAGGAATTCATTTTCATCTTTGTTTACACTGCACGCTTACTCACACTCGTGTCCAAGGTGAAGTTATCGCCACTGTCATCTCCTATTATACCCTATATTTATAACCTATAATAGTATTTATATATAGTATTTATAAGGTGTATAGATAGATAGATAGATGTCGTCATTGGCTAAAACGCACATGCAGATTACTTTACTTCCTGAACGAGTGCGCACCCGAGTCCGAGTTGCTTTCACATTCACGCGAATCGCGCTACAGTTCCATTGCAACCGAATTCAGACCACCTCCTACAGGTAGTCTCGGGTTCGGTACCGCTGTGCGCTCCCCGGTCCGCATGACAGCTTTCTCATTACCAATTTTTCATGCAAACCGTACTGTGTTTCGAACTAAACTGCCAGTGTGAAAGCACCCTCAGAGTCCGTGATGCGCTGTATTTGAACTTTTCATGTTTCTTACTTTTCTTACTTTAGTAGTTTTGTGGGATAAGTTTTGTAGGTTGTCGTTATTTAGCCTATTTAATTGTTGAATATCTGTTAGTTAAATGTTAGCTAAGCTGTGCTTAGTATCCATATGTCCTTATGAAACACATCTGATTGGATAACATGGACATATAATGCAGCCTAATTATACATGGGTTCCTTAACACTGACTAGTCAACTAATAGCTCAGACAATGCATTATTGTTACAATGTCGATTAGTAGTTTTAAATTGGTAGTTTTGCACATCCCTACCTGCAAATTCTTTTTTACAGGGTGAAACAAATGTCATTACAGACACAACTGTTCTTCAAAAGACATTTATTGCTGGGAAAAACACGACTAAATATATCAAAACATCAAATCGCAATACTTACAGATTCGCAATACTTAAGAAAATCGCAATACATATCAAAAAGCCATGTAAATATCATTGTAATATCGAATCGGGAGGTCTGTGGCAATTCCCAGCCCAAATAGTTAAACACAAATCTTAGAAATATTTGTTTCATAAAACGGCTACAACAGGGACATAATTTAATGTTCCACTGTATTTTCAGAGTTTGGACATGAACTTTATTACCACCTGCTGGTGGAACCTTCAAACTGCAAATGCAGGAACTGAAATTAGACTTTGCGCTGAAAACAGACATGGTTTTGAAATGTCACACAATGACCTATTTCTCAGGAAAATAGCAAATTGCGCTTTTTTGGCACTTCATTACTATACAATACACCCACAGTTTGCGTGCATACACCCACAGATAGTACAAACGCTCCTACGCCCACTTGCGCTTTGTGCTGGCATAAAAAATTGTGCTTAGAATTAGCACTCTCACGAAAATTGGAAAATACAAAAGTTATTTGTTTTATAAACTCATTACTTGTCTAATTTGGTATTTCCCCTAAGGAATATTAGGAGAAACATTTCAGACAGAGTTGAAACTTAATATAGCAAAACAGCTGAGAACTCAATTACATCTCATGCATGAGCAATAAAAGAGCAACCTTTTAGCAGTCAAAATTATCCTCTGGGAATTAAAGATCCAAAGATTGAAAAGATTACTTTAATTAAACTAGATTTGTACTGTGGTTTATGAACATGTTCATGTCACACTTAAGAAAATCCAAACTTTTCTCTTGTGAAATCAGACTCCTAGGACCCAATTGTTCAATTTCGTTTAAATAACTCTACTCGCTCCTGCTCTGTTGAGAGGCGATTAAACTGTCATCAGAAAGCTAATTTTCTGATTCATACTTCTCTGAGCGATTAATGAGTTTATTAGTCATGTCAGAGCCTTAAATGTAAGACGGTGTGCTGATCACTGTCATATAATCGCCTTCAGACATCTCTGCTTATGTAGGCATTTCACTCGCCATTTATTGAACGATCTCCTCAACAATTGTATGAGGAACAATACGAACGGGCCCACCCCCACTAACTCACATCAGAGAATGAGAGAGAGAGGAATTGGTCATGGTGCTGATAATGGGGGCACCATTCTGCCTTTCTATCGCTATTTAGACAGAACCATTACTGTAATGCACCACCCAATGGAGAATAAAAGAGAAGCAATTTCTCTAGGGCTTTATCTCACTCCTCTACTCTTTTCTCCTCTCTTGAATAATAAAACAGGCCAGGCGTTAAGGCTGGAGTCTCTTTTACTCGGTTTGAAAGTTTAGTGTCCTTCTCACCTCATTACCACCCACAATATTCAAACCACTTGTAAGTTTACAGATTAAAATGTCTGTTAATGAACCCCAGAGTTCACTATGTTCATCGCTTTGATTAAGTCTGATAGACTCATTTATAGATAGATATATTAACACTTCTGTACTCTCATCCAGTCTGATTCTGTCTCACAGATGTGAAAGAAGCACAACTGGAAGTAAGTGGTGCATCCATAATTAATGAGAATAAATGACTTGGCTGCTGTGTCTCGATTGATGTTTGGCTGGTTGATGTTTAGGGGCAGAGGGCAAGAGTCTGTCTTCCTGGAAATTGTCCATTTATTTCACTTCCTGCGGGGTTTGTAGGTTCCAAATGGGCAGATCTATAAAGAAAGGGAAAGATTTCTTATTGACAATATGCTGTACAACACCAAATGTGAGCAGAACATGAAACACAGAGTGAAAAAGAATGTACATAATTGTTGTGTGAATTTATTTTTCTGTGTAACACCAAAGCAGAATGTTCACACTGCTCTTTTCCATATAATGCAAGTGAATTTGGACAGGGGCTTTCAAGCTCCAAAAATGACACAGAAGTATCATGAAAGTGTCCATATGATTTCTGCGTCTTCAGAAGCCATACGATAGCTTTGTGAGGAACTGACTGAAATTTTTGCTGTTATTCACTGAAAATCCTCCCTCTCCTGTAATTCTTATTAGGACAAAAAACACTTACTGGGCCTCATTCATGAAACTTTCATAAATATATGAGTAAATTGTGAGTAATTTGTGCATAAAATGGACCTTCCACTTTTCACCGGATTCACAAAGGCTTCGTTAGTAAAACGTCTGTATGTTAGTACATTCCAACCATTCGTAAAGAGGGGGCTTGCACGTTCATTCACAATTATCATAATCCACGCCCATGGAAAAGCCATATAAAGGAGAGACTCGCTAATAAATTCTGTAAACATCTATAAAATAAATTCAAGCAGTAATGTTTCTAAATAAATATAGGCTATGGTTTAAAAAGAAAACAAGTATCGGCCTGTCCTACAGGCGATATAGGCGACTGCCCTGGGCTTCAACATGACCGTGTGGACCTCATAACAAAGCGAAAATTTAATAAACTCTGCAAGACAAGCCAATACAATGGCTTTTATTGTGAAATAATGTAATGCCGTTTATTGTGAAATTACTTACATGTCGGAGCGCATATCTGTATGATTGAATCAACTCAGCACCTCGCGTGGACCTCATTATTTGACATACAAATCACAATAATGGTGACAACCAAAAACAACATATTAAGCATAAGATGAGCTCTGAAAAATCACAAAATGACAAATAACTGCAAGTTACAGCAAATACAATAACAGTAGCGTAAATAAAATTGGCAAACAGTAAAGCTATGAGCAGTATATAGTCATTTGCATAATTTATTCATACCGCAAAGCATTTCTGGGTGCAGTAGTGCGGCTTGCTGAATAATGCTCACGCCTGATAAAAATGCAGAAAATAAGTCATGAACAATATTACTTTGTAGCTAGTTGAGTCTTTGAGACTTCGTTTAAAGGATAGCAGAAACAGCACTTGTCAATGCATTGGGCTTTTCACTTTTCCTCAAGAATAATCTGGAGAAGGAATTAAAACACTGCAGATATAAAGATGCAACAAACTCACATAGAGTGAAAATATGAGCAATTAATCTGCAAAACATCTGCAAAGTTCTACACTTTAAGAGGTATGTTTATTTTGTTTTACATATATTTATATTTGTTTAAATATATTATATATATATATATATATATATATATATATATATATATATATATTCTGGCTAAATTTGTTTTCATTGATTTTTTAAAAATAAACATTTACACATAGTTATGTGGGTAATTGACATGAAATTAGGCATTGTCATCAGTGCTGTGTGACACTTTCTTCATCTAACTATTTTAAACAACATTTTATGATCTTGTATAGCTATATATACATATATCATATATTATTATTATACTTGTTGTTTCCACAACCTCATATTAACTAAGACAATAGTTTATTTTCACTTCTAGAAAAAAAATTGAAAGGTGATTAAGATCTTAAAAAATATTTTTTTTTTAAGTGGCAGTAAACAGTGTGTCTCACATCTAATCTTACCACACAAACAACAGTGCAGTTGATCTGCTGCTTTCAGAGGTGTTGATACTCATTAATCTAGTGATCTGTCAACGGGCCAGATTAACAGTGTCCTCACACCAGAGGTGATTTGGGTGTCATGTTTGTGGTCGGCTCTTACCGCACTCTTATTCAGAAACATACACGCATTCTTGCATTACTGTGGAGGTAACAAGCATTGCTATATAGGTAGATAGATATATATACTACAGAAACTTGCTCAGCAAGGTTGTTTTGCTCATTACTGTTGCTCCGGCATGACAGTAGTTGACTAGAAATTGTAAACTGACTGTAGAAAAAGACAGCTTATGTTAATGGCCGCTATTGCACCCCTTGTGACAATGCTGAAAATGCAACATTTACATTTATTCATAGGGATGGGATGATATATGGAACATCCATATACCGCGGACCAAAAAAATGACAACAACAACTCGATATTTAGAAATTTGCAACATTGTTTTCTGTCCATGTTTCATTTATAAATGAAATGACCTGTCAAACATCATAATCTCTCTATCACTTGATTTTACCACAACTGCGCTTTTTTTCTACACTTTTTACAGGGTTCACACAAGGTCCTTGAAGTGCTTGAATTTAGATTTTAGAAATATAAGTACTAGAATACCTGTAAAATCGCCTTGATTTGTTGAAAAGTGCTTGAGATTAAAACAACATTTCTTCCATGTAATGTGTTTCCATCAAAGATGAAATCAACGCACTCCGCTTTTATTGAATAATTTGTCTTTAATTTCCTTTCTGTTCTTTAACAGATAAAAAAGTAAAAAAAAAAATATACATTTAAATCCCAAATTGCACAAATGCGCTAAAAAACTAAAACTTCTCTCACGTTAATAAACCGGGACACTGTGTGTGCGAGTCTGTGAGATGCGTTGATCTCTTAAAGTGACAGTTACCTTTATAGCACTTGTAAAACAAGCGAATGTAAACTCAGTGTTATTACTTGTAAATTATACACATTACATTATTCAAAAAATGTATATCTCATATCATAATTACTATACTGTATATACAATTTCATGACATAATATCAATTGATAGAATTTTGATGTTTTTAAAAAAGTTCAAATGTGATTCTAATAACGATGGCAAACAAATTATATATATATATATATGTATACACACACACACACACACACACACACACACACACACACACACATATATATATATATATATATATATGTATTTATACCTTCACACACTTTTTCAGGGCAGGTTCTGTTCAGTTCTATTGCTTGTTCTGTACATGACCAGCCTGAATATACCCCACTATTTTTGAAGGCTTATTTGTTTGTGATCTCAACTCTTATTATTTAAACTCAGAGCATTTATATTGTGTATTAAATAACTTATACTATTAAATAACTTAATAAATTATAATGTGCGTTTTGTGCAAATGTTTTAAAAAAATAAACAACATTTTCTGTCATAATTTGTCATTTAATTGTTATTATATTGAATCGAGGTTATATCGAATCGTGAACCTCATATCGTATATCGAACCGAATCGTGTGATAACCATATCATCGTATCCCTATTTCTTCATCTAGTAGATGCTTTTATCCAAAATGACTTCCACAAAAGTGTGGAATACAACAAAAATAATTCATCCTGAGGCAATAATATGAGAAGTGTTGCAATAGAAAGTTTCAAATTGCTCTGAAAAATTTAGAAGTAGAGAGGATGGTGAGAGACAGTTTTTTTTTTTTTTTTTTAAGAAAAAGAAAGTTCATTACAGACAGTTCCATTGCATTATGAATTAAATCGACAATGCAGCGATGCATGAAATCAAGCATAGCTAGTATAAAAGGTCATTGTTTTCAATGTTACAATACTTTCTTACTTTCCCAGTTTAATACTGTGACCAATGGAACGTGGGGAGAGTTTACAAGAAAACTGTTACAACTAAAAGTTATTATTTTCGGAATTCATTAAGGTGATGCTAATGGTGCAGAAATTGCACACGTCACCTTTAAGAGGGCAGTTTTTGCGGTTCAGTTGTCAGTAGACATCTTCAAAAATGCTAATTCTCATTTCTCACAAACAGACAAATACATTCCACTGTTTGGCTTTTGATCCAGCTGCATTCAGCTTTATCCATCCAAGACAATTACACAAATACTCATTTAAATCAAATGCTGGTCTTTGCTGATGAGTCTGCAAAGTGCTTTGAAGCTCCAGTTAAAACTTTATATCATTAAATCATGAGATTGTAATGAAGTATTTATACAGTACGCCGGCAGACCGATGCTCCTCTTGTCATGGACTAGAAATGTTTGCATCATGCATGAAATCGTGTTTACATGAAATCTTTCTTTGCAGTTGGTGAAATCTAGATTAATTTTTGGTTACAGTTCAAAATGGAGCAATAGACTCGACCAAAACTCAAAGCAGATATCACTTTTAGAGTGAAAAGGGGGTATATATGATGAGGCTGGGATTTTTTAGAAAAAGAGACATTCAGAGGTTGTTCATACACCTGTGATTGGCAGATGACATGAAAATGCTCTGTTTTGTGTTATGGTAAGGTAAGGTATAGTGAGGGCCAGAGGAGCCAGCAATTGCTTTTCTCTGCCTGAAGAACACACATGAAAGTCAACACTGTAAATATTGCAGTAGGCCAGCATACTAGTGGGCATCACATGAATGTGAATCTGTGATGCTTATCCTTTATGATACATCAAGTGTCAGAGGTCATCAGGCAAGGTGGCCCTCGGAAAATCAGTCATGAGATGAAGGCTGACCTCTGCATGACCCTGTGTTTGCCCAGTGATGCTAATATATGGAGCAGATAATCTTGAAGCTTTTGAGTGAGCAATGTTATGTTTTGGATGCTGGTGTGCTGGTTTACCCAAAAATGAACATTCAGTCATTGTTTACTCACTCATGTGTTGTTATAACCCCATATGACTTTCTTTCTTTTTCTGAACACAAAGGGAGATGTGATGTCATACAATGGCGGTTTATAGTGACCACCTCTTCAAGCTTCAAATCAGACTCATGATTGTTAGGAAAGCATACAGTAAGGTTTGGTGAGAAACAAACCGAAATCGAATGTATTATTTAGTGAAAAATTCATGAGTCTGCATGTGAGCTTTAGAGCTCCTTGCATGAGAGCAACAATAGTTACGCTGCCACTCACGAGGTGGGGCGTTCAAGCGAAAACTCATTTTGTTTAGCTTCAACAGGACCACCAGAGATATTAACCACAGAAAACACAACATATCTGCACACAAACCAGAGAGCAGAACATACAAACAAGTCTGAAGAGTTTGTAGTCGAAAAATAGATGCATTTCTATGCCAAGCCATATTTCCTCTTCTATGGTAATCCAAGTTTTTGTCCTAAACAGCTGCTACGGGACATTCTGTTTATCGCTTGTTTTTTATATCTGGCATTGCGCCAGGTAAAACTGTCCGCTATGAACTGGCACCAGTCCAAAATCATTCTGATAACATTATATTGAAGCCAGCATCTCACTTGCCGGTTAAAACTACTTGATTTTGACCGAGAAAGTTACACCTACCAACTGTTTTCGTGAAGGTCTCACACACACACACCTGTTCAGAACAGAGGTGGCAGACATTTCTGTTCCCTCCGCTTTTCTCTCCGGTTCTTCCACCACTTTTGGTAAGCGAAACCTCCAAAGAACTGTGGTCTCCTGTACTCTCTGTCTGACTGTAGTATCTGGGTGTGTATGTGTAGCTACCTTCAGCCTCCTTCATGACACTTTTTGATTGAGGACTCCGATTCAAACAAATATGGCTAGGCATAGAAATGCATTTTTTCGACTACAAACTCTTCAGACATGTTTGTAAGTTCTGCTCTCTGGTTTGTGCGCAGCTATGTTGTGTTTTCTGATGTTAATATCGCTGGTGGTCCTGTTCAAGCGAAACAAAACGAGTTTTCGCTTGAATGTCCAAAACAAAACTCATAATGTCTATCATTATCTACACATTGCCATATTAACAACCATCCAGTAATTAATCAGATTTAAGTCTCACACTTAAGTACACTTGACACAGTAACTAGTTTTGGTTCATTTCGAAACTTGTTCATTCACTGAAAAGTACCGTCTGGTAAGTAATTTGTTTGGGAGGTAGCACTGCATATTTTGTGCTGTAGATTCAAATGAACCGGCTCATAAGAGTCATTTCATCGAGAATCGGACTACACTGTTCACGCTGTATGTTTCACACTGTAGATTCAAAAGAACCAACTCATAAAAGTCATTTGTTCGGAAATCAGACTACACTGTTCGCTCTGAATCAGATTGCACTGGTCGCTCTGTATGTTTCGCACTGCTGATTTAGTAGCGGTGTTGCAATGCTTCTGAATGGTAGCATAGGAAACACTGTCCGCATCAGGGGAAAGAATGCATGTTTGAGAACCGTTAACAGAACCGAAAGTCATGAAAATCATTCTGTTGCGGTATTTACAAATTTAAAAAAACAAAAAAACTAAATATGTTTTCAGTTCTTAACCCTGCTCAAAATAAGAAGAAGAAAAATAATCATAAGTAAATAATATTTTATTATCCTAACATAAAAAAAAAAATAGTTTTGGGAGTAGAATTAGGGTTTGGAATAGGGCTAGTCTGTAGTTATTATAATTAGCTTTGTTTAAAAACAATAGAAGTTTTTATATATAGAACCTGGCAGTGGTCTGCATTCTGAACACACACTACAGCACAGGAGGCTGACCATAATGACATCCATTTTGCTGACATCAGTGCCATGAAAATAGCGAGAGAGAGCCAAAGTGAGCAAGATAATTAGAGGAAAGGAAAATGACAAGGTCCCATAGACTCTCTCTCTCTCTCCCCACACACACAAAAACTGGTAGCAAGACAGTTCCTGCCAACGAAAAAATAAAGACATTGTCTTGAGAGAGGGCAGGGCTTTGCATTATGCATCTATAGCCAGAGACAGGGGCAAACAAAGCAGGCAGCACGTTATGATATATCTGCTCTTCCCTGCGGTGCGCAGGATGGCTTGAATCTTTAATTACGTTCACGTCAGCACTCCGCTTCTCTGCTGGCATGCTTTCACCGGGCTCAATTTGTTTGGGTTACCATGACTCACATTCTGTCAGAGCATTTAATTATGCTTCTGATACATCCTAGGAGATGGAGCTCTCATGCCGTATAAACAGTTTATACATATCTCGAGTACAGCCGACCAGAGTGCTTTGGTAATAGGGGAAATAGAATTCCATCATATAACCCATATTTATTGTTTTAACCATGAGGGGTGTGACCCAGCTCACTTGGAGCAACATTATTCGGATCATACTCAAATGTGTTGTTGTTCAAACACTTGCTGCGTTTACACTTCTCATGCACATTTGAACGGCATCTTCCAACACATAAAATTAAGTGTTTATTAGCGCATAATTCGGAAAGTGAATACGTTAGAAAACTGAAAACAGAGTTTCAAATGGAAAGTTATTATTATTCACCAGGACAACACAACTATTATTGTGATATTTTACTTAACACATAGCAAGAATAAGAGCTATAAAAAAGTCAAATTTTTTAATATGAAAATATGAGAGATTTTTCTTTTATAATGGTGTAATATTGTGTGTTTTAATGTTTTTTTCTCTCTGTCTCTTTCCCCTAGGCATGCCCAGTTTTATTAAGACTCCTGAAGATCAGACAGGAATCTCTGGAGGGGTGGCATCCTTCGTTTGCCAGGCGGTCGGGGAGCCTAAACCACGCATCACCTGGATGAAGAAGGGCAAGAAAGTCAGCTCGCAACGCTTTGAGGTGTGTTTTTGTGTGCATGTTAAAGAGATGTGCTTGATTTGTTCCGGCGCTCTGATCACATGTGATGTTTTGCATCTTGTGTGAGATCGGCCTGTTTCCTTACAGCTGTTTTTTTACCAGAACATTTCATCTGACTTAACAAAGGACCTTCCTGCTCCTCACCTATGACTGAACTTTACATGCTGTAAAAGGCATTACATAATGATACAGCACCACTCTTTGATTAAGATCATGTGTGGGGAGTTTTATCTTTTATCGTAAGCTGTTCTGAGGTCCAGAGAATGCCAGGGAAGTGTCAGGTATTTCCTTGTGTTCCATACAGGTTCCATACAGCCATGCTGATATTTGTACAGCAACTTACCAACACATTACGTCACATGTGTTACATACGAATCTCAGAAATCAAGTACAGTGAGTTCAAATTAAGTGTGTGGTCTGCAAGTACTGTATGCTCCATCCCAAGTTGACCCGCAATACACTTTAGATAAGTTAGTGAAACGACTGGGAATTGTATATCTAATTAGGCAGCAAGGTCAAATATACTGTCAGGAAGATTGGACTCGCTCGGTTTTAAGCTGTCTGGCCCTTTAAGACTTCAGTGTAAACGGCCACTGTTGTGATTGTCTAACATCGTGCAGCCCTTCCAATACAGCCATATTTGAAACTCAATCCGAAGAAAATGAACAAACGCAACACAACACTATAAAGCTACATTTCAGGGTTAACACATAACGTACACCCAACATATTTCATCTGAATGTATCAAACAGCACTATAAACTATCAGACAGTCATGACTTTTAAAACATTTGTGAATGGAATTGGTTACTTACGGTTTTTCAGGTCCAATAGTCCAATTTTAACTGTCCCATCTTTCAATAACAGTTCCTTTGCAAAGCTTGAATAATACTGTGACTGTTTCACAAGCAATCCACACTGATATGAGCCAAAAATACATACAGTCCACGCTGAAATCTTCTGAATATGCAAACTTAATACAATCCACGGTGATGTTGGGGTGCTTCAACAGGCCAAAGCAGAGACGCTGGTCTTCACCAGAGTGACGTCTCGCATTTTCCTGGTTTGTTTACACATAGAACGGCGTGTGTTTCTCCCAGTCAGTGGCAGGAGCAGAATGAGATGCGTTTTTAAAAGTTGTGCTTGTATCGCTCTTATAACACGGAGCACATCGCCGGTGTTGTGCAGAAACGCATCAATACAATCAAAGATGTCCATCTAGTGCCTGTTTACAAAAGACAGACCGTTAAAAGTAGCAGAGATTGGTTCAAAAACAGTCCAGGACGCCTTCAAAACAGCACAACATCAAGACAGCAAACAGCAAGATGAAACAGAATGTGGGTCTCCATTTTAGAGTTATAACTTTGCATCTTTTATTTATTTATATTTAGTTTCTCCCTTTTTCTCCCCAATTTTGAATGCCCAGTTCCCAATGCGCTCTAGGTCCTTGTGGTGGCATAGTGACTCGCCTCAATCCGGGTGGCAGAGGACAAATCTCAGTTGCCCCCGTGTCTGAGACCATCAATCCGCACATCTTATCACATGGCTTGTTGAGTGCGTTAGACGTAGCACGTGTGGAGGCCCACGCTATTATCCGCGGCATCCACGCACAACTCACCACATGCCCTACCGAGAGCAAGAACCACACATTACAGTGACCACGAGGAGGTTACCCCATGTGACTTTACCCTCCCTAGCAACTGGGCCAATTTGGTTGCTTAGGAGACCTGGCTGGACTCACTCAGCACGCCCTGGATTCGAACTCGCGACTCCAGGGGTGGTAGCCAGACATTGCTTCGTTTAACGATCAATGCAGTTCATCTAGTGAATGTTTATGTAGAAAAACAATTAAAAGTATGTGTAAGTCCACTTTGGATGAATCTCCCATGACAGGCCCATCTCTCTCTTGTCTGACTGAGTGAGTGCCAGTGGGCGTGGCCAAGGGTGCAACGATGGAAAAATAGGCTTTGATGGCTTGCTGAAATGGCAGTCATATGCAGATGTATTTGGTCCTTGTGACGTCACAAGTTCCACAGATTCCAAACTAGCTGTTTACGCAGCTGCGTTTAAATAAATGCTCTTTTTCTATTAAGGAGGAAGTTTTGAGTTCTGAAACGTACAGTATGATTTTATAGTACAATGACATCTTATATGTCAAAAGATCCTCATGTCTTAAAAACATGCCAGCAAACCCGATGTCAGCAAATCTAAACGTACAAAATGATTGATAGGCAGAAAACGCTTTTAATTGGCTTAAAACATGGGCACTCCCCTGACCTTTTTTTGTTGTTGTTGCTATTTACAGAGTCTAGGGGCTCTCACGGGAAAAGGTGTGATTTCTCAAGACCTTTTTTTCAAAGATACTGTCAAGTAGTAGGGATATTTTATGTGTGGAATTCCAAAACAGAAAAAAATAAAAAAAATAACATTAATCATTGCAAATTGGAAAATAATTGTAAAAAGACTGGTGACCAGAGTGGTGGCCAGAAGGTATATAGGCTCAAACCAGTGTTCTTCAATGAACAAAGAGCCATTCATTCATGATTCGGGCTACGCTGGTAGCGCTGTTATTTGTTTTTGCATGCAACCAGCAAGGACAATGCAAAAGAAAGATGTGTTATCTATTTATTGTCAAATATATTATTAATCATTCTCTCTTGTCACGTACAATTCACAAGCTTACAATTCAGCTAAAATACAGCTAGGGACCTGGGCTAGTTTTCACATGGGGAAGTTGTCACAAGTGCTACAGTATATCTCAGTAACTCTAAGTTGGAGTCAAAAGTCCAATTGCGCAAATGTGTGTTTACTCAAACATCAAGTTCAAAACCCTCTTAAATATGAAAAAATAAAATAAAATAAAATATGTGAATTCTACCCTCCAAAGAAAATTTTCACTATAATTTTTGTTATAGATTTTGGGTAAACATGTGGGCACTATTAAACCACACTAGCATACACTAAGGCAAGGGTCAACTATATTATAAAAGCAGATTTTTACCAAAACGTTTATGTTCTTAGGACAAAAGTATTTTTCATGACAGTCAAAAGGCATGTTGTTTTAAATGTCATAAATGTATGTAATTCATCAATTTAAATATTTTTTACGTTTTCCTTTTTTATTGGTTCATATATGGTTTTGCACCTAAGAATTATTATTTTTATTTTTTTTATTTTTTTGGCTGAAACACCTGTTATAGGCTGCTTAATGCAGGTGCAGATTTAAAAAGAGGTGTAGAGAGGCGTAGATGTCTATGAAATGTACATCATTTTTTGGGCAGTAACTGTGAAAATGTTCATCAGCTTTTTGTAGCCAAGGTTTTAAGGTATGTCGCTATGCAGAAATTAAAGTTAATAAATAAATTATATGAAATATGAGTGTTCACTCAAGTAAAAAGTGTGGCAACTAACTCTAGTCTCCATATACAGTATGTTGTGCCATGGCACAGTGCTGCTCCTGAATAGCGGTGCAGGAAACACTGACTATTACTCTTGTGCCCTTGAGCAAGATCCCTAAAGTCAGGCTGTTCTAGGTGAATTGTACTTTTAATAAGTGGACTGTGATGTTGCTTTGGATACCAGCTGTCATCTTTAAAACGGAGTCCATGTTACGAATGCCAGTCCACACCATTGCTCTGAATCCATATAGGCATCATCACACCTCTCTTCTGTCTGCTATGGCACTGACGAGCTGAAGAGTGACTCATGCCACTGCTGACTAGTCTGTGGTGGCTCCTGCTTGGCCTCAGCCTGTCAGATGTGGCATTTTTGTGGAGTGAGGACAGAAGGTCTGACAGGTCATCGTGGTCTCTGGCCAGTATTAGAGAGCCTGTCTTTCAATGTCCTGCCACTCATGCAGTTTTTGCCACTGCTGGCAGTTGCAGCAGCAGTACAGGTGGCAAATTTGAAACAATCTTACTGTCCTGCCCTGTCGTGGTCACTATAGGGTGACCGGATCTTGGACAGTCATCTATCCTGCTGGTCTACTATAAAAACTTTTGCAATCCTGTAGCATAAACTATATAGCATCTGGCACTAAGGACCCTTCCATCGCTCTGGCACAGGTGTTAGGTCTAACAATTCTACAAAATAGTAAATAGTCAAATATTGGCAGATAAATCAACATGGCTGGTGTGTCTGTCTAATACTAGTAGGCTTGGGATAGATGCCTTTTTCACGCATCGATAATCTGAAGATTTTCCTGATGATTATCGATATATATTTTAGGATTTCTTTTTTCATATTTAAATTGGGCTGCTCGTTGCAAAATAGTCTGTCTTTCCAAACATATTTCTCAACACAAATTTGGTAAAGTGTGAGCGGCAGGGTAAATTAAAGGAACACTGGACAAGCCTGGTGGACGACATGGTGCGTTCTAAAACTCAAAACAGTTTCTACGAAGGTATGCACACACTGCCAACTTTCAGCGTCAAAATTCTGAACACCAGTTTCATACATTCACCTGCAAACGGATCAACGTCACTTTGTTCATTCTTGAAGAATTACAAAAGCCTTCATAACTTTGTACTGTCATCTGCTGTGCCACATCAGCTCGTCCTGTGTGAGTGTGTGTGTGTGTGTGTGTGTGTGTGTGTAATACCTCGACCGGCTTCAGTAAATGTTATTACGCCTGTTGTTTGTTGTTAACCATAGCTATTGTTTATTGCAAAGATCATATCTGGCTTTTAACAAAAATGCATAAAATTAAAAAAGGCAAAAGATTTAGCCAGTTCATATTCTCAAATCTTAAGTAAAAAAAGTAAAACGAGAAAAGAAACGCTTCAGTAGATGGTTCAGTGTAAACCGTAGCCTATACTGTTGTACTACGAACTAAACCAGTGTTTTTCATTAAATACTGTTGTATGTACACACCTAATGCTTATACAGTGAGACGCTGATAAGAGAGCAAGATACAATGGTTCACTCCGAACACGTGCACTACACGGATATCTTTATTCGTTTTGAAGCGTCTGTTTTAACACAAGGATGCGATCAGTCCGAACGGCCTGTAAATCATCGTCAGTGCTTGAGACACATCCAAAATTCAAATGCGCTTTTACACCCTGTCTACACCGGGCGTCAAAATGAACGTTCTAAACCATTTATTTGTCTTGTTTGCAAGAGTGGTGCCAGAGCGTGCTGCGCAAAATGGCCATTTACTGTCGGTGCTATGCAACACAGTTTACACATCTAATCTGATAACACTAGTACAATAAATTGTGCTTCTTTACCTCAGATTACACTAAAAAACGAAATTTTCCTGGCTTGTTTTCCTGGCACATGCACATTCTTGAATTGATTGGCAGGTGGTGTCTGTATCTAAAATGTGATTGGATCTTTTACTTGTAAGGCGGGACTTCCTTTTCTACATCTGTTGACTGTTGGGTGTTCCAATTTCTCCCGTTCATTTGAATAGAATTGGCCCATCTCTGCTAAATAGTCTGTGACTAAACAGAGATTAGCTGTTTTAACGGAGGTCATTTACATATAGATGCCTTAGCCTGTTTAATTGTAAGGGTCACAGAGAGGGTGAAAAATTGTCTAAAACTAAAATATGACAATATGAAAATATTAAAAATAATAAACTTTGTTTTTTAAACCTACTGACAGCATAAGTTGAATATGCTATTAAAATTCAAATGTCCTTTAAAAAATATTCTCATTCTAGAGAATGTTGCATTTGTTTTTTTCCACCATTATAGTCAGTACGGTGCTCTAGCAGTGCAGCAGGAGTGCTCAGGTTGACTTTGATTTGGCAGCCAACATAAAAACAGGGAGAGGTTGATGGCAACCCAGGCATGAGGGCTCCCTGAGATGAGCCGCCCTCACACTGTCAACGGAGCTGATTGAGCGTGAACAAGACGAGGTCTGACAGCACCAGCATCTCTGTTCACTTAAACCCTCTGTGTCTCAGACACTCAATGCAGATATTTCTCTTTTAGTGTAACGATAATCGTGTGTTTATACATGATTTGATCTCGCTTTATTTTTGACATTGCTGTCATATAAAAGTGAGTACATTTGCTTCCTACTGGGTTTATCACTTTTTGGTGCTCAAGTTAAGCAGTCAAAATTACTCATTTCTGTTATAATTTGGCTAATAACCACAAAGAAATAACATTTAACTGGAATCAGTCTCTAAAGTTAACATTAATTTCTTAGCATTACAATTTCTTGTTTACTTGTGGTATCTGTGATATTTGATTGAAGACGTTGGGATATTGGCAAATCTGAGCGCAGTTTGAGATATTGTTGAGAACTCCTTTGAAACGCTCAGAAACGCTGAACTATATAATTTTATCTGTTTGTTTGTTAGGTGATAGTGTTTGATGACGGCTCAGGCTCAGTTTTAAGGATTCAGCCATTACGGACACATCGAGATGAGGCCATTTACGAATGCACGGCCACCAACAGCATGGGAGAAATCAACACCAGTGCTAAACTCACTGTACTGGAAGGTAAGATTACTCTCTCTCTCAAACTGATACTCTTGCAGGAGTGAATTGTGCAATAAGACATGGAGCAGATATACAATCACATACCGTAAACACTGGCAGCAGACTGATTTCTTTTGGTTCCTCACACATTTTCTATTTAAGTTTGTGCCCTGGTGCTCAGATAATTACCATTTGGAGAATTCGTCAAGCAGGAAGTCAGGTAATTGGATTCAGCATGTGGTCTGACTAAGTGGAGCATGGGTGAGTTAGAAAAGGTCATGGGTGGACATGGTAATGCAAGTTTCGTTTTAACTCCAAGGTTCCGCTTGTAATTTCTGTATTTGCTTTGGGAAATATTCACTAGTTAAATCAAGTAAACATGTTACAGAATTAAACAGCGGAAAATCTGTCATAAAATCAACATATTCTTCTTAGGAATATAGTGTAGAGCACAAGTCATATAGACTACTTTTATGGGACTTTATAGTGTTTTTTATCCTTGTTGGCGCTTGAACAGTCGTTGTCATTTCTCTGTTGATTTCTTCCAAAAAATCTACATTTACTACTTCAGTACTTTCTGAGTTATGCGTTTCCTCGCAATTCCTCACAGTGTTTTCACAAAACATTTGAGTTCCCTCACAATAGTTTTGTGTGTCCTTGCAATGATTTGGATTCCCTTGCAATATCTTTATCCACCCTTTACGAAAATTAACCATGGTTTTACTGTAGTAACCATAGTTGAACAATGGTATTTTTAGTAAAACCATAGTTACCACAAAATGTACCATGGTTTTACTTAAGTAACCAGATTTTAATCATGATATTATAAGTAAAACCATCAAAATGATACAGGAAAACCATAGTTATAATACAAGAAAATTAATATTATGGTTGTAAAAATCATAATTTTGTGGTTATTAATGTTTTACTACAAATATTTGTAGTAAACCCATAGTAACCACAAGAATCACCATGGTTAATCTATAGTTAAAGCATGGTTACTATATGGATACAATATACCATATTAAAACCATGGTTTCCACCAAAACACATGGCTACTTCACTAGTTCGCCCCCTCGTCCAGCCCTTGGTTCGAGACGCAATTTGAGCTCCGGACTTGTTGTGGCTGCTTATACACTGATCAGCCACAAAATTAAAACCTCTGACAGGTGAAGTGAATAACATTTATTATCTTGTTACAATGGCACCTGTCAAGGGGTGGGATATATTAGTCAGCAAGTGAACAGTCAGTTCTTGAATTTCATGTGTTTGAGGAAAATGACTTTGACAAGGGCCAAATTGTGATGGCTTGACGACTGGGTCAGAGCATCTCCACAACAGCAGGTCTTGTGGGGTGTTCCAGGTATGCAGTGGTTAGTACCTACCAAACGTGTTCCAAGGAAGGACAACCGGTGAACCGGCATCCAGGTCATGGGTGCACAAGGATTATTGAAGCACGTGGGGAGCGAAAGCCAGCCCGTCTGCTCCGATCCCACAGAAGAGCTACTGTAGCATAAATTGCTGAAAAACTTAATGCTGGCCATGATAGAAAGGTGTAAGAACACACAGTGCATTGCAGCTTGCTGTGTATGGGGCTGCATAGCCACAGACCAGTCAGAGTGCCCATGCTGACCCCTATCCACCACTGAAAGCGCCTACAATGGGCACATGAGTGTCAGAACTGGACCATGGACCAATGGAAGGAGGTGGCCTGGTCTGATGAATCACGTTTTCTTTTTGATCATGTGGACGGCCGGGTGTGTGTGCGCCGTTTACTTGATGAAGAGATGGCAGCAGGATGCACTATTGGAAAAAGGCAGGCGGCGGAGGCAGTGTGATGCTCTGGGCAATGTTATGTTGGGAAACCTTGGGTCCTGGAATTCATGTGGATGTTACTTTGACACGTATCACCTACCTAAAGATTGTTTAGACCAGGTACACCCCTTCAAGGCAATGGTATTCCCTGATGACAGTGGCCTCTTTCAGCAGGATAATGTGCCCTGCCACACTGCAAAATTGATCAGGAATGGTTTGAGGAACATAATAAAGAGTTCAAGGTGTTGACTTGGCCTCCTAATTCCCCAGATCTCAATCCGACTGAGCATCTGTGGGATGTGCTGGACCAACAAGTCCGATCCATGGAGGCCCCAACTCGAAACTTACAGGACTTAAAGGATCTGCTGATAATGTCTTGGTGCCAGATACCACAGGACACTTTCAGAGGTCTTGTGGAGTCCATGCCTTGACGGGTCAGGGCTGTTTTGGTGGCACGAGGGGGACCTACACAATATTAGGCAGGTGGTTTTAATGTTGTGGCTGATCGGTGTATATGCTAGTGGTGTGACTGACAGGTCTGAATGATCGGGCTCCTCCTGAACTTTCGTTTAGAGCATCATTTAACTTCTTTTACTATAGTAAAACAATGGTTTCTGCCAAGAAAAAACAACAACAACAAAAACATAAAACATGGTTAGTCTACAACAGTTATGGTTACTACAATATTAATATAGGAAAATTATTTCCGCCAAAAACTCTGGTTACTACAGTCTACAATATTACTATAGTAAAACCATAGTTAAGTCTAGGCCTACAGTGTGATTCATGCCATTAAGAAAACACAGTTTCACAATGAATAGGACACCCTATGCCTTTGGGCATCATACATTATGTCACAGCTAACTAATAATACCAACTGACATTTAAAAACACGTCCATGCACAAAAGCCAGAACTTGAAACAACACTTACTGCTCAAGCAAGCCTAATTGTAACTGCAGCATGACTGTTTTGTGAAATGAACGTCCCCCGAACAGACATTCAAAAATCATTATTTTTCATATGAATCTACCAAGGAGGTCTATAATACCTGGAAAAATCTATCTAAAATATTTGCGATTTAAATATCGTTTTGTCAGGGTACACGGTTATGCTGCGTTCCATTCAAGTTTGATATGGGATATTCCTACTTGATATCTCTGACCATAAATGCATTCCATTCCCCGATATTCGGAACTGCAACGCTCCTGTTAGCTTAGTAGGGGTTTGACTCTCATTAGAGATGTCTCCTAGCAACCCAACTGATAAACAATGCTGCAGCACTAGCATTTGTGCTTCGGGTGTACGATTATCAAAAGAGATTATAATGTTTTATACACTTGTTTCTGCAGGCATTTGTTAAACAAGCTTTAATATCATGTAATGTGGAAACGAACTCATTTATCGATATTACTTAATAAAGTGAATGTTTATCACTTACTTTGTATATCTCAAAGAGAGTTTGGACATGTTTGTGTGACATCATGCCCCTGCATCTCGGCGAAATCGGTGTTGAGAATTTCTGCACGAGCCTACTAATTCTGACTTCAAGATGCATTCCATTGCACTTTTCCTAGCAGGAAGTTGTAAAATCCGATTTTCTGAGTTGAATGGAATTCAGCACTACTTTTCAAAACTTGATCCGACACTGAATGCTCAAGCAGCCTAATTTACACTTAGAAAACTCCTGATGTTGCTATAACAATGCAAAAAGCAAGCACTGTTTAATAAATTAATCAATCGCACGATCATGCAGAACATCTCGTGTTTTTAATCCATAAGGATCTCTTTCTCAACGGCAATACCAGCAGTGATGACAGCCGACTCATCAGCAAGCGCTCTTCGCTTTCAAATTACGTCAATTAAAGTGTGATTGCGTCACTCAAGGCCAGCTAGAAGGCCTCGACCGGGACATTTCCTAAAGATCACACCCACCAAGAACAAATAAATCAATCTGATTGGCTGATGAATCTGACTTTAGTTGCTCATTCATTTGCACTGTTGAGGGATTCTGTGGAAATTCTGAAGGCCTGAGGGGGTGGAGCTCAGACTCACGCGCTGCTTCGGGCATGCGATTTGTGAAATAGTTGTCACACTTTGCTTGTAAGTGTTTTTCTCTATTTGTTTGAAGATTAATTAAGAGTGGAAAGCGATTAAAAATACATAGGCAAAAAGGTGATTGAGTATGAAAGGATGAAAAATATTTATTTATTTGGCATGTTAGGCCAGCAGAGAAGGCTTTGCTGGCCCTGAGAATTCTCCACTGGTTAAACTATAATATTAGTATAGTAAAACCATAATTACCACAAAACTATGATTTGTATTACTACAGTTTTCTGTAATATTACTATGGTTTAACTATGAATATCATGGTTAAAATATAGTTACTGTAGTAAAACAATTTTAAATTTATTGTGAGGGCACACAAAACTATTTCAGAAAAAAAAAATTCTGCCCTGTCCTCTAAGGGGTTCCATATAAACCTGCAACAGCCATGTAACCATTTTTTTTTTTTTTTTTTTTTTTTTTTTTTTTTGTGGTAAGAACCGACCATGGTACATGTACCACAAATTAACCATAATGTTACTATAGTAACTAACCATGTTTTTTGGAGAATTATTTATTTTAATTACCATAGTTTTGGTTTTACTGTATTTTTTTCTATGGTTTTACCACAAATATCATAGTTAAAATATATTTACTTCCATAAAACCGTGATTAATTTTCTTAAGAGATGTATAAAGGAATTGTGAGGACACGCAAAATATAAATAAATAAATAAATAAAAATATTACAAGGGAACTCAAAAGTATTTCTGAAAATAAATGTCCTCCCTTTCCTCTAAAGGTTCCATACATGGAGGAAATAATACTGCACATAATACTGAGGAAATGACATACATTTTTTGGTGAACTACATATTATTATTATTATTATTATTAAAGACAGAGAAATAGGGGCAAAAGGAGAGAAAGTTTAAGAGAGTAAAATAGAAATTCGGCCTTCCTCTCGTTTTCTGTCTTATCACTGAAACCTTCAGACACTGTGACCACGAAAAACCACACGGACTTCAGCCACGCAGTCAGTTTGTTCTCAGTGGTTTGTTATTCTGAAAAAATTATAATGCTTATCAGCCCACCATCTCTCTCTCTCTCTCACACACACACACACACACACATTTATTTTGCCACATCATTGGAACACTTAAGTGCAGTGCTCCGATAGCAGCCTCTGTTATTTGTAAGCCCCACTGTGGTGCCACTGCTCAAAGCCTGAATTGAGTGTTTGAATGTGTGTTTAAAGATGCAAGTTCATTTCAGAGCACATTTGAGCAGATTACTTGTGCCTGCAGCTCTGACAGAGTGATCTTTCTATGCCTGGCCCTCTGACCCTGCAGTAGATTACAGCACACACAGAGATAGATATGACATGTCTTTTTATGTGTGCTTGCTGTACACAGCACTGAATGCATGTTGAAACACGAGGAATATTGAGGCATAGCACTACATGGTGATAAATCTCAGTCTACTTAAGCCAACATGCCTGCATGCTTTAGTCCACAAGTTACAGCTCACTCAAATTCAACATCCTTTTCTAAAAGCACTTTTGGCCATGGCAGAAATCAGGGTATTTGTCTTTTGCCATGTACTGTATCTTTGCAGTTTGCACTAATCTGGCGAACTGAATAATTCAGTTAGAGGACAGAATTGTGTTTGTTTATGAAGCCGAGTGTGTTTGAAAGTGGGTCATACTCTTGTGCTCCCTCAGTCCATGGTGCCAGTAAATCTCTATTCTGAGCCCCAGACCAGCAGGTGGACTGAAGCTGTGCAGGAAACATGTTTGTAGGTTAGGTGTTATGCCCTCGATCCGACTATAATCACATGCATCCTTTTATATTTACATGAATTTTCTTGACTGGCTCTTTTCTGCCAAAGTTCTTTTTTTTTTTTTTTTTTTTTCCAAACATGAATATAGTGTTTTGACAACTAGGCACTGTAACAAATAGTATTAGTCAAGCATGAAGATGAAGCAAAACAAGCTTATAAGAATGGATTGTCTGTAATTATGTTCTGCTTCTGAGTGAAGTTACTGTTGAAGGTTTTTATTCATTTGTTTACTGTTAATCAAGTTGTACATTGAAGAGAGAGGTTCTCTTGTCTCATCTCGTCTTGCCTCTTTTCATTCCAAAGGAAACATACAAAATAATAAAATGTGCACCATGAATGCACTGTAAGTCGCTTGGGATAAAAGTGTCTGCCAAATGCATAATTACGTATAAATGTAAATGTCTCATCTCTTCTCATCTTGTCTCTTCTTTATTGATATAGTCTCTTCTCTTCTTGTCTCACCTCTTCCTGTCTTTTCTCTCTTCTCCTATCATCTGTATTTGTCTTGTCTCATTCTCTTCTTGTCTCTTCTTATCTCTTCTTAATCTTGTCTCGTCTCTTCTCTCTTCTCGTTTCGTCTCTTCTCTATCTGTCTTATCTCTTCTATTCTCTATTCGTTTCAGCTCTTCGCTTCATGTCTCTTCTATTTCTTCTCTTCATTCGTCTTGTCTCTTCTTGTCTCCACTCTTTTCATCTCTCCTCATATTATCTCTTCTCTATTCATCTTTTCTTCTCTTCTTGTCTCTTCTCTTCTTGTCTTGTCTCTGTTCATTACGTCTAGTGTCTTCTCCTCTCTTCTATTCACTTCTCCTCTCTTTGTCTTTTTCTATTTGTCTAGTTCCTTCTCTTCTTGTCTTGTCTCTTTTCATTGGATCTTGTCTCTTCTCAATTTGTCTCGTCTCTTATGTTCTCTTCTCATCTTTTCTCTTCTATTCTCTATCCATTTAGTCTCTATTTCTCTCTTCTCAATTTTTCACTGTTCATCTCATCTCTTCTCTTTTTGTCTCTTCTTGTTTTTGTCTACTCGTCTTGTCTCTTCTTGTTGCATCTCATCTCTTCTTGTCTTGTCTCATCTCCTCTATTCTCTGTTTATCTCATCTCATCTCTTCTCTTTTCTGCTCATATCTTCTGTACTTTGTTCATTTTGTCTTGTCTTTTCTTGTCTCTCCTCTACTTGTCTCATCTCTTTTTATTGCATCTCATCTCTTCTATTTGTCTAGTCCCTTCTCTTGTCTTGTCTCTTCTCAATTTGTCTCATCTCTTATGTTCTCGTCTCATCTTTTCTCCTCTCTTCTCTATCCGTCTATTCTCCTCTCTTCTCAATTTTTCTGTATTCGTCACATCTGTTCTCTTTTTGTCTCTTCACTACTCGTCTCTTCTTGTCTCTTCTCTATTTTCTGTTCATCTAATTTATTTTCTTATCTCCTCTGCTCTCTTGTCCTTTCTTCTCAAGTTTTCTCTGTTTGTCTCATCTCTTCTTTTTTGTCTCTTCTCTACTCATCTTGTCTCTTCTTGTTGCATCACATCTCTTCTTGTCTCATCTCTTCTCCTCTATTCATCTCATCTCTTCTCTTATCTCTTCTGCTCGTCTCTTCTGTACTATGTTCATTTCGTGTGGTCTTTTATAATCTCTTCTCTACTTGTCTCGTCTCTTCTCGTCGCATCTCATCTCTTCATTTGTCTAGTCCCTTCTGTTCTTGTCTCTTCTCGTTGAATCTTGTCTCTTCTCATCATGTCTTGTCTCTTCTCAATTTGTCATGTCTCTTATGTTCTCGTCTTTTCTCCTCTCTGCTCTATCCATCTAGTCTCTTCTCCTCTCTTCTCAATTTTTCTCTATTCATCTCATCTCTTCTCATCTCATCTGTTCTCGTTGCATCTTGTCTATTCTTGTCTCGTCTCCTCTCCTCTATTCTGTTCATATAATCTCTTCTCTTATCTCTTATCTACTCTTCTGTACATCTTTTCTCTTCTCTTCTCTACTTGTCTCATCTCTTCTTCTATTTGTCTAGTCTCTTCTCATTGCATCTTGTCTCTTCTCATTGTGTCTTGTCTCTTCTGAATTTGTCTCATCTCTTCTCGTCTCATGTACTCATCTCTTCTTGTCTCGTCTCGTCTCTTTTTTTGTTTTGAAGTTCTTTCTTTGAATTTCACAGTCCTATTCATTCTGCAATCACACATTTTTCCTGAAAGCAAAGAACAGCTGAGCCTGTGATATTTTACTGCAATTTATCAGCATCTTGAACTAAACCTTAAAAAGAGCAAGGCCTTTTCAAGACAAAAAAGCCAATATGATGTGTGTGTTGGTAGGAGACATTGAAAGTCTGTGTTATGAATGCACTGCAACCTTTGCCATTCAGAAATGTAAGCACTCCTCTTGGTCTCTTTTTCTGGAATGATAGAAAGTGTCAACTTAAGTACCACAGCATATAAGTGACATACATGTAAAACCTGTAAACCGACATCTCCACTGACAGAACATCAATATATATACACTGCGTATCCAATTATTAGGCAAATTGTATTCCTCAGGATTAATTTTATTGTTGAACAAACACAATGCTCTCAGTCGATCCAAAATGTTATTCAAACCTGAATGTTTAACAAAGAAAAAGTGAGTTTTGTCTTTCTCAGGGGGATATATAAGTGTGCACAATTATTAGGCAACTAAATTACAAAAATAATTTCTCCCAACTCAATTGTTTATTCTCAATTTTTAGAGTAGGTGCAGCAAATAAGTAACACAAAATGACAATTAAATAAAATTTTTGGCCTTTCAAAAAGATTCAATGACCAATATAGCCACCCTTCTTTTCAATAACTGGCATGAACCTTCCATCCATGGATTCAGTTTCTTGATCTGTTCACGTTCACCTTTCACTGAAGCAGCAACCACAGCCTCCCAAATGCTGTTCAAAGAGGTGTATTGTCTTCCCTCACTGTAAATCTCACGTTTGAAAAGGGCCCACAAGTTCTCAGTAGGATTTAAGTCAGGTGAGGAAGGGGGCCAAGTCATTATTTGGGCATCTTTGAGGCCCTTGCTGGCTAGCCAAGCAGTTGAGTACTTGGATGCATGTGATTGAGTATTGTCCTGCATAAAGATCATGGCCTTCTTGAATGCTGAGGACTTCTTCCTATACCACTGCTTGAAGAAAGTACTTTCAGTAGTTTCAGTCCATCTTCAACTCAAAAAGGTCCAACTACCTCATCCTTAATGATAGCAGCCTATACCAGTACCCCTCCTCCACCTTGCTGGTGCCTGACTCGAAGTGGTGCCCTGTGTCCATTAGTGATCTAGCCACGGGCCCATCCATCTGGTCCATCAAGAGTCACTCTCATTTCATCAGTCCATAAAACCTTTGAAAAATCTGTCTTCGTGTATTTCTTTGCCCAATCTTGACGCTTCTACTTGTGAATATATTCAGTGGTGGTCGTGTTTCAGCCTTCTTGACCTAGGCCATGTATCTGAACACTTGACACCTTGTACTTCTGGACACTCCAGGTAGGTTGCAGTTCTGGAATATGGTAGCATTGGAGGATAATGGGTTCCTGGTAGCTTCAGGTTTAATTCTTCTCAAGTCTTTTGCAGTTAATTTGCGCCTTTTCTTCTCCATGCGTTTTTTGCGCCCCAGTTGACTATTCACAAAAAAAATGTGCTGTCCGGTGGTCACGCCTCAATAATTTAGCTATTTCAAAAGAGTTGCATCCGTCTGAAAGGCATTTTACAATATTTGACTTTTCAGTGTCAATTAAATCTCTTTTTTGGCCCATTTTACCTGAGGTAATGAAGCTGCCTAATAATTATGCACACCTTGATATAAGGTGTTAGTCACTTTCATCACACCCGCCCTCATTCACAAATACATATCACCTGAAAATTATTGAATCCATTAAGCATTCAAGTTTATATAGTTTGGAGTTGGAAAATGTGCATGAAAATAATGATAAGATCAGAATACTCACTTGCCTAATAATTGAGCATGCAGTGTGTATACATATAGCATCACTTTACCTGCATACAAATAGACGAGTTGCTGTAGACAGGTAATTTTATAGATGGACATTTGTAAATTTATTTTCCCCAGTGAAGGGATTCCTTCTCATCAAACATGCTCCACAGACAGACTCCATCTGTTTATTTCTCCCAGTTTCAGTAACTCACCTGCTTATGTCTTCAAGCTATTAGAATGGCCTTTCTAAATATCAACTAATGTATAGAATAGATGAGTGGGCTGAAGTTACAATATTCCATTTCCATTTGCATCTCCCACACACACAGTTGCTGATCCATGGCATAGGTTCAGTTTCCAGTGGTTGGCAGTGGTCCTGTCCCCCACTGCGCTGAGTTAGAGTTTAGCAAAATATCAATTACTCAGCTCTCCATCAGCTGTGCACTGCAGCAGGACAAAAACACACCTCCTTCCTCAACATCACACTGGGCTACCTGCCACATTCTGTACACCTGCAGGAGACATTTAACACTATTAGGAGCTAAAATCACCATCAGAATACTGCATATGTGTGTGAGTGATTCTGTCAGTGGGTCAGGAAAAAGCCTAGGTAAAAAAGCCAGAGGTAAAAGCCTCTGTTTGCTCATATTTAGGGCTCTGCAATATACTGTATCTTGATATTTTATGTATATCTCAATATTTATGAATTTGCTCTGAAATGACTTTTTTCCAATCAGAGGAGCCATCATTTACCAAACAGCCATTGTTGCCAAGCAGATTCAAAACATTTAATGTAAGAACTTTAACTTAGTTAAAAAGAATTAAGGCAAATTCAAATTTGATTAAAGGAACACAGGGAAGAATTATAGTTTATCATTTACAGTACATTTACATGCACCGATACAAAAATACATAGTAATAAACAGCAATATTATACACATATATTTTACTAAAACTGTTCAATTCATGAAAAATGCACCTTAGAGACTGCCATAATTTTTTTTTAATGTTGATGCAAGTGACTTGTTGAATCAGAGTTACTTATCGATTCATTGAAATTGACACGGAAATCTGTTTTTGCTATTGAAGTTTACATTTAGAGCAGCTATTAAAACGACACAGTCTAATGGAGCAATCTTTAGTAAGTAATCTTACAAAGTTGTTTAAAGTAATAAAATCCATGAATAAACCCCCCAAAATCTACTATGACTACTTTTTGGGTGAATTATTCCTACAGTTTTTTTTTTTTTTTTTTTTTTTGGTTTTTTTTTGGTGAGCTGTTATTTTAATGTAAAATTAGCAGCAAAATCATTGTAAGTATATAGTGAAAATATCAGTGGTTGGCTAAAAACGCCCCCATTTGCACACATGTCCAGATGGGTATGTAAAATTACTGATGTTGTGTCCACACTACAGACCAATTAACAGGAATGAAAGAGACAGACAGAGAGAGAAAAGACAGAAGGTGGACCTGATGCTTGAGGGATGAGTGGGCGACTGTTGGCTGTGATCAGAATGTGCAGTGTTATTAAATATGAATTATGATAAATGCTCAACAACTCTGTTTAGGGAGTGGTTTTCTCAGTGTTAGCCAATCAAATTGACTTGTCTTTATCACATGTGCACATCCCCGCTGTTTCACTTTCTAAGTGTGGCACTTCTTAATAATTTGTTTAAATTACATTTTAATGAGTGCAGCAGAATCACAGTCAATCAGAGCTGTTCAAATGTCCATTTATCTTACTGCTTTACTGAAAAACTCAATTTCAGCTGTTCTCTCTCCAGCTGTTTGACAAAGAGTGAGGGATACTACTGTATGACCAGATAAAGAATACAGTATACTTGTAGTGTAGAATAGAATACTTGTAGTGAACACACACCAGAAAAAGAAAGGGAGAAAGAGATAAAACAACATTAAAATAGTCATCAAAAGCAATCCGGCACTATTTAACAGTGTTTGTTTTGCTGCTAAACACAGAGCAAATAAAATTGGAAAAAGCATAAATCTAAACTAGGTGATTCGTTTATCACTTGTGCGATGTCGTTAAAAGAATCAGATCGTTCGAGCAGTTGGTTCAAAAAGCAGATTACTCAATTTAGCCTGAGTTATCACTCATTTATAGTATTTAGTAGTATTTCCAGAAGTCATTGTGTGGATTTTTTTTTTTTTTTTTTAGTAATATGAAGTACAGTATGAAGTAATACGTAATAATTTAGTAGTTTATGTAGAAGCATAGTAGCTTATTATTGTTTTGTTAAATACTGCTATTTATCACTATGCTTTTAATTAGGTTAGAAACATTACATCAAATGTTGCATTGTTTATGATTCCAACATAATGAATGAACCACATTAAAGTGCTACTCCCAGAGTCGGTTGACTTACAAGAGCTCTGCGAAACAGTTCAACCAAATCAATAAAACTTTTTTTTTGTCATCTAAAAAATGTAGTCATAAAAATATTTTGTCATGTAATGTATCTGCTAAAAATCCATCTATCCTTCTATCCATCCATCCATCCACTCATCCACCTCTCTTCATTGTCCATCTATCTGTCCATCCATTCATACATCCATCCCTCTTCATTGTCCATCTATCTATCCGTCATCCATTTGTCCATCCATCCATCCATACATACAGCCATTTGTTCATCCATCCATCCATCCATCCATCCATCCATCAATTTGTCCATCCATCCATCTGTTTGTTCAACTATCATTCGTCCATCCATCCATCCATCCATCTATTCATCCGTCCAGCCATCCCTCTCATGTTCATCCATCTGTTTGTCCATCCATCTATCTGTCCATCCATCCATCCATCCATCTATTTGTCTATCCCTCCATGTATTTGTCCATCCATACATCCCTCTTCATCATCCATCCATCCATTCATCCACCCATTTAGTCATCCATTCATTGATCTATCTGTCCATCCATCAATCCATCCATCTAACTGTCCGTCCATTTATCTGTCTATCCATCTGTCCATCCATCTATTAGTTTGTCCAAATCATCCCTCTTCATCGTCCATCCATCCATCCATTTGTCTGTCCATCCATCCCTCTTCAACATCCATCCATCCGTCTGATCGTTTGTCTGATCATCCATCCATCCATCCATCCATCCTTCTGAAAACTGCTGTTCTATAACTCAAGTTCCAATCAGAAATTTTTTTTGTCATCTAATGTATCTGCCAAAAATCCATCTATCCATCTATCCATCCATCCATCCATCCTCTCATCCACCTCTCTTCATTGTCCATCTATCTGTCCATCCATTCATACATCTGTTTGTTCGTCCATCCATTCATTCATCCATCCCTCTTCATTGTCCATCTATCTATTCATCATCCATTTGTCCATCCATCCATCCATACATACAGCCATTTGTCCATCCATCCATCCATCCACCCATACATCCATTTTTCCATCCATCCATCTGTTTGTTCAACTATCATTTGTCCATGAATCCATCCATCTATTCATCCGTCCATCCATCCCTCTCATGTTCATCCATCTATTCGTCCACCCATCTATCTGTACATCCATCCATCCATCCATCCATCTATTTGTCAATCCCTCCATGTATTTATCCATCCGTCCATCCCTTTTTATCATCCATCCATCCATTAATCCACCCATTCAGTCATCCATCCATCGATCTATCTGTCCATCCATCGATCCATCCAACTGTCCGTCCATTCATCTATCTATCCATCTGTTCATCCATCTATTAGTTTGTCCATCCATTCCTTTTCATTGTCCATCCATCCATCCATCCATCAATTTGTCTGTCCAAATCATCCCTCTTCATCATCCGTCTGTCCGTCCATCCATCCATCCATCCATCCATCCATTTGTCTGTCCATCCATCCCTCTTCAACATCCATCCATCCATCTGATCGTCTGTGCGATCATCCATCCATCCATCCTTCTGAAAACTGCTGTTCTATAACTCAAGTTCCAATCAGAAAAAAATTGCTCATTTATTTAATTAAGATAAATTAAATGTCAGATCCACTCAGTGTCCAATCCAGAGCAATCAGAGCACTTTCAGCAATACTTTCGGCATTTGAATTAATCTGCAATGGAAGGTGAAGAGAATGTGGTTGAGTGTTTTGCATGTTTATAAGATGATATACATAAATAAACCAGTACCATTCAACACATAGTTACACACTCAAGTAACATCAGATAACAAATATGCAGCTAAATTAGGCTGTTATCTGTCATTTGTTTTTGTTTTATAAATTCAGTTGTTTATTTGCCCCAGTGTTGTCTTTAAAGTTTAGAAAGTCACACTAACCTTCATTGCAATCTAATTAAACAGACTTTCTTTGTAGAGCATCTCTAATCTCTTCATGCCGTTAGTGTGGATGTTTTTGAATCAGAATTCAGGCAGATGAGAGAGACAAATCAAGAACGTTTTAAATCTTCTTCTCTGTAAATGTTTTTACTCTCTTCTACACCTTAAATTAATCTGAAAGTGTGTTTTGAGTAAATGGCAAAGGATGTGATAAAACAGAGGAACATTTCTCATTGTGTGATATCACTTCTCTAAACTTCACCTTTGGAACTATCAGTGCAGAGAAAAATGTGAGCAACAACTCAAAGATGTTTTTTTTTTTTTTTTTTTTTTTTAACCCATATCATGAATTATTCAAAAAGAAGGGTTTGCACATTAAAGTGTTTCATGGGTGAAGAGTTATGCATGCTCTTTCAATCAGTCTTCCTCAGAAACGTTACATTGTTGGAAGCAGCCTCCATTATTGCAATACACTGAAGCACGATCTTCCCAACTGATCATTTGCATTAAGAAGAATATGTGATAGTGAAATGTCTTTAGAGAAGAAATGCAGATGGCTTCATTAGGAATATATTCTGACCTCTGGGACAAAAATAGGGATGCCTCCTTAAAAAGAGTCTGATCAGTCACCCTTCATATCTAATGATCTATATCCTACACAGCTTAAGTAATGCAATTTATTTTATGGTGTTTGCACCAGTAAAGCTGAAATGGTTTTGCAGTGGTTGGCAGACCACATCACTTTAAGTGCATATAGCTTTGAGTCTAATGTTTAAAATGTTTGGGGACAGGTTCAAGAAAAACACTGAGATTATTGAGAATTGCTGAATACACTACATGGTGTTTTATGCAGGATACTGTCGTTAGTCATACATTTGTAAAAACAAAATAAAATAAATACAAAATGATAAGCCTGTGAAATGAGATGTGATTTGCTGGTAAAATTGCATTTTACAGATTTTTATCAATTTTTACTTTATTTGACTGTATTTAACTAGAAAGAAAACTGTACAATATGACTAACTTACTGTCTTGTTTAAAGCATGTCAAATCTTAAAGTATCCAGAAGTTGTTTTTTTTGTTTTTTTTTTTTCAATTAGGTTGTCTGTAGTTTCCCTGTGTAATATTACAATATTTATGATTAATCATTATGTTGCCTAATGGATTTCCTTATGGCAATGATGATAAGCGCAGAATTTAATTCTCGTTTTAATGAATCATAAATTCTAGTTAAAGTCTTATTGGTTCGTGAACATGTCTTGCTACGGTTACCAATTTAATATCTTGTTAATCTGGGAGACTCATGACAGATGTTAATGACGGTAAATTAAAATTGGAGTTATGGGCATGTGTATGTGTGTATGATGGGTTTTCTTCATCAAGTTTCAGCATGGCAAAGTACTTGACCTGTGAGATTTAATTTCAGGGGTATTTACATTGGTTAGTCATTTCAAATGCTCAGAGATTCGATTGCCATGAGCCATAGTCATAAATGAGAAAAGAGCTGCAATTTGGTTTAATTTCCATTAGGATGTGCAAGGTATGACCTCATATCACAGAATGAAGCAACAGCTGTCTCACACTCAAAGCGATGGTGTCACTGTACACTGAAAGAGATACTTTAAATTCTCAAGAGTTTACGTTCCTCCAAACAAGTAACGATTCACGCCTGTTCAGACCCTCAGGCCAGAGCATCGAAGAACAGGTGAATCTCATGACAACATGTCCAGGTCACATTTCAGCCTAAATAAAAAAGAGATAATAATTTTCAAGGAAATTAAGCCTATTTTAGGACCAAAATAAACTTGTTTTCTCTTTGAATTAAGTTTATTTTTCTTACCCCATTGGCAAATAGTTTTTTTTTTTTCTTATATGCATAAACCTCACTGAATTTAGTTAGATTTATCTTAAAACAAGACAAACTATCTTATGCCATTTTACTTGTCAAGTGAATTTATCTTGTTTTAGAATGTTTAGATATTTTTACTAGAAAATAGGAATGGGTGAAATGGCAAAAAAATAATATATGTTTTTCAGGCTATTTACAATATTCGATATATATATATCGATAATTATGTATTTGCTCTGAAATGGCTCAGAAGTGTTTTTTTTTTTTTTAATTTCATCCAAACAGCCATTGTAGCCAAGTAGATTCAATTTATTAAAGGCATTAAATAAAAATCTATTTTAAAAATAATGAAGGCATATTTCCTCAGTTTTTCACTAAATTTACACATGGGAGAATGAGATATAATTATTTTCATTGATATGCATATTTACATTTTATATACAATGATATGTAGCTTTATAAAAAAGCATTATTTACCTTCATATATTTAGACACGTCACTTTCACCTGGAGCTTTTATTATGACACGGAAAGTGTTGTGTGTTGTTCACAATGTTCCACATCTGGTGAAGTGATTTCATCTCCTCTTCTGTTATACCGTGCCACCTTTGTAGATTTGTATAATAACTTGTAGCGGTTACTGTTTGGAATTGCGAATGCTTAAAACCTGCAGTACTTTTACACTTTTAGTGCAACTACATTTACAAGCTTGTTCGAAATTGTGCAGTAGCTCAACTGTTAGAGCATTGCACTTGTGATGTAAAGGACCGTGGTACGAGTCCTGAAGAGCACTCAAGCTGAAAGTGTCTTAAGACTACAAAATGACGTGGTTGCATTTTTTCATCTCACGTTGCTATGTTTAAGGTTAAAGGTAGGGAGGTCGCTTTTGTTGATTTAAAACTCAATAAAGCATTAACTTTACAAATCTATGTCTGTTTGGCAGAACATTGAAATCTCTTTTTAGCACCACATAGTGCACATTTCTCCTTGAAACTGCCACAATATGTGTAATGAACAACGTAATATAATTTTGCAAAAATGTAGCCTACTTTTCATCAAAATAATGTCAATATGCCAAAAAAATAAATAAATCTTAATGTTCAATATATATATATATATATATATATATATATATATATATATATATATATATATATATATATATATATTATTTTTTATTTTATTTTTTTTTTTTTTTGGGTGAAATAAAGGACTCAGAAATGTTCTTGACCATTTTCGTGAAATTGACCTGTATATTTTCATTTTGAACTCTTTGTTCCGCTCTGATTTTTTTCTCTTATGTTAATGGTGAAAAGAAGGCCGGTTCAGGGGTATTTAAATCCTGGGTGTCTTGCTCTCAGTTTTTGTGTCTTTTATTCTAGGTCATTCTGCATGGCTGGATGGTATTGTTTTGAGTATCCTCTTCACTTCTAAAACCTTCTTTCAGTTATTTGAGCAAACAGGAAAGAGAAAGCCAAGTTCAGAGGTGCCAAGATATGAAAGGTATAAGAGTTGAAGGAGAAATGGTTCATTTCTTTGCTGCCTTAGCAGCATAGCAGTTTGTTAGGTAACCACAACCGGGGTAGTAATTTGCCCTGCTGGGTGGGATTGGTCTGACAGAGAAGCACTTTATTATTGAGGCAGTTTGCCATGGAGTCATTCAATTGTTAAACCCTTTAACTGAGACAGAACTGCCTAGAAATGGACCATGTCCAGGCCGCTCGAATGGTAAACTGAAATCTCATTACCTGCAGCGAAATGTAAACACTGAAAGGTGCGACATGTTAAATGAATCACTAAAGTAATGCAGTGAATAACAACTGCATTCAGATGTTTTGCACGTGTTACAACAAGCCATTGTCTCTGCTGCATTTTTATGAAAGCTACACACATCTTGTGAGTTATACTGAGGCTCAAACTGAATTTTTGCTCATTTTGAACATTCACAGAAAGCTTTGCAGTTGTCTGCAGAATTTAACAATTGTCAAAAATCAATTAATTTGGTTTGGGCCAGGGTATATCCTGATTTGCGAAGTACTCACTGGAAAAATACATCTTTAGATTGTATGCTTGGATATGAGGAATCAGCACACTGGTTTATTATTGTGAAGAAAAAAAAAACATGCCTTAAAAAAAGGTTTAAAGGCTGTAATATGAGATGGTATTCAAACTGTTGTGCATGTAGCATCTACTTTCCACATGCCAGAAAAGGGTGTCTGGTGTGGTGGCGCCAGTGTGGTGCCATGCTCCAGTTATAATGACCTCTGACCTGACTGTGCACCTGTCCCTAAACATGTTCTAAGTAGTTTAAGCCTAAAACAAGTAAAAAAATATATATATAAAAAATGCCAATGGAACAAGATAAAATACGCTTAGTAAATAAAAACAAGCAAACAAATAGTCTACACATTTCAACTACACTTACAAAGAACTAAAAAACTAAATTTGAGCAAATTTGAACAAAAATGTAAGACTTTCTATGCAGTTTTAAGCCAGTTATTCCTGATGATTTTGTATTTTCAATTTGATCAATTAAAATAGGTTCGGTTTCTAATAAAAATTATCTTGAATGTTATTCCACTAAATTTTGCACTGCTTGAAAAGTTTCTCATAACAAAATAACTTAATATCAAATTTTTTTTATTTTTTTTTATTTTTTTTTTAGATTTTCAAGATTGTTCTCTGAAAGTAAGTCTTAATAGTGAATTTATCTTGTTTTAAGGACATTTAGATCAACAAGTGTAGGACCAAAGACAGGGTATTAACCTCCTGAGACCCGAGCGTGACTGCTGTATTCATTTTCCATTCCCCTTTATGATTTGTAACTAGTAGCACCTAATAAACATGCAAAAAGTAGTTTTCCTAAAAATGTATGTCCACATATGTGGACAGTGGGAACGTTACAGGTTAGTGTTGGTTATTCATGTTTTTGAGACATTATAGACATTACATCAGAAATTAGAATAATTAATTCTGATTCTAAGTAATGGCCAGCATTCTCCAGTCACTGCCAACCATGTTAAAATAACATTTTGCATGAATAATTCTGAATCTATGTACTAATTATCATTGTCCCATATCTGCCAAACATGTTGAGTGGTTCATACATCATCTGCAGCCTGAAACTGAACTTTTGGTTGGAGTGAATGCTCCCAGTGTGCTGTCTGTCTGCACTGGTCTCAGAACAGTTTGAAATGCACCTTATTTTCATCCTAACTCCATAAAAAGCCTCTGAAAGCAACATTTTCCAGCTTTTGGATGCATGCATTGACTTTCAATGTGATAATGCACAGTGAATATATGATATTTTAAGGAAAATGAGCCTATAGTTCACGTAGGTGGTCATTGTCTTACGGCGTGCCGTTTCGTGATAAATCGATGATATTTTTTAAAATGGCATATCGGATTAAACTAGAGACTAAAACATGGTTTTAATGTAAAAACTGAATTACATTTCTTACCAGATGTAGTTTTGTTTCTGTTTCTCCCAAAGACAAACTCAACTGAGATCAGCGCCATGTTGTTTTGTGAAATAACTCAGTGCGCCGAAAGTTTAACCCTTTAATGACAGCCTAGAGTCTCGGTATAAATTAAATGAAATTATGCATAGCCTATAGCGAAGCCAAAACGTAATGTCCACACATGTGAACCCAGGGTCTCAGGAGGTTAAAATAAAAAGTTAGTTATCAAGCTAAATTGTGTTTTCTATTAAGAGTAAATCAAGATGCCAGACATGAAGATGTCAAAATGTATATGATTATCCAATTGCTCAGCAGATCTCCCAATACTTTGTAGATAAAAATTTGTACCAAACTCTGGGGTGTTCTATACAGATCCATAGGGTAAATTGGAGTGGTCTGCAACTTAGGGGAGCGTGCTAGCACTGGCACAAGGGTTAATCACTGGCAATCGATCAACAGCGAAAGAGAGAGAGAGAGATGAGTATGTTTTTTATTCATATGAAGTATCTTGCACCTGCATGTGGCTGCATGCCAATCTACCACTTTTTGTAATCCTGTAAAAGTGTTCATATCACTTTTAAATTAGATGAATCTTCTTTAAAGTTTGTAAAACCCAGAACGAAAATTTTGGGGGGCTTTGTAGCTCCATTATCGGTCTCTTGCTGTGACCACTTGAAAGGTACCGAATGTAAGCACTTTTAAAGAAGAATTAAACACAGAAATTGCTTACGTTTTTCAGGTTTGTGTTTTGTTTTGTTTTTTGGTGATATTTATGGCTATGTTTGACACTGGTAGAAAGATTCAGTCCCCTCTCATCCCCCATTGTGTAAGGGATTGTCTACATACATCACACAGTAAAGCACAGCCCCCTGTTCATGTGCACAAAGTAAAGGTAATTGTATATGGTTCCTTTGAAATTCCACAAGCCTTTTCACCTTCTTATGTATTAAAGGTGTCCTTGGCTCATTTACAATGTAGAAAGGGTGTTAACAAGAGAGAGAGAGCATAAGATCGCCTCAGGTACATGGAGATGGCTGCCGAACAAGTACACTGGGTAACATGGGCTGTTATATGAAGAGCAACTGTAAAGTATATAGCCCCACACACTAAAAATGCAGGGTAGGGGGCCTGGGTAGCTCAGCGAGTATTGGCGCTGACTACCACCCCTGGAGTCATGAGTTTGAATCCAGGGTGTGCTGTGTGACTCCAGCCAGGTCTCCTAAGCAACCAAATTTGCACCGTTGCTAGGGAGGGTAGAGTCACATGGGTTAACCTCCTCGTGGTCGCAATAATGTGGTTCTCGCTCTCAGTGAGGCGTGTGATGAGTTGTGCGTAGATGCCGCGGAGAATAGCGTGAAGCCTCCACATGAGCTATGTCTCCACGGTAATGCGCTCAACAAGCCACGTGATAAGATGCACGGATTGACGGTCTCAGATGCGGAGGCAACTGAGATTCGTCCTCCGCCACCCAGATTGAGGCGAGTCACTATGCCACCACGAGGACTTTGAGAGTATTGGGAATTGGGCATTCCAAATTGGGGAGAAAAAAAAATGCAGGGTAGTTACCTCTAAACCTTATTATTAGACTGCGATACAGTCAGCCCTGAGGTGCTCTCACTCTCAAATCAAATCAAATCACTTTATTGTCACTCAACCATATACACAAGTGTAATAGTGTGTGAAATTATTGGGTGCAGTTCCAAGCAACATAGTAGTCGTGTCAGTGATGAGACATATACCAATCTACAATAAACAGATTTACACAACACAATTTACAAACTAATGTACACATAATTACAACACAATATACAAATAATAATATACAATGTACAGTATACACTACACACAATATAGAATACACAGTATACAATAAAAATAATATATATAAATGTGCAGTAAGGTTGTATAGTGGTTGTATTGACATTCAGGCTGTCGGTTGATGGTCAGTTGCCAGTGTGTTGTTAAGAGAGAATATAATTTATGACAGTCCAGTGCGAGAGTAAAGTGCAGTGCTGATGTATGTTGATCGTGAGAGATCAAGAGTTCAAAAGTCTGATTGGTTGGGGGAAGAAGCTATCATGGAGTCGGCTGGTGCGGGTCCTGATGCTGCATCCTGAACTCTCTCTCTAATCATTTGCTCAATCTTTTCTTTCTCAACGATCTATTTGAGGATGCATACCTACATATGTACTTCATCTCGCTCTGTTATTAACCCATTACCCATGCTGGGGAAGCTACTTTGAAACTGTAGCTTCCCAAGCTACAAGCTTTTCATTACCTAAATTAGCTGAAGTATTGTTAAGTTACTTTTTTTAGACAAAACTATACTACACAATAAGCTACTTAAAAAAAAAAGTATCTTACTATGTTTAAGTTATTAAAGAAAATCTTTAAAAAATATATTTTTATAATAATAAGTATTTAATTCTGCAATAAAAACATTATTTATCTGATGCAAAAACAATGAAGATCTCAATTACAATGGTTAAATGTTAAATGAAAAATATACTGTATACAAAATAAATGTATACAATATACAACGTAATAATACAATTCAATACTATTAATACTGAATTGGACATAAATGTATAAAATATTTTAAAAATATTGCACTTCAAAAAGAAGACGCATTTACTCGGGGCAAGGGCTGAAGTGAACATGTGAATCGTTTATTAGAACTGATTCATTTACATGAACCATCCAAACGAACCAATTCACTAAAATTAATTGGACTTCCCATAGCTTCTTGTAAGTGAATTGGTAAATAGTTTTATTAAAAAATTGGTAACCGATTTATTTATATGAACTGTCGGAGCAAAACGATTCACTTAAATGAATTGTACGTTTTTCTGCTTTGACAAGAAGTGGCGTTTTTATCTCACTACACCTCTGCTTGTTGGAAAAAAGAAGCTTGTTACTGGAAAAGCTAAACTAGCTGAACTTTTGTCACACTAATGAAAAATGTACTTATGTTAGTAGCTACTTTTAGTTAGTTCATCTCCAACACTGCCAGTTACATAAAAAATAACATCCTGACAAAAGATGTTTCTTCAGCTAACGTGCGATGTTTAACATTTGCAACTTTATAAAATAAATCTTTGGATGAATAATTCACGTTTAGCTTTGCTGTTTTGCGCTGCAGACATTAAGCTGACATGTTTATTTGTCCTTTTAATGTGTTGTTTAGTTTTTGTATTACAATATGTCAGCAGATTTGTGCAGTTGTATATCATGCTGAATGGGTGTGTGTGTGTTTGTGATTAAGTGTGTGTCCTCTCTCAAAGCATGCCACAGGAGATCCGATGTGTTTGGAGTTTCAGATGTGTCTGTGCGCTACTGTTTTAGGCAAGAATATATATAGTTCATCTTACAGCCACAAACACACACACAAACATAAACTCCATGGGGATGTCATCGCCTGTTAAAGAAGTAATTAAAGCTGCTGGATTTCTCATTAATAACAATAACAATAACAACTTATTTACCAGATATTTTTCTTCTGTACCCTCCATACTGCTGACATTGAAAAGTATTTGTTCTTTTAATTTTAGTTTGTTTATTGATGTCCTAATTTGTGTCAAGGAAATGTAGTGTCTTGTTTTGAATTTCCCTAGACAGACAGCGTAAGTTCTGGAGATGGTATCTTAGCTTTCCTCTTATTGGTTGAACCTATAACATCACTGGACAGGTAATTAGAAAGGAACCATTTTTTGATATTTACATTGGCCCTATCCCAAAACGGTACTCTCAGCCTTTGTGGTCCTCCTCCAAACATTGGTGTCGTCATGTTACATTTCACCACTGTGATTTTTTTAATTTATATTTATTTTTTATTTTTTGCAGTGGTAATTATTAATTAACTTAGAGAAACTATAATATAACATATATATTATAATATATCGTAAAATTATAGATTATAATGGTATGAAACATGTAGTTTTAAACACCTCAAATGTCAAATATTTAGGTTCCTGTTTACAGAGTGCCACATCTTAAAGGAATATTCCAGGATCAATACGAGTTAAGGTTAAATTGACAGCATTTGCCGCATAATGCTGATTACCCCAAAAATTAGTCCCTCCTTTTCTTTAAAAAAAAGCAAAAATCTGGGTTACAGATGGAAGTGAATGGGGCCAATCTGTAAACGTTATAATACTCACTGTTTCAAAAGTATAGCCACAAGACGTAAACAATATATGTGCTAACATGATTTTAGTGTGATAAAATCACTTGCTAACCTTTTCTGTGTAGTTATATCCAACTTTCGTTGCCATGACAACGTAACACTGCACACTATAAAACGACGATTTAAACTACTGTACATCTCAAATAATACATGAGTTTTAACAGAAGAATTAACGTAAGTGCTTTTATAAAATTATAAACTTAAGATTTCTGCCTTTAAACCCTCACAAAATTGGCCCCATTCACTTCCATTATAAGTGACTCACAGTAACCTCGATTTTTTTTTATAATTTTCTTTTCTTTTCTTTTCTTTGTTTTTAATTTTTTTATTTTTTTGTGGCAATTAACAGTATGCCACAAAGGCACTCACAGTTTGCGCATACACGCTCACAGATAGCTTGGGCATGCACATCAGGGTTTTAACACTATTTAGATGTTTTGGTTGCAAAAATAAAAAAAATCTCAAAATATTAAGTTTGACCTCCTAAGATACGTTATAAACATTTTGTTTCTGGAGGTTAAGAACCATCTTTCATTGACACCTTTGTTGAAACAGACAAAGATAATGTTTTAGACCTTATTTTGTACCCTATCTGTGGAAAGTGTCCTATGAAGATCACAGTATGTAATAGAAATACGCAGATATGGCCAGACAAATACTGTATCATCCATTCCTCCAATACTGCACCAACAAACACCACCGACCGCCAGCCTCAAATAAAGTGTGCTGACTTCTCCAAACCACCTGGGATGGTGCTTCAAAGACCCAGCTTCAAACAGAAGCTATTAAAGGCTTATTAGCAGCCGTGATACTGTGTGTCTGTGTGAGAATGTTGGTGTTTATGAGATTTGACTTGAGGGGAATTAACTATGCAAATAAATTCTGCTAACTAATTATCAATGATGAAACGGAGAGAAGGTCAATGGTGGCAGGGTTGACAGGAGCAGTTTACATGGGCGAATAGGGCAGGATGTGGCTACGTCCTCTGACATCACTCTTTCTAGACATCAACATCACTGTCAAAGACTTGCATTGGTCGCTTCTCTTATGAGAGGCAATTGGATGGCAGACAGCAGCTTTCTGCTTGGCTGAATGTGGAACATGGTTCCCTCATATCTTCCTGAGGGGTTTGTTCACTCTAATCCTCAATGATACTAAACAATTAGAAGGACATGACATGCAAATCTTGTCTTCACATAAACATATTTAAACATACATGCACAGTAATGATGTTTCAGATGATGATTCAGTAGAACTGATTTGCCGAAGTGCTTGTAAATCACACAAGTTTTTCATATTATTTTTCTTAAAATAAAAATAAAAACACAAAACAGCATACATGAACTTTTCTAAACACTTTTGAGTGATGACTCAAACCGAAGGGCTGCAAGTTTGTGAGATTTCTGACTTGTACATTAAAAACAATGGCTCTTAAGTGATTTGTTTGTGAATTTAAATCACTTGACTATAAATAAGAACCACAAACAACACAACCTAACAATCTCTACATAAGTTTAGCAAAGTGACGAAAAATGATATTTAAAAAAAACGTAAAATGCAATGCATAGACTTTTGAACTGGCTCATTGAAACAAACCATGTGAACCAATTTGCTAAATTTTGGAGTAAAATTGTGAGATGGATGATATGTTGGAACTGTAAAAACAAATTTAGAAAAACAGCAGTATTTTACATTTACTTATAAAAACATAAAATGCCTTGTAGAAGCTTCTGGAAGCACTTTCTAGTTATAAAAAAAAAATGTATTTTAATTTTTTTAATTTTTTTTTTAGTGTCCTAACTAAATACTAATTAGTTAGGACACTAACTATACTATAGTTGAAGTCAGAAGTTTACATACACCTTAGCCAAATACATTTAAACTCAGTTTTTCACAACTCCTGACATTTAATACTAGAAAACATTCCCTGTCTTAGGTCAGTTAGGATCACTACTTTATTTTAAGAATGTGAAATGCCAGAATAATAGTAGAGAGAATAATTTATTTCAGTTTCTTTCTTTTATCACATTCCCAGTGGGTCAGAAGTTTACGTACACTTTGTTAGTATTTAGTAGCATTGCCTTTAAATTGTTTTCTTGGGTCAAATGTTTTGGGTATCCTTCCACAAGCTTCTCACAATAAGCTGCTGGAATTTTGGCCCATTCCTCTAGACAGAACTGGTGTAACTGAGTCAGGTTTGTAGGCCTCCTTGCTTGCACATGCTTTTTCAATTCTGTCCACAAATGTTCTATGTCAATGGCCTTTGTGATGGCCACTCCAATACCTTGACTGTTGTCCTTAAGTCATTTTGCCACAACTTTGGAGGTATGCTTGGTGTCATTGTCTATTTGGAAGACATTTGTGACCGAGCTTTCTTCATGGCTGATGTCTTGAGATGTTGCTTCAATATATCCACATAATTTTCCTTCCTCATGATGCCATCTATTTTGTGAAGTGCCCAGTCCCTCCTGCAGCACAGCACCTTTACAACATGATGCTGCCACCCCCATGCTTCACGGTTGGGATGGTGTTCTTTGGCTTGCAAGCCTCACCCTTTTTCCTCCAAACATAATGATGGTCATTATGGCCAAAAGGTTCCATTTTTATTTCATCAGACCAGAGGACATTTCCCCAGAAAGTAAGATCTTTGTCCCCATGTGCACTTGCAAACTGTAGTCTGGCTTTTTATGGTGGTTTTGGAGCAGTGGCTTCTTCCTTGCTGAGCAGCCTTTCAGGTTATGCCGATATAGGACTCGTTTTACTGTGGATATAGATACTTGTCTACCTGTTTCCTCCAGCATCTTCACAAGGTCCTTTGCTGTTGTTCTGGGATGGATTTGCACTTTTCGCACCAAACTACGTTCATCTCTAGGAGACAGAATGTGTCTCCTTCCTTAGTGGTATAATGGCTGCATGGTCCCATGGTGTTTATACTTGTGTACTATTGTTTGTACAGATGAACGTGGTACCTTCAGGCATTTGGAAATTGCTCCCAAGGATGAACCAGACTTGTGGAGGTCCACAATTTTTTTCTGACATCTTGGCTGATTTCTTTTGATTTCCCCGTGATTTCAAGCAAAGAGGCACTGAGTTTGAAGGTAGGCCTTAAAATACATCCACAGGTACACCTCCAATACACCTACTATCAGAAGCTATTTGGCTAATTGTCTAAAGGCTTGACACCATTTTCTGGAATTTTCCAAGCTGCTTAAAGGCACAGTTAACTTAGTGTATGTAAACTTCTGACCCACTGGAATTGTGATATATTCAATTAAAAGTGAAACAATCTGTCTGTAAACAATTGTTGGAAAAATTACTCGTGTCATACACAAAGTAGATGTCCTAAACGACTTGCCAAAACTATAGTTTGCTAATATTAAATCTGTGGAGTGGTTAAAAAGTAAGTTTAAATGACGTCAACCTAAGTGTATGTAAACTTCTGACTTCAACTGTATAGTTTGCAAAATATTTTCGAGTTTTTTTTTTGTTCTTTTTATTATTAAAATGCCAAATCATTATATATATATATATATATATATATATGTATCTTTGAGACATTCATTTGACTGATTAAAACTAGTAACTTGAGTCTTTATGACTAATTCCATTAAAAAAGCCCCCAGTCATTCGTTCATGAAACGTACTACACTGGTTCCGCTGTATGTTTATTTTTGCATGCAGCCAGTGAATGCAAAACAATAAAAAAGTGTGTTTTATTTAGCAGTACCCTGTCTTTTTAGCTCATCACATTTAATTCAGACTACAAACTCACAACTTGGTTAAAATATAATTCCTGTTGCCGGTGCAGGAACCACTTAAGTCCAGCATGTCTCCTCAGCACGCAGTGGTAGTTCATTACAAACAGATGTGAGAAGTCTCTCCATTTAAAATATCAGAGCTCTGTCCTCCTCCTGAATCCCTTCTTACCCCGCTCACCTCTGTTTCCTCTCCTCCGCTCATCCCCGTGCAATCTGTTTTTATCTGCCAGGAGAAAGATTCTGTTAAGAGCATTCAATTTCCCCAAGGGAGATCATGACTGCTCATTGATTAAAGAGGAGATGAGAGGCCGTGCAAGGAAATGTCAGCTGAATGAGGGGAGGAAGAGAGGCGTGTTCTGTTTGTTTTGGTCCCTCTCATTTTTCCTCCCAGTTGGAGCGGAGTTCATGTAGTGTTAATTAAAACAGCAATAACTGGAAGATGTGCTTTTTGCCCGGGTGTGGCCCTTGATGAGACGTGGAGTTCCTTACTGAGAAGCTGTGGTTAGGGCTAAAAGCAATATAATTTAACCAGGAGCATGAGGTTCCCTCCTCCTTGCAGAAATGAAATCGCAATCGCTCTAGTTCAGGGACTATGTGTTAAACACACTAAGAGCTTTGTATGGTTGTCATGGAGTACTGCAGTTCTCAGCTTGACTTGGATAAGGTATGTATGTGCTTTGTAAGGATATACAGGGTTCAAACTAAAGCAAAAAGCCACAAGATGCCATGTGTTAGTGATTTTACACCCTACCCTAAACTCTATACCTAAACCTGATTAATAGTATTGTAATGGTCAAATGTGAGATGAAAAACAAAATTTTTGAAGCAACCACATCATTTTGTGGTGCTTCTATGACACTTTCAGCTCACGTTTCGACTTGCATGCTCTTCAGGACCTGTACCCCGGTCCTTTACATCACAAGTGCAACGCTCTATCAGTTGAGCTACCGCGCAATTTGATCACACTCGAACAAGCTTGTAAATGTATTTGGTTATTTAAAGTAAACTCTAAAATAAGTGATGCGCTCTAGGAAAAGTGTTTGGATGTCATACGATAGCATTGTGTAAGGAATAGGGTGAAAAGGTGCCGTTTTACTTGTGATTTGTGTGAAAGTGAATACAAGTTGTTGCTGTAGTGCCAGAAAACTGCCATCAAACAAACATAAAGTTATGTAAATGTTTTTATTTTGAAAAAAAATTAGGTGTAGCAACATGATTCTATGAGACCAGGTTGGATAAAAGACACCAGTGTTGTATATTGTGACGGTACGACACGCCCCTCCCGTGGATCATCGTCACTCCGACTCTTCAGAGGGCTGTTCTTCACCCAGGCTCACAACTGGAGTGACCAGAGGAGAGAGGAGGGGCGCGGTGATGGGGCTCATCTGAACTCAATGAAGAGCCTCATCACTGCTGCCTATAAACCCGAATATGCCTCTCCTCGAGGGCCAGTCTCTGCCCACTGCTGTCCTCGTAGGTCCAGGAACAAAGCGGGGAGGGTCCCCTCACACGCCGAGGCCCAGGGAAGCCGCACCACTCGAGGAGCTGCCACCCCACACGCCTCAAAACCCATGAGCACGTGTGGCCGCCAGAACCCGCCCACTATCACCTGGACCTAATCCTCCCTGCACCACCCTTCCTTCACATAGCCCCATGCACTGCGAGGATGCTAGATTCCCCTTTCTTTTGGACACTTTCCCCTAAGGACACCTTATTGCCCCTTTTTCTGTTGTTGTAATTTTAATCTCTTGCTCACCCTGCCACAATATGTATAATTATACAATTATTTATATAAATCATTTTATATAGTTTCAAAAATTATATGAATAATTGCAGTAAACAGTTCTCCCGCCTATCTGTAGGCTGTTGCCAAGCAACTTACCACATTAATATAAAATGTATGGTCACAGATGTGCATTTAACAGCATTTTACAGCGGCTTTAAATGCTACTCATCCAATCAGAATTTAGAGCCAAATCTATGCATTTTTTTTTTTTTTTCAGATTTGCCAATGGCAGGTGAATTGAAAAAGTGTATCAGCCATAAATACTTATTACAGGTTACAAAACTTTGTTTTGCATAATTTTTTTATTTTTATTTTTTTTTTATAAGTATGTGTCCCTATGATAATGCAGTTAGCTGTTTGTTTTTTTCCTGCATATGTGGCAAACTGCACAGGTCATTTTGTCACTCGCAGCATCAAATTACAACATGAGCTAGTCTCCATTTCACTTTGAAACAACACCTGTCACAAAATGTGAAGAAGACACTTTGTGATTTTGTTCCTTTTTGTATTTGTTTTGGTGGAGTTCTGAAAAAAAAAAGAAAACACCTTTAGAGATCCTCGATATACCACTGATGATAAATATAATATTGCCTGGATCTTATATACATTTATATTAGCTGTTTTTATTCTGTATTTTATTCTGTCTGATTATAAAGTTAGAAGATATATGAGTTGCGGCACTCACTCATCTTTAGTAGACATTTTGAGTGTCTTTTCATTGGATTCGCTTAAGTTGCATTTGGCACTTGGAGAGTGTTCGTTTTGGACCCAAGGTATATGTTGCATTAAAAGTGCTTGAGAATAAATCAAACACACTGAAGAACTGAATATAGGTCAGTGCTTGAATGTGCGTTTTAAACTAGTGTTTGAGTTTATTATTTGTCTTAAAATCCACATGGAAAGGCAGCTAAACATCATTCTCTCATGAGACTTTTCAGATTCAACCCCCAGACTTGTTTGAAGCCCTTTGTTATATCTGACGGCTGATGAAAACATGTCATACCTCTATTTGTGCTCTAGAAAAGAGAAAAAATAAATAAAATAAGAATAGAAGAAAACCCCTGAAACCCAATAACCCGTATTTGTTCTCCAATAGCAGTGCGACGGCTAACTGTCACACCGACAGCAGGACTGCATTTTTTACCAGCTCAACACAATGATGCCAACACACATGATACTGCAGCTTTTCCCAAAGTAATTTAACACCAAGGTATTTAATTAAAAGTATGCAAGTAGCTGAAAACAGAATTCTACGGTAATGGCTAGCCTCTGACAAATTAGTCAGGGGGGATTATTACTATGCTTTATTACATGACCCCATGCTGCAACGATTATTCTGAGGAATTTGCAGAGTTGAGGATTACTCTCTCAACCCTGTAATCCTTGAATGCTGGAATCGCAGCAGAACTGACAGCCCGTCAGTCGGACAGAATTAGCCATGGAGATGACACTGTCTCGACATGCTTACCCGTCTCGCTCGAACCGTCAACGCATCTCTGCACGCTCATGGAAGCTTGTTACCACAGCAACCCCCGGAAAACAAATCAGAGGAGCAAAATAAAATGAAACACAACATTCTGCCTGTCTGTTTCCATCCCTGTCTCACCTGATAACTTCAGCACTTCAGGGACATTATCAAACACACAGGCTGAACACATTACACTCTGTAAAACAGATGATGAACAGTGTGTCAGTGCATTTTCCCATTGCCAAGTGCAAATACATGCACAGTTCACCAGCCCTTTTCTTAAGGGCTAAACTGTCATTTAAGGATTATAAAACGGATATTTCTGACTCTAAAATCTGATTGGAACGAGCCACTTTCAGAATGCAGTTAAACACACACCTGTAGTAACCGCACAATTTATATTTGCTACATTGCTTGGCAACTGCAAACAGCCTACGGTTAGGCTTAACTATATTACTCTGCGGAAAATTGCTTATTCAAATTTGTAATATTAATAAATGTGACTATTTGTTGAAGATGAATCACAATTCACTAAACAGCAAGTCATTACATTGGTTGTTTACAACTCAAAATAAGGCTGGGCTTGGAAATGCATCAATTCTTCAGCTACAAACTCTTCAGACATGTTTAGTAAGTTCTGTTCTCTGGTTTTTGTGCAGCTGTGTTGTGTTCTGTTGTCACAATCGCTGTGGAGGACCTGTTTTTGGATGAACAAAACGAGCTTTCACTATGTGAACTGTTGCTCTCGTGCCCTATCATGAACGCACACAGGAGATTAACGGTCAGTGAACAATTTCACTAAATAATACATTAGATTTCGGTTTGTTTCTCTCAAAACCTAATCGTATGCTTTCATAACAAATAATTTATTAGACTTCTGAATTATAATTTTGTGTTCTTTCGAAGCTTGAAGAGGTGGTCACCATAAACTGCCATTGTATGACATCACTGAGCACAATTTATGTATTTTTTTCACAATTTCTCCCTTTGTGTTAAGAAAAAGAAAGAAAGTCATATAGAGTTATAACAACACAGGGGTGAGTAAACAATGACTGAATTTTCATTTTTGGGTGAACTGTCCCTTTAAGCCTTTATATTGGCGGAGCTTATTTTGACCGAACATGAAGCAAGACCTTTGTTTGTGATTGAGTACACAATGGCCATTTACTGCAGATAATGCTCTCACCCACTCTTCTGTACACAAAACCCTGTGTTTTAGGGTTACTTTAGATTTAGATAGTAACTTTTAGCAGCCACGCATATTTGGAAACACGGAAAATGTGCAATTAGATAATCTATAGCGCTGTAAATTTAACATGCTCAGCTCATTAGCCTCGTTAGTGGGTTTTGAGTATGTGTACAGAGAACAGAGCTGTGTGCATACTGTAAGTGCAGACCATTTATTTAACTGTGCTGAAATAAGGTCCAGTAACGGTTTGTAATTGCACTGTGCCGTGTTGAAATGCTACTGGAACAGTTATTCACCGTGCTCAGAACCATTTGGCCTGATGGTGGAAAAGCGGCTAAAAATTTGAATCCCATCCCTTTTTGTCAGACTACGCAGCATGTGTAGAGCCCAGAGGAACAGGTCAGGTGTGTTGACTGAAGCATAATGAAGTGGTCCATTGAGGACATGTGTCGTAGTGACCTGTCCACCCGAATCTGATGTGTGTGTGCAGGGAGATGGCACTCCTCACTGGGGAGTTTTGTTCTGTGAGTGTTACTGTGATGAGGTGTTTGGCTCAATACCTCAGACATTTCTGAAGGAGAACATAACAGAGAATCACATTCACCTATGACACAGACAGACAGACAGAGGACAGATCTTTATGGGGTTTTGTGTAAGTCTCATGCTGCCGGACTCTGCTGAATTTAAAGACATGAGAGAAGGTGACATGAGCCCCTGAGGGTATTGTCTAATGTTTCTTGTGATTTCTTGGACTAAATGCTGCACAGACTGTGTACCCAAAGCAGGCTGAAATGGCAAACAATCATACCATGATGGGTAGTAATTTAGAAAGGTTTCCAGTGGGCTGTTAACTGAAAGATTATAGGTTCAAATCCTGCAATGAGAGAACTATCACCATTGTGCCCTTAAGGGCCATTAAGGAATATTCCAGGTTCAATACAAGTTAAGCTCAATCGACAGCATTTGTGGCATAATACTGATTTCCACAAACATAAAATTAGACTTGCCTTCCTTTTAAACAACTGGGTTTACAATGGAAGTGAATGGGGTCAATCTGTAAACATTAAAATACTCACTGTTTCAAAAGTATAGCAACAAGACGTAAACAATATGTGTGTTAACATGATTTTAGTGTGATAAAATCACGTAGTTACCTTTTTTGTGTAAAGTTATAGCCAATTGCGTGCCATGACGATGCAATGTCAACAAATCCAAAAACAACTGTAAATGACAATTTAAACCAATTTACAGCTCAAATAATACATGAGTTTTAACAGAAGAATTGATGTAAGTGCTTTTATAAAATTATAAGCTTCACATTTCTGCCTTTAAACCCTTCAAAAATGTTACAATTTAAAACAATTATTTGTAGTCATCGACATAATGTCACAAATGCTGCCAGTTGATCTTGACTTGTAGGTGTCAACATGATTTTAGCGTGATGAAATTATCTGTGTAAAGTTTTATTCAATATTACAACTTTGTTGTCATTACGACGTAACAATTTTATCACTGATTTTATCACACCGAAATCATGTTAGCACGTATATTGTTTACATCTTGTGACTACACTTTTAAAACAGTGTATTTTTAAATGTTCATGGACAGGCCCCATTTACTTCTATTTTAAGAGCCCTACTGTAATTATAAAAGAATCTGTTTTATTTTTTATTATAAACCAGTGACTATTTTATTTTTATTTGTTTATTTATTTGTGGTAATCCACATTATGCCTCAGATGCTGTTGATTAAGCTTAACTTAACTATATTTCATTAAATGTGTGAAATTGAAGAAATTGTGACAAATATAGTACTACTATATGGTCAATTTTAATATTTAATGTAATAATAATAATAAGAATAATAAAACCTATATTTAAGTAGTATCTCTCCATCAAAAGTGCTGTTGTACTGAATAAAACTCCAGTGTTGTAGTTTGGATTGTGCTGTGAAGATCTGCATAGAAGCACTTTGTGTAATAAATATAATGCTAAACATAATAATTAAATAGTAATTGTTCTGTTTTCATTTGATTGATGTTTTATTAATTCATTAGATTAGACAGTTTTTTGATGATAACATTTAATCAAACTTTAAAACACTGAATTTTGGAAAAATATAATTTGATTTATAATAAGATTTCCCAAATAATTGTATGGCTGTTGTATGGCTATGGGTTTTCTTAGCTTAAAGTGTTTCTTGCAACTGGCAGCAGATCTTTAATTATGTTGTGAAGACAAAAATATGCTTTCTGCAGTGACATTCATGAACCCTAATGGTCCCACTTTATATTAGGCAACCCTCTACAGGCACGTTGTAGAATTAATCGGCATTGGCTAGTAAATTTTTGTTTTTACTCGCCAGACTTTTGACAGCATGTAAACATAATGCAACTGAAAACTAAAAAAAAGATATTAAGAAAACAGAGAAGGGGGCATCATCATATATAATCATATATATATATATATATATATATATATATATATATATATATATATATATATATATATATATATATAATGTTCGTTTTCATATATATGATTTCACCCAATATAGTATGCAAGATTGTGCATTTTATTTTCATATTTCTCTTTTGATCCTTTTAATCACATTTTAGCTTGTGTACAAATTTCACATTCAATCAGTTTATATTAATTTTGTAATAATGATACAAGCTGTTGTCACTGTTTGAACATTAGGTTGGAACCTAATGAAAATAAAATTAATAGTTATATTATAAAAAGGTTAATTTACATTCCACTATATCAAAAGTACTATGCAAAAAAAAAAAAAAAAAAAAACATTTTTCCAAACCCTTGCATAGATTAGTTAAAGATTTGTATTTGTTAAATTCTTTCGGATTTACAGTGTCTTCTGATGTTAAAATATTTCACAGTGTATGATTATGCCTTTTAAATATTGATGTATTTAAACATTTATTACACTTACTACATTACTACATTTTGTAACATGTTTGTTTAAATGCACTTGTGCGATTTACATTGTTTACATAGATATGTACAGTATAACAAGCGCTAAATTGGTACTGTCTCTTTAAGAGAATGGCTGCTCCACGAGCAAGTGTTTACGGTTGAATAAGCGTAGTGCACAACACATTAACGAGAGAGAAGTTGCATGGTGGTTTTTCCCTTGTCCATGCAATGTATGATTAGAAATAATGTTTCTTTTTGTCTATTTGATTACCAACTGACTGTAAATAACAGAAAGGAATTTAAAAGAGATATGAAGAGATATAGGGTGCCTGGGTCTCGTATTTGGACACAAAATACACGGAACGAAGCAAAAGGAAACTTTTACTTGCATAATGTGTATCGACTTACATGTACAAATATTTCTTCTACAAGTTCTCAAATTCAAATCTACAACCTCTTGAGTTTTGCAACACTTTTACCTTCTAACAGACATCCCACAGGTGCGTTACCGGTCTGGTAGCCATGCTTTAAAATGGAGAATGATGTGAAAACAGTCTGGGGAACAGTTTAACTGAAGTCAGAGTTAACGTTCTTAAATGCAATGTCAGTGGCATTTCGCAGCTGAACTAAAGCGATGGTGACAGCGTGATTAGGACAGATCCGGAGCCACTGCAGCCAAATAAGGTCAATTTCCTTCAGGGCGCGTGCTCATGAGACACAACAAGATGAGGCTGAATCCAGCTTTTTAAATCGCCAGCTTCTTATTCAGTAAAAGGATTGTGGTGCTCAAGTTTTTCTTCGCCACTACACAACTTAATCTCTGGCGAGTAAAATCAGAATATTTACTCGCCAGTGGCTAACAAAATACATATTTTAGATGCATAGCGCGAAATTTGGTTGATATATGAGTGATTTACTCGCTATGAAGAGGGCTGTTAGGTGTCTTTAACTACTATGTACTAACATTAAAATACATACATTACAGTGTACAATACATTTGCTGCCACTGAGTTTGAGGTATGGGTAGGATTAGGGTTTAGGGCAAGGGTTAGGTTAACAGTTTAACTACAGATGTAATTAAATGCAGGTACTTTAAATGTAAGTACAATTCAACAACATGTATGTACATAATACGTACATTGTAGCAAAAGTACATAGTAGTTATAAGACATCTAATATAAAGTGGGGCCGTTCTAACTATAAATGCAATAGTCTGTACTGTAGAGTGTATTATTACACTGTAAACTTGTAGTAAATATTCATTTAAGATGATTTTATCCTAATCAACTTACATTACACTTACTGTACAGTACATGGACAATCTCCCTGAAGCATTTTGCCTTGCTCAAGGGCACAACAGTGATGCATCATGGATTGCTCCTGGTGGGAATCAGACCAGCAATCTACTGGTTAACAGCCCTGCCAAATTCAAATGTTATTGCTCAGAGGTTGCTCTCTTTTTTTTTTTTTTTTTTTGGATTTTCTCCCCAATTTGGAATGCCCAATTCCCAATGCGCTCTAGGTCCTCATGGTGGTGTAGTGACTCGCCTCAATCCGGGTGGCGAAGGACGAATCTCAGTTGCCTCTGCGTCTGAGACAGTCAATCCGCGCATCTTATCACGTGACTTGTTGAGCGTGTTACCGCGGAGACGTAGCACGTGTGGAGGTTCACGCTATTCTCCGCAGCATACACGCACAACTCACCACACGCCCCACTGAGAGCGAGAACCACATTATAGCGACTATGAGGAGGTTAAGCCAATGTGACTATACCCACCCTAGCAACCAGGCCAATTGGTTGCTTAGGAAGCCTGACTGGAGTCACTCAGCATGCCTTGGATTCGAACTTGCGACTCCAGGTGTGGTAGTCAGCGTCTTTACTTGCTGAGCTACCCAGGCCCCCCAGAGGTTGCTCTTTAATAACGGAGACTTTCTTCCTAGCAAGTCTCCATTTAATCGCACTGCTGTCTTGGAGAAACAATTGAGATGATTTGAGGTGATTTTTCTTCCTACGGGTAAGCTTTAACCACAACACCACACCACAGAACAATAGTAAACAATATTATCCCTCTGAAACCCTCCTTTCCCTCTGGCTGTGACCTGGAAAGCAAGATTGCTTCAAAACCCTAAGGTGTATCTCACTGCTGCTTCTAGTGTCAGTTTAGTCCCACTGGGGTCTATTACTAAATCAGCGTGACACACAAAGACCTCCAGTACATCTTTGTGACCCCGCTGTGACCTTACCTAGTCCTTCCTACAATGTTCTTTCTTAGCAGAAAACAAACACAGTAACAAAGGCAGCTCTTCTAGTGGGACGGGGTGTTCCTCAGGTGCTCATTCTCACACATCGTGAGAGAGCAAGACAGACAGTGTACCCTCCAGGGAGTCTCCCTCGGCTCATTTGGCATTATTCTCTTGTTGCAGGGCTCAGGCTAAGCTCTTTATGAAGGCTTTCCCAACTTCTCCTGCTTTCGTCTTTCAGATTAACTCTCCAGTTCTGGTGTAGCATAATAGAACCGAACTGTGAGAAAACGAAACTTTAGTGCTGCAGTGATACCGTAATGTAACCACAGAGGAGTCAGGTTTCGTCATTGTGTTTGCAAAGGAAAGCCCATTAAAAACTTTTAACTTTTCACTGCCCAAATGGAATGTTGTTGTGCTGCATGAATTGATTAAAAAATCATACTGCGGGGGCCTGGGTAGCTCAGCGAGTAAAGATGCTGACTACCACCCCTGGAGTTCACATGTTTGAATCCCAGGGCGTGCTGAGTGACTCCAGCCAGGTCTCCTAAGCAACCAAATTGGCCCGGTTGCTAGGGAGGATAGAGTCACATGGGGTAACCTCCTCGTGGTCGCTATAATGTGGTTCGTCCTCGGTGGGGTGTGTGGTGAGTTGTGCGTGGAAGCCGCGGTGGATGGCGTGAAGCCTCCACACGCGCTATGTCTCCGCAGTAACACGCTCAACAAGCCAAGTGATAAGATGCGCAGATTGACCGTCTCAGATGCGGAAGCAACTGAGATTCGTCCTCCGCCACCCAGATTGAGGCGAGTCACTACACCACCACGTGGACCTAGAGCGCATTGGGAATTGGGCATTCCAAATTGGGGCGAAAAAGGGAAGGAAAAAAAATCATACTATGATTACGATTTAAACATTGCTGCTTCGTTTTCAAATCTAAATGAAAACAGGAAATTAGAAACAGCAGCTTCCTTGTTGAACAGGCTATAGGGCAAGTTACGGGCTGTTCACACGTGCGTCTAGGCCATGTAAACACGCACTAGATGGACATCTTTGATCGTTGTGCCACAACTCACTTTTTTCAGTGCACCGCGCAGGACCGTTGCATTTTTTTTATTTTTTTTATTACACAAATTAAATGCTGAATCATTTAAAAATCAAAGCATCCTGAAGAAGTCCTATAATCCGTAGTGTTCGTTGCCTCAGAATTACTCATTTTCCATTGATTAAGAATAGGCCTACAATGTTGCAGGCAGTGACAGAGTGTGATTTTATGTGATTTTATCATTTGAAGATTTATGTAGGCCTATTGTGCTATTTAGGCTTATGTGCACTTTATTCCCCACTATCTGAGATTGTGTTTGACGCATCCATAGCAATAAATGCTTTTTATTCCCAAGTCCCGACTCCCGACAAATAACACAATAACCGTTCGTGAACTCTCACAGTTAACCAAATATTACAAAAGGTTACCGTGCACATATTTAGGGTATTAAGGCAGCTTTCGCTTTTACTGGTGTTTTTACTGTATGAAAACAGATTTCAACTTTTTTTCCTTTTTGTTATTTTAAGGTCAAGTTAAATCTGACTTTTTACATTTTACCATGCGGCCATAATTTATTTTTGGTATTTTCCAAAAGCCTTTTATTTATAGATTTTTTTTTTAGCCTATTCCTAAACCCAGAGTTTCAATATTAAACTGTGAAAACAGATGATAAAAATACAAAGTATTGCATGTTTAAAAATATGGTAATCGAAAAATGAGTGAAATGATTTATATAAAGGTTTTTTTTTTATTTTATTTTATTTTTTTTTATTACGACTGTCCCACAGTAGTGATGTCATTTCCACTACACCAAACAATTTTGCCCCTAGTATTTATTTATTTATTTATTTATTTCAAAATTTTGTGTAAATGTTATTCAGGTCAACTAAAGTGTCAGTTAAGAGCATGCTTTAGATAAAGTTATGTTTGAAGAAAACTTAAGGTAAACAACACTTTTGAGCAGAAAATTGTTTGGGGCGTCATTTTCAATCAAGCCAAATAATGCAAATATATATTATATGAGATGTGCTGGAAATGACACTGTGGTGGAAGTTTCATGACTATACATGCAGAAGACTTAATGCAATGGCAAACTGATGTGTGTAATCCAAATTAGAGAGCCTCCCTTTAATAAAATCAGATTGCATTTTAGACGCATTTGTCCAATGACCATTGTCATCTGATTACCAATACAGCCAGAAAGAGAGAGAGCTCTTTCAAAAGACATGCAAACATAAAATTCTACCTTTGGATTTTAGGACTGCTGGTTCTTAATTTAGTAATCCTTGCATTAGACTTCCTGTACTCTCCTGAAACTTTGGGTCAGGCAGAGTCATGTGTTTTGTGAGGTGTTGCTGTAGCCGGGAGGAAATCACCCCTCTCACCCTCATATATCCATGACCAGAAACACCATGGGTGGATTAGTCACGGCTCGGCCGGCTCGTATTTACATTAGCAGTGGATTTCACACCATGATCTCTACTCCACCTCTTTGTCTTACAGTCAAGCATGTTCAGCTGCTAGAGGTCAGTCGCCCTGGGGTGGTCCAGCATACAAACATTTGTAAGAGCTGGGGTATAGAAAAAATGACTGCGCAGCCGTGTGTATGTGCGTGCTGAATCCTAATGCTTTATTCTTGTGTGTTTTTTCCAGAGGATCAGATTCCTCACGGGTTCCCGACCATAGACATGGGCCCACAGCTGAAGGTGGTGGAACGGACACGCACGGCCACAATGCTTTGCGCCGCCAGCGGGAACCCTGACCCAGAGATCTCCTGGTTCAAAGACTTCCTGCCTGTTGACATAAATAGCAGCAATGGCAGAATCAAGCAACTCCGCTCAGGTAAAGAAACAGTAAACATACAATATGCCATTATGACTAAGCTTTAATAATAAAACTATTAAGGGGACCCTCATTTTATTCAAAGATGATAACTGCATACATTAAAGCAGGAGGTATATTCAAAAAGTGAAATGTTTCTAACCTTGTGTTTTTACTTTTACCGCAACAATAAGACAATTGAGCACAACAATGACTGCCTCATTTCCAGGAATGTTTTTATTATTTACTATTTTAAACAATTTTTCAATTAAAGTGTTCTAAGCCTTGAACCAGACCAACCATTTCTGAAATTAATCACAACATTACAAGATTTGATTTGAAGCAGAAAATTATCTGGAAATTGAAAAAAGAAGAAATGTACAATACTGTATACTTAAATATTCCACGTTCAGTACAAGTTAAGTTCAATCAACAGCATTTGTGGCATAATGTTGATTACCACAAAAATGTATTTCAACTTGTCTCTCCTTTTCTTTAAAAATTAGAATTGAATAATTAAATTGAATTAATCGCAATTAATCACATATATTAATATTTGCTGAGAAAGCCCCTCAAATAACAATCATTCAATATATAATGATGAAATAATTATAAATGCATACATTTTAAATATATTAAAGAGAAGGAGGGACGAGTTAAAAATAAATTTTGTGGTAATCAACATTATACCACAAATGCTGTCGATTGAGCTTAACTTCTATTAAACCCGGAATATTCCTTTAACTTCTTTTATGAGGGAAAGAGTAACTAATATTATGAGGCACTGCTCGTGATGTAATGTTGTTACTGATGACAAATCAGAAAAGATTAATATCAACCTTTTATTTAAACTATATAAGTCACTCATTTTAAGTACAAAATTCCATATATCTGAAGTTTATAGCAAAATATTTAGTGGTCGCTGCAGAGCTGTATTGCTGCAATCCCTGTTTGCAGGAAGTTTAAATCGAAGAATTGCACAAAAACACTAGTGGCTTCTCCAGAACAATTTATCAACATTTAACCACCTTTAAGCTAATGGTTGATATGTTTCGAAAGGTTTAAACATTATTGCTAACAATTAATTTCTCAATGAATGAATATATATATATATACTGTATTTTTTTTTTATTATTATTATTATTATTACTTTTCGAAACCTGCTATTGTGCTCTCTAGCAGCTGAATGGCAATGTTTACATTGGTTTACTGGACCAACGCTTGACAACCCATGTGCCCTAAAGAAGAATAAAAGGTGTCTTGAATCACAGAAAATAATCCAAGGCACACGGCCTGTAGATGACAAGAAAGAGAGCAAGTGACAGTCGTATTTCCAAATGGTCTCCTCTTTAATTTCATGTTCTAAATGAAACACACAAAATATGAGCACAGAATGGCTCACAGTTATTATTCATAACCCTCCAGTTAGGACACACAAACATTATTAACAAGTCAGCACAGTGATTTGTTTTGATTAGATTCGTCGGCCCTTGTCAACAATCATTTCCAGCATCAATCATCAAACGGTTTTGTATTTGAGTCAGATAAATCCCACTCGGTTAATCCATCTCGCGGCTACCAGACAATCACATAATTTATTTGTTCTGATATAGTCCAATAATTGATCCTGAGTTTAGCTTTCCTCTCTAACCATTAGCATGAAAGACTTTTTTCAGTAATGAATGCTAATGAAACAATTTTTCAATTCATGACCTTTACAGAAACTTCTATAAACAAATAGGAAAAACACTCATAATTCAATACCTGCCGCTTCAAAGCGGAGCCTTAATCTCTCTGAAACATGTCATTGTGTACGAGTAATTACCATCAGCCTTGCCAGACCGTGCAACTCTACCCCGGACATCAATCAACAGTTTGTTTACAATGCAGGCTTGATGATAAGCGGGCAGGGGGGAGAAAACTACAGGCAGAATCTGATAAGGAGAGATGGGAGAGCAAGGATTAGAATAGAGTGTAATGCTGCTCTACTCAGTGTAAACACTTACAGGTTAACCAGCGACAATACTATATGCCTATCAGTAGTCAAGCCACCGGTCAGAGGAGCAAGCCAATGGCCCTCTGCAATCTCACATGATCTCTTACGCCAGAGGATATTATCCAGTGTCACACATTATTTAAAGATGTCTGTCAGTAACTGGGAGTTTAAGTTATCAAGACAGGTTTCATTGATTTAACAAGTCAGTAATAAGTAGAGCTTGTTAAGGCAATATCTATATTATTATTGCTCATTTGAACAAACCCCTAACCTTAAGCAAGTTGCACTCTGTTCAATTTGTATGGTCCTTTACAATTGTTGCTTGTCTGACTACAAAATATGTAAACCCAGTGAGATCTTGTGTAACAGACATGGCACACTGGTCCCAGTTATCCCGATTGACAGCGTTGACTTGGTGTTTTATATCATTTGGCCATTGTAGGAGCAGTATTAAACTTCGGCGCATAACTCTTCCCCCAGCATTTGTGCTATGGACATGAATGATAGCTCAAATTGTGCCACTTGTTGAGGAATTGATCTAAGTGATCTGGCTTCCGATTTTCGCCTGGTGTACGGTAAAACGTACTTACATTTAAGAAGGAACCCGAGCCATTTCTAGAGACCACAATATTATAAAGACATGGAGGTGGATCTTTTTAACATAGGTCAGTAAGCAGCTACCCAGAACACCCTAGCAACCACCTAGCAATCACTTAAAATGCCCTTGCAACCCTATAGCAACATGCAAAAACCACTCAGAACAGCTAAGCAACCAACCACAACACACAACATGATATTTCTTTTCCCAACATACTGTAGAGTTACCATAGATATCCATACATAGATGCTGTATTAGCAGCTGTTCTTATGGGCCTGAGGTATGTCAATGTGTCCGCTATATTGGAGAGTTCAAGAGCCGTTCGTCAACACTTAAAATGGAACTGACAGTTGTGGTCAGCAACAGTCTGTAATCTTTTCCAGCCAAATTTCACAAGATTTGATTTGCCTAGATTATATAAAAGATTTTATTGGTAAAACGCTCTGATAAATAATATTGATCATCAAAGCACTACCAGATGCTTTAAGGTTTTAATAAAAGCAGTGGTATTAGTAATCATTAATGCAGCAGGATGGATAAGTCATAACCATAAATGTATCTAGCTACAAAAACCCATCTATAATATATATATTTGTTCAAATCATACATTTGTTATTAATTCTTATAGTACCAATCATTCACATACATATTTTAGCCTATTTTTAATATTAACGCATTTCAATTTCATAACAAAATTCCATCAAATTGATTGGATTTGTTTTTGTTTAAGATTACTCAATTCAGTTTGATTACATTTTGTTATGAAATTTAAATGTGTAAATCTTAAAATTATTATTTGCACTGAGATAATAAATAATTGCAGTGCCATTTAAAGTCTAGACTTTACTTGTACTTCTTTCAATCTATGTACAAATGTTTTGTAGCAAACTCCAAATAAAGTTCTCTACAAATGAATATATCATGACCAGCATATTGATGATTAGCACCCGGGCAGTCAATTTATTATATGATTTCCACACAAAAGCAGTTTGTTCAGCACCCTGAGGGATCTCCTCATTTGACTTACATTCAAACAGATGACGGCGCTGTTGACGTAAGTCAACCAGCCAGATGTGGTATCCACGTATGGATATCTATGACTATGTTACTGCAGGGACAATCCACCCTTTTACTCTAGCTAAGCTTTCAGGCAGAGGTGATTTATAATGATTGGTGAGTAGATCTTTTTGAAGGGAGATACTGTATGTCTGTTTGATTTCTTCTCAGTAAAAGTAATGGATGCACAGCTTAGCTGATATTTAAAGTCTTAAGCACAGCCATGATTGATTGCGACTGTCTGTCCACTTCTGACAAATGGAGAGCTCTTACCATGAACTGCTCCTTAAATTGGAAAAAGTAACATATAATAAAGTTTTCTCCCTCTAGCCATAGTGAAGATATAGTAAAGTCTTACTATTCTTCATTATGCTTGTGTTACACTGCAGGCTAACCCTAAAGTCCCTAACCCCTTCACCAGAACGTTTGCGATGAGCACGCTCTGTTGGACATCCTGGGCTTTTTGAGGGTCCCAGTGTACATCAGGCTCTCTTTAAACTGCTGATGGCTTTGAGTCACAATCCACACAGTTTACAGGAGCTTCCTTGTGTCTCTAACCCCCCCTCCCAATTATATACACCTGTTTTCACATGCTGGAGCAGTTGGTTTATAATCCAGATTAAAATGAATCTGCATCATAGCCAACAAACTCCATAATATATGAACATAAACCTTCTGTCTAACTGGAGAATTTTCCAAAGAAAAACAAGTTATTTTTCTTGCAAAAGTAATACGGACTAAGGGTCAGTCAATGCAATGCATTTTGAGATTAAAATAAGATAGTAACTAATCAAACTGTTATAACTGAAAGTTCCAAAGTTTTCTTCTACGATGCATCAGACAACAGTAAATATTTAGTACAGCTGTGGTCGAATCCAAAGGCCAGAGTTGTGCTGCAGGTAGAGTGTGCTTCTCTATAAAAATAGCAGAAGACAGTGAGAGGAAATAGTTACTGACTCAAACACCGAGGGCTGTTTCAAGAATGAGTCATCCCAAGGCCTGCAACATATTTGACGCAAGTACATGAACTCAGAAACTACACAATTTCACATTTTCATGTTCCAAAATGTGTTAAAACGCAATTTATATAATGCAACAAAAGTAACATGTTGCACTTTCAACGTTACCACAAGGGGTGCTATTGTGGTCTTCTTCTACAGTTCGTCATTCTACTGTCATGGCGGAGCAACAGTTTGACGACAGTCTTGTTTTGGACGTTTTTAACTCTGTCATAACTCTAAGGCCACTTCCACACTAATCCGTTTAAGACTTAAACCTCAGTTTTCAGATTCCTAATGCCATAGTTTTCAAAATGTTTGTTTTCGGTGGAAGATAATGCCGTTTTAATGTGGATGTGAGGCATAAACATACTTTCAAATGAAAACGTCTTTGGCCGTTGCATCGTACCTTGCTGGATTTTTAGCGTCTCATGCCCGCCACATTTTTATGATGCAATTATTTGACCGCAAGAGTATGCACATGCTTGCATTTGTGTTCACACACTTGCTTAAAGTATGTTTGTGGCCTAAAGCAGCAAATATCATTTAAAAAAAAAATTCTTCTGTGAAATAAAACATACTTAGATTCTTAAAGTCCTATAGCAGTAACCGAAGAGCCAAACTTATTTTTCAAATTTGAATTGGGAAGATGTACATGCCACTTCTTAATAAATAAAAACAAATCTCTGTTCTCTCTCTCTCTCTCTCTCTCTCTCTCTCTCTCTCTCTCTCTCTCTGTCACTTTCCTCTGCACTAACAGTTCTCTTTAATCTTATTTGCATTCATATTACCTCACCAGGTGGTACACCAATCAGAGGTAAGAATGCTGAAAACAGAAAATATCCAAATGCGTCATCTCTATATTCTTCTTTCACTTCAAAGTGTCCCCCCATCACCCTGTTTCCCACCTTCTCTCTCATTATGGGTGTTTGTCTTCCTCCTTGTCTTCAATCCGGCCTCTTCTCTGTGCATGAACCTCTGCTCGTCTGTCTCACTAATGGACATCTTATTAAGGTCGTCATGGGTGAATCTCACAAAACCTAACAAGAACATGTCTGGGTGATATTTCATACCAGGGGAAAAAATCATAATAAAAAAAAATAAAGAAAATGAAACTTATTTTTAGGACCATTAGGATTTTTTAAATTGTGACATTATTGTCATGACAATTACATTTTCCTCCCAAATTCTCATTACCATAATGCAATAATAATAATAATTTAGATTGCTGTAATGTGAACTTATTCTTTTACCCTAATTTTTATATTTATACATTATATGGGTGTTTCTGCAACTTCGGACACTTTTAGCACTGTGGATTTTTAGAAAATAAAGTCTAATTAAAACATGTATGTACATGCATCACAAGAGATTCAGTCTCTGGCAGTTTAATTGCCAGAATTCTATTTAGAGTTTAATCGAATTCTGTGGTGGAAATGACGGTGATGGAAATTAATTTTTTAACGTTTTTGAAATAAAATGGCAAGACTCCTTTGTCTTGCTGAGGCTAATTTCATTGCTAACATTTCATGTATCCAAAATACACACAAATTCATGAAACTTTCGTAAATATATGAGTAAATTCGGAGTAATTTGCGCATAAAATGGATATTTCCAAAACTTTTTTTTTTAAACGAATGAATGTTGTGCATTCACATCGTAACATTTTGATTTAGTAAGCACAATAGCGTGTGATACAGTTATAGTAACAGTGATATACTTGCAACTGGAAGAATCTTCAGAGAAAATTAAAGAATGCCTGAAGAAGATCTTGGACCGAAGCGCTGTATGATATTACAGATTTTCATGCTATACGACAGTGTGCAGGCTTTTGTATTTTTTCCCCGTTGTATTGTGTACGCACCTGCCCGCGATCTGTTTTTTTATGGATTTAACAGCATAAGCATTGACCATATGTTAGCAAATGAACGTGATTTGCCGATGCCTACAGAATTATAAAACCTGAATTATAGAGCTTATTTAAAAAAAAAAACAACAACAACAAAAAAAAAAACTATCCAACCAGTTGCAGTAGAGGGCATTCATTTTTTCGACACAAATCAAGCACTTCTGCTGGAACACCGATGAGCAGAGTTAGGGAAAAAAATTATACTTTGAAAAAATTAATTAAAGCAGTAATGAAACTTTTTTTTAGATAAGTATAGGCTATGGTTTTTTTTTTCATTTTAACATAATTTGGCAAACATTACTGCATAATTGGAAATGACGCCCAATAAAAACACTCTGCTCACAAGTGATATTTAACTTTATTTTTCTTTGTTTTCTTTACAAAATTAAAATAGTTAAATATATGTTTATTTCACTCTTTGTTTAGATTGTCATAATGTTTATTTATTTATTTGTGGATTTTCATAGTTTAATATTGAAAGTCTGGGACTGACACAAGGCTAAAACAGTGAAATATATGCAAAAAGGCGTATGAAAAGTAACAAAATGATAAATAATGAATTTTAAATAAAAAATGAAGGCCTGGTAAAAGTTTCCAATTCAGTTTTAATGTGACCTTCAGATAGCAGATGTAAAACAGTCAAAATCTGTTAATTTTAACAAAAATTAGCCTCTGGGTCATGGAAGTACACAAGTTAAAGAAACACCCATGTACTGGTAGTGTTAGTATTTGTTTCACTGCCTTTATGCTGATTTATTTTATTTTTTATTTTTAAATTGTTATAGGAACTTTTTTTATTACCGTATTTCATATATATATATATATATTTGCAGACCAGAGCGGCCAGTGAGGGGGATAGAAAAGCTTGCCGTTGACATGGCAGCTGGCATATGGTCAGATGTAAAAAAGAAATGAGGTACTTTACTGTAACTTTGACCTGATCTCCCCATATCTCTTCAGAGAGAATGTCAGGGCGAGCTGCCATCACTCTACTTTAAACTGGAAAGAGAAGAGAGATAGAAAGTGAGAAAAGACAGTGAGAGGGCAGACCAGGCATCTTTCAACATCAGTCTCATATCTAGAGCTTCAGATAATAAGAAATAATAGAAAAAATCCTGCTTTCCTGATGATTGAAGGAAAAGAAACACTAGCTCTGTTGTCAAACCCTAGTGAGCTGCCTACCTAGGCAGCCTTTTAGGGTTTGGAACAGATCTAATATGTGTTTGCAAGTTTGTGTGTGTGTATTAGGTGTTTTTAAAGAATAATATTCTGTCTAATCTACTCGTGGAGCGAGGTTAATGCTCAGTTTATAATGAGGTCTCATGCACTCACAGTCTTTCAATGTTTCAATTTTTAATGCACACATGTAAACCCATCCCATAATGCATTTCAGGAATATTTCTGAAATACACTTTGACAACATTTTGATTTCTCTCAATGTGCTTCCATCATTCACAGATTGCATGATGTATGTTACATCACGCAAGTGAACAGCACCGCCATACTAAATAACTAAACAATCCAATGATTTCTGTCTTTGTCAATATGAAATGTGTACAATATTTTTAGTGTTATGTTATGTATGTTCTAATATATCAAAGATGGATATTCCAGAATGCTGAAGCCAGGTAAGTGGTACCATGAGATGGTCTTTTTGAAAAAAGACTGGAAAGGAACTCACGATATACTGTATGAATAGCGTCCACTGAGAGCGTTGTTTATTTGCACACACTGTTTGCATTGTTTGCCATGCAATTTACTCAAGTAATTATGTAAATAAGGTGCAATGATCATTTGATCATCATTTGATGAGTCACTGCTGCTATGATCAATAGAAAATGTACACAAAAATCCAATTTGAATTAAATAGGGCTATGTTAATTGTCAGACAAAAAGCCTTGACTTTTGTGAATAAGGTGCATTCTCATTTGCATGGAGGCATGTTTGTGCTGAAAACTGCCTGCTGCAGCACTAAACCAGCACATATTGCACTTGCGGCAGGCAAATAGCACTGCATTTTGTGACCGATGCATTGGTAACACTTTCTATGAAGCCCATATTTAAAATGCATTGTAAAGGCATTATAATGCATTAGTAATGTCTCATAGTACACCTTATAATATGTCATAACTTCACAGTTATAATGCATTATAATACTAGCAACAACCAATTTTATCTGCAGAGGTTATAACGTAGTATTATATATATTTGTAATATATAATAGGTATGCTTTAAGTAAAGTGAGAAAAGCAATGTCTTTTTTTAAACATCCATAAGATATTTTTAAGTGGTTATAAGACATTATAAGTCATGCTGGAAGTTATATACAGTACATTACATATGCACAAAATACAAAATAACACACATTCCATGTAAATTTTTAAATATTATGAAAAACACTTGTAAAGTTACAGGGTTAAAATAGATGTGTATATAAAAATATGTATGTTGATCACACTTGTAATGTATGTTAAAAGTTTATGTTATGGCTGTTTATAAAAAGATTGTTTTTTGTATTAATAATTTTCATAAAGCAGGCAAAGATCACTTATAATATGATCATGTCATAAAGCCTTGAATGTTTACATTTTACAGCACTTATACCATTAACTGTATTAACTTTGCGTTAAAATTGGATGTTGTAATGCATTACAATCTAAAGTATATCTATGATTAGAGGAAATCTTATAATGTGTTATAATTGTAGTTATAATTATTTATGAGAAGTTCTAACTTATTATAAGGTGTATTATGAGACAGTATAATGCATGTATAATGCCTTTACAATGCATTATAAATATGGGCTTCATAGAAATCCCATGTTACTGATGCATTCTATCGTATATTTACAAAACGTCATTCACATAGAAAGGATTCATGTTTGCGCTGAAATGACTTGAAGGAACATTCTGGGTTCAATTCAATCTAAGCTCAATCGACAGCATTTGTGACATAATGTTGATTACCAAAAAAATTTGTTTTGACTCATCCCTCCTTTTCTTTAAAAAAAAAAAAAAGAAGCAAAAATCGAGGTTTCAGTGAGGCACTTACAATGGAAGTGAATGGGGCCAATCCGTAAATGTTAAAAAACTCACTGTTTCAAAAGTATAGACACAAGACACAAACGACATGTGTGTTAACATGATTTTAGTAAGATAAAATCGCTTACTAACCTTTTCTGTCTAAAGTTATAGCCAAATTTACAACTTCATTGCCATGACTATGTAATATCAACAAACGCTAAAACGACTGTAAAAATTACAATTTAAACAACTTTACAGCTCAAATTACACATGAGTTTTAACAGTAGAATTAATGCAAGTTTAAGCTTCACATTTCTGTCTTTAAACCCTGCAAAAATTGGCCCCATTCACTTCCATTGCCTCACTGGAACCCAGAACCCAGAAAAGCAGGGGCAAGTCAAAATCAATTTATGTGGTAATTAATATTATGCCACAAATGCTGTCAATTGAGCTTAACTCATATTAAACCTGGAATATTCCTTTCATTTATACCACAGCACTAAACCAGCGCAAGTTAGTGCAGTCAAGTTGGATATGTAATAAGATGCAGATTTTTGCATTATAATACCACATCCTAATCATTTGCATAGAAAGGTGGCATGTTTATGTTGAAAAGATTGACTAAACCAGCACATATTGTGCCTGATCAAGTTTTATATGCTGCATATTAAGATGTTAATGTATGCTAAAGTGGCACAACAGTTTAGGGATGCAACGGAGAAAGTCTTCAACCTCAAGACGCAGTAGTCTGAGATGAGATGCATTTATCTTGAAGAGCAGTCATCATATCGTTTGCAGATATCAACAGCCTGTTCGTTTTAGTCCACCTGGATCACTTATTGTCTGCAGATGAGCTCGTCAATGGATGTGTGGAGGCTGTATTGACATAATTGCGGTGGTGGTATTATGTCTTGAGCTAGACAGATCCATTCTCTGAGAACACGGCTTTGTCTTGGCTAGTAGGAATCTGAGCTTATACACAGTGACCGTTATAGCCTACAGGTCTCTTACTTACCACAATGAATAAATAACTCTGTTTGCTTTCCATTACTGCCGATGGTTTATTGGATTATGGATTGAAAGATGTTTCTCATTTCTTTCTGTATTTAGAAAGGCAGGAAAGGTCATTCACCTGCCATTTATTAGTCAATGAAGTGTGTTTGTGTGGTTTAGCTGTTTTAGGTTTGTTAAACACAAACAAGATTTTTTTGTCCCTCGGGCATCACTGTAGATCTTGTTTTGACCAGCACTCGTGTCTGGGCACGACTTGTGTCTGATCTCATTGCAGCATGACCCCATTTAATGTGGTGGTGTTTACGATTCTTTGGTTGTTTGACTGTGAAAGAGTGTTTTTGCCTGGTTTGTGATTATGTGTGATGTGTTTACAGGGGCGCTGCAGATCGAGAACAGTGAGGAATCGGACCAGGGAAAGTATGAGTGTGTGGCGGTGAACAGTGCAGGAACGCGGTACTCGGCGCCAGCCAACCTCTACGTCAGAGGTAAGATCTGCCGCCATCACTGGAGGTCATAATGAACCAAATCCAAAACACCTCCACTCCCAACTATATCTGCTCTCCATACAGGCTGTACCAGAACAGGACGTGTCACTCAGAAACTTAATATATTTTTCTTTTTTCATCCATTTGTCTGAATAGACACCTGGCTGGATCCACAGTGGAAAATTGTGCCTTTATTTTACAGTTTCATGTTTTAAAAGCCTTTTAAGGGGAACTTAACGGTGGTGACTCGGTTGTCGTTATTGGGTTATATATGTCATATACTGTATATGGAAAAGCACTGTGGACTTTTAGAAAGTAAAGTCTTGTTAAAAAAAAATTCACATTCAACTTCTGAAATGTGTCTGCTAGCAATGTCAAATAGCGTATGTTCATACATCACAGGACATTTATGTCATTTTTGTTATTTTTTTCTGAACATCAACAAAATTCCCACCACAGTGTCATTTCCAGAACATTTCAGATTCTGTATTGTGTTTAATTGAATTCTGTGGTGGAAATGATGCTGATGGAAACAGTTTTTGAAAGAAAATGGTCGACTCCTTTGCTCTGCTAAAGCTAGTTTCTTAGCTAACATTTTAGGTATTCTAAATATACACAATTAAATCATATTTTCACACTTTTTGCATAATTTGGCAAAATGACGCTCAAAAATATTCTGCTCACAAGTGATATTTTGATTTTTTCTTTGTTTTCTTCAAACATCACTTGTCTCATATTTCATGCTCTTCACTGGCACTTTTGTTCACTTGGTTAACAAGTACACTAAGTTTTGAAAAAAACTGTATTAGGGGACAAAATTGTTTTTGTGAAAAATTGATAGAAAGTCAATTATTTTGATGCACAAATGTACATTTCTATAAATATTAAAATGGTTTATATTTATGATCATAGTTTTACACATTTTATAATGGATTTTCATTGTTTAATATTGAAAGTCTGGGTCTGGAACAAGACTAAAATAGTCAAATCTATACATAAAAGGGATTTGAAAAGTAGCATAAGTAAATGATGAAGGCCTGGTAAAAACTTTCTATATTAGTTTTAATGTGACAAAGAGAAATTAGTTGAAATATTTTTTATATTAAAGGGGTCATGAAGTGCTATTTTTTATAATTTTATTATCTTCCCTGAGGTCCAATGAGAATGTTATAAATGTTTGTTTTTTTTTTGCACCAAAACAGTCACAATTTAGTAACATATGATCATTTTCCACCCTGGTTTTGGCCTAAGCTCCTCCTTAAAACTTCAACATAAACACACACTGTTGGCTAACATCATGAAGTCCCTTGAATTCAGCAAACTCAATCAGAGAATAAACAGCGCCCTCGACATTATAAAAAAGAATGACAGGTGTTACACATAACGCACATCCAACACATTGCATCTGAATATATTAAACTGTTCATCTCAATCACAACTGATAACACTCAGCACCATAAAACATTCATGACATTTGAAATATTCATGAATGAAACGGTTTACTTACGTTTTTGATCAGGTCCAAGTGTTTTTTTAACTGCCCCAATCTTCAATAACAGTTCATTTGCAAAGCTTGAATCCTATTATGACTGTTCACAAGCAATCAGGTGTATAAAGTAATGAATTACAAATACTCACGTTACTGTAACTAAGTCGTTTTTCCCAGAAATTTTACTTTTTTTAAGTAGTTTAAAAATTGTATACTTTCAGTTGAGTACTTTTAATACGCTATTTTCCCTCTGTCTGTGTTCGCTTACTTCCCTGTTCTGATTTTATTTTTATCCATCAACTTGATTGGCTACGAGAATCTCGTGACTCCCGTCAAATAAAAACATGCATCGAAAGTTTGAATGGCAGCTGTAGATCGTGCGCCAACTGTTATAGATGTGGACTATGCCTCAAACAGCAGTTCATCATCTGAAAGGGCTTTTCACAGTGAAAAATGCCAATTGCTTGACTGTGTCATGTGAGTTTAACTTGCTCAAGCCAGATATCAGCATTAATTCTGCCTCTAATTTGAAGAAACATATCGAGGTAAATTTCATATTTCTGTTTATTAAATTCTATGTATCTGTAATGTAGCATGTAATTTAGCTGAGATTATTGGGTTGCTGTGAGAGATTAAGGCAATGTTATAAATAGGGCTGGGTGATAAAAACGATCTTGATGTTTATTGAAAAAAAAAAGATATGTCCTCGATATTGATGATAAACTTGAGTAATTTTCTATGCCTATGTTCTACATCTGGAACAGGGGTGTTCATTACATCTATTGCGATAGCAGGACCACCACTGGTTGGTTGATCTAGATAAAATATAAAAGATTGACTTTTTATTTCCTGGCGTCTGTAGCTGTGCGCTGTTTGACTGACAGGCGGCTTATGTTTGTGTGCTGCGCTTTACATGCGCGTGTGTTCCGAGAGCGCTATTGTGCCTAAACTATCAAATACACTTTATAATTCCACCAATGCCGGTCTTGGTGAGGCATTAATGTAACGCTGTCGGTTATGTCTAAAGTGAACATAAACAGTGGGACAAAAGTATTTGTATCAAAATGTCGGACTTGTGTAACTGAATAGAGCACTGTCTAGTATGTCATTAAAAGGCTATTAATCAAAAATACCCTCACTACATTTGGCTGACTAACTTTAGTAGCTTTAAAAGTATTAATTTTATATAATAAAACAGTGACATTTTTAATATTAATATATATATATATATATATATTTAATAATATTGTTAGTTGTTTAATAATATTGATCCCTGATGTAGAGAGTGTGTTAATTTGTTTAATAAATTTCCAGGAAAGTAGAGATGATCAAATAATTTATAATTATGCTTAGCCTTTATCAAGTTTTTTTCTAATGCCTAATTAAAAAAAGTATCAACCTTTGTAGAGCAATACTTCAGGCAGAATAGTCCCATCATTCACAAATACACTTCAGAAAATTGTGCATCATGCGTTAGAATGAGAACACAACTATTTCTGGGCTGAAAAGATACAAAAATTAAATAAATGTGGAACATTGTATCTCATGTGGCCCCCCATGTGCTACTTAAAAGAATAGTTCACCCAAAAATGTTAATTATCTCATCATTTACTCACCCTCATGCTATCCCAGATGTGTATGACTTTCTTGCTTCAGCAGAACACAAATTAAGATTTTTAGAAGAATATTTCAGCTCTGTAGGTCCAGACAATGCAAGTGAATGGGTGCAAAAATGTTCCAAAAAGCACATAAAGGCAGCACAAAAGTAACCCATATGACTCCAGTGGTTAAATCCATGTCTTCAGAAGTGATATGATAGATGTGGGTGAGAAACAGTTCATATTTAAATCCATATTTGCTAGAAATTCTTCTCTCTGCCCAGTAGGTGGCGATATACACAAAGAATGTGAATCACCAAAAACACAAGAACAAGAATGAAAGTGAAAGTTAAAGTGGAGATTAACTGAGCAGGGAGGAGAATTTATAGTAAAAATGGACTTAAATATTGTTACACATATAGTTGAGATATTCTTCTAAAAAATCTTCTTTTGTGTTCTGCTGAAGAAAGAATGTCATACACATCTGGGATGGCATGAGGGTGAGTAAATGATGAGAGACGTTTCATTTTTGGTGAATTATTCCGATGTGGACCCTGTACCAAACAACTTTTCCCACCCCTGCTTTACCTCCCCTATTGTGCAGGAGATGACATGTCAAGTGACCTTTCAAGTTAGCTTTTTTAGCATTTATTTATTTATTTATTTTATTTTTTTATTTTTTTTGCATTCCTTGCATTGTTTTGAACATGTTTGATGTGCAACAATAACTCTCTCTGTTGGCATTAAGGGCATTTTAGACCCTACACATAAATTGATTTTAATGTCATTGTTTCATCCATTGATACATGACAGCGGTCAAAGAGTCTGTGTAGTTCATGTTTGTATACAAAATAATTCAAAATAGTCCAGATGGGTCCCTTTTGGTATTCAAAATTAGTTAGCCACACAAGGCCTGCTCTATTGACCTGCGCACCAGTGGGCGGGGCCAAGGGTGTGATGAACAGACAGATTTCAAATCGAGACGTTTCAGCAGGGTGCCAACTATAAATGTTCATTGTAGACTGGGGAGGAAGTTTTGAGTTCTGAAATTGACGGTATGTTTTTATAGTACAGTTGCCTTATATGTCTAAATATCAAGGAAAATTGGATTCTCCATTTCATGACCCCTTTAACACCTGGGTACATAATACAGTTCAGTGTGTGCAAATACAGCAGATGAGTGCTGAAATTGAATTAACATTTATTTTACACCATATTTAGCCTACTCAAAGTTCACAATTTTTTTTTAATCAATTTATCAATATCAGTAAACTTTGGAACTGATAGCTAATCAGCCAAAGAGACACGGTTATCAGCTGATGCTGAAATATCGGCCAATATGATAAACTACAATATTAAAACTACTGCATGTCTTTGTTGTTAAATTATAAATTAATATTTAACACCAAAACACTATTTAAAAAAACTTCCAGACTCAAAATTTACATTAAAAATTATCATAAAAACATAATTTATGACTGTTTTGGTGGGAGAAACCTTGACCAACATTATAAGTGGACTTCAGGGGAAAAAATAAAATGCTACAAACGTGTATTTTTGGTTTAAATGACTATGAGTCCTTAAAAATAGGAACATTTTAACAAATTAGATATAATTCCGTCTGAATCTGACTCTCTGAGAATGAAAATTGGAAATGATGGAAGTGTTGTCAGTGTTTTAAGGAAAGGCCATGTTGAGTCTTGCAGGCAGGGTTGGAGAAACCCGTAGTGAAGGAGAGCTGTGGAAATTCCCCCATTAATGTTCGGATCTGTTACAGCTGACTCAGAGACCACTGTACTCCTGTTTCAAAGGAAAACCAGACCACTACTCTTTTATTTAACATCTACCTCAGACTGGTGTTCAAAGACTCCTCAACTCCTGGCCTTAAAAGATCTCTGAATGTAGAAAGGTGTTGGTAAATTGTCTTTTGATTTAAAGGAAACATATGGAGTCAAAAGCTCAGATACTCTCTTGACAACCTGAAATCAGTTGTGTATGTGAATCTATAGATATGAAGACCTGTGTTTTTTTTTTTTTTTTTTTGTGTGTGTGTGTGTGTGTTTTCTGTGAAGTTTGTGTGTGTGCATGAATGTGTTTGTTCCATATAAAATCAGAGGAAATGAGACTAGACGCATATCTTTGTCCATAAATTATCTTGTCCTTCTTTCTCAAGCCTTCGACCAATCAGAGATTCTCAGTGAGAAACTCAAATAAATGATGCATCGTAAAGATCATATCATCTGTATTCTCTCTGAAGCCCTTTGATCTTTACACAGACCACACACACACTCTCTCTCTCTTTTTGATGAATGACATTTAATATGTATGTATATGTTTCTGTCTTTTCTTCCTGCTTTATCTGTGTGTTTGAGAGAGAGAGAGAGAGAGAGAGAGAGAGAGAGAGAATGTTGTTAGGCCATGAATCTTTCACCGGTTGTGTCACACTTTTATTGCTTTTCAATCCAAGATTTAGAATTGATGTGTCTTCACATTTAAAGTAAACTGTCTTTTAAAGTTAACTGTGTGTGTGTGTGTGTGTGTGTGCGTGTGTGTGTGTGTGTTTGCACTGTGTTATTCTATAACTATTTAGTAGGGCTGGGCGATTTAGCTAATATATATATTAGAGGTCGGCAGTATTCAAAATTATATAGATTCAAAATCTTTAATGCAAGTAGTAAAATCAAGTTAAAATAATCAAGAAATGAAATTTAATCACTGTATTTATATGCACCAATTAAACAATGCATAGTAATAAAAATGAATATTTTTACTACAACACTTTAAAGCATGTAAAATTCTACGCAGGTGCGTTCAATCTGCATTTTGAATCGAATCAAACTTCGCAACTCTGTATCTGTCTTGCCGCTCTTATACTTGAGTCTTGACACTAGCCGACTGGAAACTTTAAGAAACTTGATATTGCATTAAAATCATATTTACTATGTTGGTTAATTGTATTTCACCAACAAAATCAAATAGGGTATATTTTAAATATTTGATATATCGCTCAGCCCTATTAAGTAGGATATTTTTTTTTATGCTGTGTGGTGCTTTAGTTTGAATTTATAATATAACTGTCTAAACTCTACAGGTGTGTAAACTTCACTGACACTCACACAATCACACATTTAACAGATCTCTTCTGAACAGCATGTGTGGGCCTGTGTGTGTGTGTGTGTTTAGTGCACTTTATTTCCCTCTCTCTTTTACTCCAGTTTCTTTGTCTTTTGTCTTTGGGATGAAGTTTGTAAGGAGGTAGGTGTGTGTGTGTGTGTGTGTGTGTGTGCAGAATTTCTCTGTAACTCTGTATATAGGAAAGATCATTCCATAATTGCTTATCCTGATTTTATGTGAAAGCTGTGTACATTCACTCTCATTCCCATGTGCCTTACCACACTGAGACCCTCAAACACTATTGAGGGTCCTGCCTCATGCTTGTTTGTCATGAGTGTGTGTGTTTGTGTGTGTGTGTGTGTGTGTGTGTGTGTGTCTGTGCGTGCGGGCGTGCATGTGTTTGTAAATCTGTGAGGTTTAGACAAAAATAGACTGAAGTGAAGAGGGATTATATCAACTCAAAAAATTTCAACCAAAAATGACCATTCTGTCATTATTTGAAAGCGAATGTGCACAGGTGCTGTCGAGCTCCAAAAATGGCAGATTAGCACCATGAATGCTCCATAAAACTAGTAAATATAACTTGGGCTCTATATTCCAAGTCTTCTGAAGCCATACGATAGCTTAATTAAGAACAGAAAGACAGTTTAATCATTGTTCACTCATAATCTTCTCCTTTACCAGGGTTCCCGCGGGTCCTTAAAAAGTCTTAACATGTCTTAAATTCAGTTTTCTAAAATTTAAGGTCATAAAAAGTCTTAAATATCATAAATGGTATAACAAAAGTCTTAATTACCTTTTAAATAGGTTCTATATGTGGGGTTGTAAAGACAAGAATGGCGATATGGCCGTAATGTGATTTATAAAGTTTGAAAGGGTACAATTTAATTTAATAAACAAATCGTCTGCATGTGCGGCAGGCTTCAAAGTGAAAAGCATGTGGGGAATTCGAGATTCAATGTTTCCTGTGGCTTTAGAGCATTTCACAATAAATTAATACTGAACATTTGTGCCAAGCGATTGCTGATTATCTACTGTTGATGAATTATGTCAGTGTTTACTTTAAAGTGTTTGTATTGTAATACCTTGTAGATTAACGTAAGAGTGCATATTTTATTTTCCTTATCTCTTTGAATGAGCAGCTGGAAGCAGTGAAGCACAGCCATTTCAAAATAAAAGTCCCCAGTGTATTACAGGATTGCATATAGTTAAAAGTCCTACGTTTTGCACAGTTTTTATTTTATTTTTTTATTTTTATTTTTATTTTATTTTTATTCTTCCATTTCTGGTTATTGGTATTTTGGTTGCACAATAATCTGCTTCTGGGATTTCATTCAATTTGGACTCTTGTAGCCTCTGTTTGGGCCACTCTGTCACATTTTTTAACACATTCAATATATTGATTTTAAAAACTATAATCATAAGTTTATGATTATAAGTTATTTTATTGTAATTTGCACAGATCACACATGATAGAAACTAAGCATTAAATACATTTGTTTTACACATTACTATCGTATCAGCAAAATCCAGTATCGGTCAACCCCTAATTCATATGTTTTGATTTATTGGTACATATACCAATTTTAATATGATGTGTATATACATGTGGAAAACATGTCTTGAGTATTTTAAACTTGCAGATACACTGTTTAGCTGATAATCTGTGTTACAAGTTCTAAGGCCTTTTTAAATGTGTGTCCCAGCCTGTTTAATGAGAAAAAATTTGTGATATGTGATTTGTGTGGGTTTGCTATGTGTGGGCATATTAATTGTAGTTGTTCAGGTCTTAAAATGTCTTATATTTGATTTGAAAAACTCTGTAGCAACCCTGTTTACAGAAGCTCTAAAATCTAATTTATCCAATACATTGCACCATGTTTGACATCAGTGGCATTTCTATTGGTTCTCACATGTGCCAGTTTCAATAAGAGGAAGTTGTTTCACTGAGTAACAGTTTTAATTGGTCTGTTCCTCACACCAAGCTATAGTGCCTGCAATCAATACAGATTTCCAGATTCAATTCTGATTCACAAGCTCTCGATTTAATTCCGATACAGAGTAACAAATTACAAGCAATTAAACAAAACTATAAAACAAATCTTTATTTTATTTATTTTTTTTAATTAAGCCATACAAAGCTATCATATGACTTCAGAAGACTTTTAATTAAGCACAAATCTTATGGACTACTTTAATGGTTTTAAAGTATTTTTGGAGCTTGAGGACTGTAGTGACTACTTTTGTGTTCCACAGAAAAAAATGTAATAACAGCATAAGGGTTTGAAACAACACGAAGGTGAGTAAATAATGACAGAATTTAAATTTTTGGAAAAAACTATTCTTATATAAATGTGTGTTTCCAGACACTGTTGTGTACTGATTAAACATCAGGCGTAAGCAGCCATTAAAGACATTATTATTTATAATACTGGAAGTTTACGCATAGTAATCTACATGTAAGGATGAATGTGAGTGTGCGGTTCACGTGTTTATTGATGCTCTCTGTCATTGTCTTCATGTTCTCGTCTCATGTCTCTTTATGGATAAACAGAATACTTGCCTGTTTTACTCTCTCTGTTTCTCCTTGTCTTCCTCCTCCTCCACCTCTTCTCTTTTGTTTCCCTTCCTTCATCTTCATCACACCCTGCCATCCAAAATCAATCCACTCCTCAATCTCAGACCAGCGGGAAGGTGCGTTCTTTTCACTCTCTCTCCTCATACGGGGGTCGGCGGATGAAGTCATCGTCCGCCCTGTTGTGTGCCAGTCTCTCTGGAGCTCTGCTTTACCTCAATCTCTGACACTGTCCTCCCCACCTGCCTGTCAATGATCTACAAAATCATGCATGCTGCTGGCTGCGTTGCTGCATTACATATCAGCTTGGACTTTTTCATCAATGTTGCATGTCTTTGGACTCTGGACATTTTTGTTGTCTCAAAACTTTTTTTTTCTTTTGTCAGACTGATCTCACAGTGAATTCACCGACACTGGGTCACAAGTTCTTCAGCTGAAGTCGCTCTGTACTTACCAAAATTTGAAGCACTGCCCCCAGTGACCGAAGCTGGAAGTGTTGTTGAACGTATTTTCTGGGTGAAATGTCCACAGAGTGGCCTCAAACGCGAGTTGTATTTTTAGTTGTAAATGATGTAATACAGTCAACAGGAATGCATATTTTATTAACTCCACCCTCTAACCCAAACCCCAACCCTAAACCTAACCCGTCAGTGCAGTACAAACGTAATTTAAGAGCGAAAATACAACCTCCGAAACACGCTTATCATTGTGTATGTGAATGCGATTACTTTTAAAAAAAAAAAATAATTTTATAGAACCAGAACCTTTGACACATAACACTAGACTATAAAGGTAAACGCATTATAATATTATGCAAACATGTCTAATGAGATATGGCGCTTGTCAGTAACTCGGCTGAACATGTTAATTTCCTATGTGATCAGGAAGAGTCCTAGCTCACAATATTAAGGTCCTTTTAGTTTGTTTTCACACTTGTTTTGGTTGCTAGGTCCGAATCGGAGTTAGATTCATGATATTATTTGGCTCCACAATTGGGTACCGCCATAAACACTAGCGGCTAGTTGTACACTGTAGCTACGCTGCAGAAAATCAAAATTATTATTGTTCTTAATCAGTATTTTCAGTACATAAAAATGTCTATACATCCTTAAAACAAGATCAGTTTACTTGAAACACAAAATTATTTGGCATATTAAGTAGGGCTGTCAATCGATTACAATTTTTAATTGAATTAATTACATGGTGTGATGATTAATTAATCAAATTAATCGCAATTAATCACATACATAAATATTTGCTGAGAAAGCCCCTCATATAACAATATATAATATATAATGATGAAATAATTATAAATAGTTATATTTAAATAATGACAAATAATATAGATCCAATGTATTGTTTATTTGCATATTATTGAACATAAGCCAATCATTGGTCTACAGTTCACAGCAATCCATTTTGCAATTGAATTTGTAAGCCAGCCCAAGATTTATTATGAGGGCTTGTTTAAGGACGCATCAATGTACACCTGCATGAGATGGACGCTTTTGGAGCGTCTCACTTTGGTTGCGTCGCATCATAAACATGGCATTTTTAAGTCACTGTGTCTAGTTAAACGTAGTTTAATACTTTGAAAAACACGTCTTGAGATTTATGCTCCATCAAGTGTTTGAATGCAAGAACGTGTTCTGATCTTGTGCTGTCTGCTAAAGGGTTGGTTTGTTCTCTGTATAAGCTGCGTGTTGCCTATTCAGCTGAAGTTTCGCTTACTGTCCCCTGGAGAAAACAGGTGGTACTACAAGCTTGAATTGCTCAGGAATCTTCCTTATTACAGTCCGGTGACATGATTAATTGCAATAATTTTTTAACACGTTATTTTTTATATAATTAATTGCACTGAATTAACGCATTAAATCGACAGCCCTAATATTAAGACAAGATACTGTATATTAAGAGATGTATTGTCTTGATATACTAGCTCTTAATTAAGTTTATTTTTCTCGTATTTCTTTTTCTTGTTTTAAGCATAAACCTCACTAAATTGTGTTAGATTTATGCTTAAAACAAGAAAAATGGAGCAGTAAAATAAATAAGCGCAATTCAGGATATATTTTCTGAAAATTTAAACCAGCGCTTGCACCTGTCTTTTGCGGATGTATTATAAGAGATGCAAAGAATGCAAGCTGCTCACTGAAACAATTTTTGCAATGTGAAATGTTTTATACTATTATTAGTCATCAGTAGCTGTTCACTTTTATACCAATTGACCCTTTGCTAAGCCCTGACTTAAAATAATTTCTGACCAATCCTGTCTTAGCAACTGTTGCCGGGGCTGCCATTACTCTGACACGCTTTTGCTATTTTTCCAATAAGAGCCTATGGGAGTAATGTGTGCTTGAGTAGTTTTAAGCGGGATCTTATCAAAATGATCTAAAACATGATATTGCTGGGCCACTTGTAATAGTGACATGAGGTACCTAGAAAGGGTACATGCAGTTTTTTTTTTTATTATTTTTTTTTTTATTTGATTTTCTCCCCTTTTCTTCCCAATTTGGCATGCCCAATTCCCAATGCGCTCTAAGTCCTTGTGGTGGTGTAGTGACTCGCCTCAATCTGGGTGGCAGAGGATAAATCTCAGTTGCCTCTGTGTCTGAGACCGTCAATCTGCACATTTTATCATGTGGCTTGTTGAGTGTGTTGCTATTCTCTGCAGTATCCACACACAACTCACCATGCGCCCCACTGAGAGCGAGAACCACATTATGGCGACCACAGGGAGGTTACCCTATGTGGCTCTACCCTCCCTAGCAACCAGGCCAATTGGTTGCTTAGGAAGCCTGACTGGAGTCACTCAGCATGCCTTGGATTCGAACTCGTGACTCCAGGTGTGGTAGTCAGTGTCTTTACTCGCTGAGCTACCCAGGCCCCATGTTTTTCTTTCTTTTTAAAAAAAATCCTTAAATACATATTGAGAAGAGCATATTATGGATTAAACTGTGTCAGTCCTCATTCTCAAATGAACATGAATAACATCAGCGAGGACACCTACATTTCCTCCAAGGTAAATTAAAGCTAATAACAGAATGTTAAATAATTTATGTATTGAGTCATGTAATAGTAAACGTTATAGTAAATAAACAGTTCACAACATCAAAATGAGTGTGTTATGAGACGTTATAAGTAGCTCTGTTCACTTGCATTAATGTTATCAGGTGTGCAGTTGCTATCAAATGATGCTTTTCTCTTTTCAAATGACTGTGATAATCGTTTTACTTTATTCTGATTCACAGTCTCCACAGTTTTCAGTCAAATGAATGTGTAATTTAACGATTTCTATTATCACTCATTATCACTCTTCATTCCAGCCCACTTAAGAATATTCCGTTTATGAAAATATTTAGCAAAAAAATGCACTGTTCACGGCAATCTCCTATTCATTCCTACGGCGAGTTCTGAAGAGCTTATCAGAGCGAGCGACCGTAACCAAAGGGGGCTGAGCTTAGCGAAGGGTCAATTGCAAACCATCCTGGAGTCCACATGAACCGTACCCGAGACTCCCTTTTTCAAACAAGTGCGCATGTGAGTTTGATTCATTGTATGAATTTTCTCTGAAGTGCGATACATTTACGTCATCAATGCACCACTGGGAGTACTAGCGGCAGCTGTTTACCACTGTAGCTAGAAGGCAAGGTATGCGTCGAAAAGCAGCAATGAGAAATGCATTATGCTATTACGCAGATTAAATGTCATCAGTAGTGGATCAATCCACAAATTAGGCCACATTTATTTCATACCAATTGTGAATTGTACTGTAGCCCAAATGTATCATTCCCTAGACTCTGTGCGGTTTGTTAGGGCACACCCATGTTCAAGAAAATTGAGAAGCATTCACTCCAACCAAATGAACCAAACTCTGACGTCAAATGTATTCTGCACCAAAAGCTCTTGTGTGAAAATGTCCTTAAAGATTTCCATCCAACTTGTTTCATATCTGTGTCATCTTGTTAGTTAGATGCTTTAAGAGAGCATGGAGTTCTTCTTTCACGTGCTCTTGTTTTGAGGAGGAATTTGGGCATTTTATGCAGTGTAGGCTACAAAAACAGAGCAGAGCAGCATAATTCTCTCTAAATCAACAGGGTACCATCATTCAAAGTGTGAACATAGAGGTCAAAGAACAAAGAGCTTAGCGGATCAGACCTGTTTATAAAGCAGTTCAAATTTTAAAAAAAGGCAACAATGCCGTTCCTATTCTGCTCCCGCATCAGAGGGGCTGTTCTGTTATCCCAGTTAACTGCCAGAAAGCCTTTTGAGTTCTGAAGTGTTTAAGCCGGCTAAAGCAGCTTTGATTTGTTTATTTTGGGATCAGCCATTTGGTGAAGACTTCCGACATTGAGAACAATACAAACAGAGAGCAAATATGACGACAGAAAGCAAAGGAGGTTTTTCCTCCCAATGTTTTTGTTTTGTGTTAAGGCGCGACGTTATCCCTCTAAAGAAACCCAAAATGGTTGAACCCGGGCATCTGTTTTCCACAGATGAAGTACACAATGTCCTCTTCACATCACAATAGCACCAAAACAAGCTGTTACATTTAGACAAGGACATAGGGTGACATTGATGAATTGGCCTTTTCTCTTTGTAACGTGAAAACTTGTTTAGGGAAATAAAAACAACATGCTGTCAAAGAAAATTGGTCTTTCAGTGCTTACTCTAAAAACTATAAACACTCTTAAAATAAAGGTGCCTATTAGGACCACAAAGGCTTTTAACTGTCAGATAACTATTTTATGATGTAATTACTTCTATTGGAGAATATTTTAATGCTCCACAATTAACTTTGTGGGTGAATCTCATGGAAATGTGATTAACAAATAAAGAAAAAAACAAATAAGAAATTGCCATTATTTTCATGACAATCAAGCACATTTCCCCAAAAAATTCTCATTACTGCAATATAATAAAAAAAAAAATAAAAAAAATAAGATCATGCTCACTATGCAACACAACAATGGAAATCATCCTGTTTGAAAATAAAATTATATTTTTAATTAATTAATTAATTTATTTATTTATTTTAATCAACATACAACATAAATCAGATTCAGTAAAACAAATACTACAATAATTTGCAAATCAATTGGACGTTTTTAGATGTACTTTACTATGTAAATAATATATCATACTTTTTATAGCATTACTGCAATAAGAAATTTGATTCTTTGCACATTAAAGTAATGAGAATTGGTATGTGCTTAAATGCATATTCTGGTTTCAATACAAGTTAAGCTCAACTGACAGCATTTGCGGCATAATATTGATTACCACAAAAATGTATTTCGACTCATCCCTCCTTTTCTTTAAAAGAAGCAAAAATCGAGGTTACTGTGAGACACTTACAATGGAAGTGGATGGGGTCAATTTTTGGAGGGTGTAAAGAAATGTGAAGCTTATAATTTTATAAAAGCACTTACATTACTTATTTTAAAACTCATGTATTCTTTGAGCTGTGAAATTGTTTAAATCATAATTTTTACAGTCTTTTTAGGGTCTTAGGATTTGTTGACAATACATCGTCATGGCAACAAAGTTGTAAAATTGGCTATAATTTTACACTAAAATCATGTTAACACACATATTGTTTATGACTTGTGTCTATATTTTTGAAACAGTCCACTTCCATTGCTTTTTTTTTAAGAAAAGTTGGGGCATGTCAAAATCAATTTTTGTGGTAATCAATATTATGCCACAAATGCTGTCGATTGAACTTAATTTGTATTGAACCCATAATATTTATTTTATTGGCATAAAAAAAAAAAAAAAAATTCACAGTTGAAACAAAAGCTAACTGATCCTAAAAATACGCTTTTTTTTTTACCTGCTTCTTTTATATATACAGTATATACACACACCAATGTGCCATAACATTATGACCACTCACAGGTGAAGCGAATAACACTGATCATCTCCTAACAAGGCCACATGTCAAGATCTGGGTAGATTAGATGGTAAGCAAACAATTAGTTCTCGTAGTCAACGTGTTGAATGCAGGAGAAATGGGCAGGATTAAAGACTTGAGCGACTTTGACAAGGGCCAAATTGTAATGGCCAGATGACTGGGTCAGAGCATCTCTGAAACGGCAAGGCTTGTGGGGTGCTCCCAGTCAGCAGTGGTGAGTACCTGTCAGCAGTGGTCCGAGGAGGGACAAACCACAAACCGGCGACAGGGTGTTGGGCGCCCAAGGCTCATCGATGAGCGAGGACAACGAAGGTAATCCCATCTTGTCTGAACCAGCAGAAGGTCTACTGTGGCACAAGTCACAGAAAATTTTAATGATGGTTACGGGAGGAATGTGTCACAATACACAGTGTATCACAGCCTGCTGTGTATGGGGCTACAATGGGCACGAAAACGGCAGAACTGGACCTTGGAGCAGTGGAAGAAGGTCGCCTGGTCCGATAAGTCCTGTAAAAGTGAACAATCGTGAAATAGACTTTGAGCCTCGTTGTGATGGGACCACTAGGTGCCGCTCGTTCATAGACCGCAGAGAGTGAGTTGGAGCATAGACCTGTAGAAGTGAACTGAAGTAAGTGGGTGTGGTTCCATTGGCTGTCCTGTATGTCAAAGTCAAAGCCTTGAATTTGATGCGGGCAGCTACAGGTAGCCAGTGGAGTGAAATCAAGAGTGGAGTGACATGAGCCCTTTTGAGCTGATTGAAGACCAGATGCGCTGCTGCAACCTGGGCCATCTGCAGTGGCTTAATTGTGTTAGCTGGAAGGCCTGGGACATGTTAACCCATATTAGGCAGGTGGTCATAATGTTTTGGCTCAACAATGTATATTCACCCTTTTAACTCTCTAGTCACTTGGAAACCATCTATGTCCTGGTGCTTTAAAGAACCCAGAAACCAGTAAACTTATCTGAAGAACCTAATATGTAATATCAAGTACTTTCAAAGAACCATATTGCCAACTCAGAAACCCTATGTAGTCAAAAATGGTTCACGATATATTTTCTAAATCTGATGTGTTGTAAAGATCCATTGAATAACCTTTATTTTGAATATGTAGTAGAGACAGGAATGGGTTAACATGTCCCAGGTTTTTGGCCGGCACTCCCACCTCTATGCCAATGATCTGTTCAAGTCTTCATGTCTTAACACATTCTTCTATCTCTGTGGCCTGAGGCGAGATATCTTCAGCTCTGTTGTTCTTTAGTCTCTCACACTGGCACCTGCACAGCACAGATGAGACATTCCAACATTCAGAATCTCTGTAGTCTTCGTATTTGACCTCTCTTGTCAATTATAGAGAGCACTCACTCATGTCACCATCTGTCGAAGGAGTTCACACAGGGTCCATTTTGTCACTCATAGCATGAAATATTAAATGAGCCAGCCTTAGACTCTTGGTGAAACTGCACCTGTCGCAAAAATGTGAAGAAGCATTGTGATTTTATTCCTTATTTTTTGTTTCAGTGGCATAATGAGAGAAAAACTACATATACATGCAGTATATCCAACGCCACATGGAGTTTTGGAGAAAAATAACCCTTTAGGCATCCAACTAAAGTTGTCATTGTAAATATTCCAGTTTAGTAAGAAGATTCTTAAGTTGTTAAAGTTTTTTATTTTTTATTTTTTTAGTACACATCGTTTGTATAACTGTGATTTGATTTCATGTCATCTTACATCAGCGAGATTATCTTTCCTGCAGTTTGTTTTAAACAACTTGGCCTCATGGAAACCTGTTACCTGTTAAAATAATTGGTGGTGAAATGAACATTAGAATAGAATAGAACATTAGTGCTAAAACAGCGACTTTTATTCACTTTCACACAAATCACAAGTATAACTGCAGATTATCAGTTCAAAAATACTTTTTGCCCTGTTCCTTACACAAAACAATCTATGACATCTAAATACTTTTACTATAGCACATGACTTGTAAGGCAATACATTTACAAGCATTTTCATTTTTCATGCACGCTTTGCTTTTTCTGACACTATCGGTTAGGTTTAGGTTTAAGGTTTAGGGTAGGGAGGTCGGTTTTGTTGATTTAAAAATCCATAGAGCATTAACCTTAAAAACCTCATCTGTTTGGGAGAACATTGAAATCGCTTTTAGCAACACACAGTGGACATTTCACATCGGAACTGCCACTAGACATGTAATGAACCACATAATATACTTTTGCTATAATGTCACCACAGTCACGTTTGGAACGTAGTTCCAAATAAAGTTGCAAGTCCATTCGTGAGTACGTTTTATTACATTTTTACCAGCATTTGGTGCTTGGCAAGTGTTAATTTTGGACTTTGAGTTCACATTTCTTTTTTGGCTTATTTACTCTCCAGTATTTAAATGGGTAAAGTATGTAAAGTACAGCTTGAACATTTACTAGTTTTCTATATTAGACTAGAAGACTTATAACACATTGCAAGAACTTGGTGCTCCAGAAATCGTTTGAATGTAGTCTCCAGCCATGGAAGCAGAAATATTGGCAGCATCAGCACTTGTTTTGCTTCGCTTGCTGTGGAATCCCTCTCTGATCACAGCTTGTTTTAGAGAGAAATCTAATCATGATCTTTTTCAATTGATCAGACAAAAGCTGAAACTGGACTCTTTGCGCTACTTCGTACATTATTTGATTTATTTGTATGGATTATTTATTTATTTATTTTACATTTATTAGTTGTTTTATTCTATTGGTCACACATGCATGCTCTGTTGACTATCGCTGATGTAACCAATGTGCTTCTCTACTTCATGCTTGCACGGCTATTGTGTGTGTGTGCATATGAGATCACTTGTTTATTGAATGCACCCCAGCATCTTCCAAATTATGCACCAATCCTCCTTATTAGAAGCCTGCAGCTCAAATCTCTTTCTCTCTCTCCCTTCAGATTGCATGCATGTGTTTGTCTGCACGACTAACTGCAAGCTTTCATTGCTGTTAACACTCCCAACAATACTTCTCACGAAATCAGTGAATAAAGTCAGTTCCACCCATCATCTAACCTCACCACCGCAGCTACTGGCATCACCCACTCATGCCGGTCCGTCTTAACTAGCCAGCAGAGACTTCTCAAACTTTCTTAACAACCTCTAACTGAGTGAAACTCTCGCCATCATGTCGTAACCATCTCTCATGTCCATGGGTAACATCATCCTGTCTATGTACAGTGACTAACGTGGATTAATGTGATCTCTCTCTCATACTTTACACCTGCAGGCCTTTCTACCCAACTAACAAACCTAGTCCCAAACTCTGTGATTATCTCTCAATAATGACAATCAGTCCAGCCACCTCTGGCTACGGCCAGTACAGATCACAAACACAAGCCTTATTTGCTCAGTGTTTACCTGACTAGAGTGAAGCACACACAATACATTTTGATTTACTTTACCTGAACTTTAGCACTATATCCTAATTGAATTAAAGGTGAGAATAAAGGCTTATTTTTACAAATATTTTATTAAAAGGAAGGCAGAGCAACAATGTAGGCTTGTTTGAAATATAAAGTGCCTCACCTTGAAAGTAGACAAGAGTAGCTGTGCTAAGTGCTAAGCTGTGTTGTCAGTCATTCGTGTAACATGAAATCTCAATCAACAAAAATGTTGCTCCATGTATTTGCATATGAAACTGTGATTTTCTCACTTTATTTAGTATATCACTTTCATTGAGGACAGACAAATTACTTGAGGTTGGAAACTTGTTGCATCACATTTGGTTTGGACATAATGTTAAGTCCAAAGTATACTTCAGTCAAATGCGGACGCGTGATGCAAATTTCGTCATCAACAGGGTGCTCGAGCACTGAGCACGTGCTGTCTGATTTTTGTACTCTGAACAAACAGTATGCAAGAAGGTATAGCTGCAGGCTGGAGATCTCCAAATGGGGGTGGAATCTCCAAAAGAGAGTGGAATTACTCCAGAATGGAGGCAGAGTTACTCCAAAAGGGGGTTGCACCAACTCCAAAAGAGGGTGGGGTCACTCCAAAAGGGGGTTGCGCCAACTCCAAAAGAGGGCGGGAATATTCCAGAATGGGGGCGGGTTTACTCCAAAAAGGAGTTGCGCCAACTCCAAAAGAGGGCGGGGATATTCCAGAATGGGGGCAGGGTTACTCCAAAAGGGAGTTGCACCTACTCCAAAAGAGGGAGTGGTTACTATAGCATGGGGCAGAGTTACTCCAAAAGGGGGTTGTGCCAACTCCAAAAGACCGTTGGTCGTTCAAATTTCCCCCATTCATTTTAATAGAAGTTGCCCGTCTCTGCTAAATAATCTTTGACTGTACTAAGCGTTCACGTCAAAATCGAAGTACACTTTGTGCTTTATGGATAGTTTGCCGTATTTTTTTCATATAGCTTGTTAAAGATTAGTGACAACATTGCCAACTCGCTGCTCTAAACAGATGCAATTAGATGCCGCTGATGATGCAGAAATAGATCATTGTATCCGAATAACACATTTAAGAAGAGACAGATGGCTGGAACATATTGTTGGAGTTCTGGTAGTAGCTAGCGCTCTACTTTCCAAAACTGCATTCAAGTCAAATAAATACTGAGCACATCTAATTATTTAGCCCCATACTTTCCTGATTTATCCACAATCATTTCCTCTGTCTGGAAATGAGCAGGTAATGAGAAGGAAATGAACAGGTAATATTCCGATTTGGAAGTGAGACTTGTTTATCCGTGTTTTTACTGTGAAATATAAGTAGACGTCTGGCTACAGAATGCCTCTATTAAACTCAGCTGCCATCTGAAAACAATTCCACTTTTATATGGAGAGGCATTATAAAAGATCGGTTTATTAGAGATCTCTCTGTGGACACCCTGAGAAGACTGCTTGCCAATGAACTCTGTGAGAAAATGGCATTTATTAACAGAAACTGCAGACACACAGTGAAATATGATGGTTTAGCTTTGACGGCACACAAACAAAAAGTGACAATCAGACTCTTCTACCACAATAAGATGCTATTCTTCGTCTATTTTAGATTAATTTAGTCCATAAAGCTAATTTTTTTCAGTACTGATTTTGATAGATTTTTTACATTGGAAAATGTGTTTTATAGTTTTATTAATGGCAGAATTAATCATAGCAGTCGTAGCAATCTTAAAGGCATTGTGACAGGAACCTTATTGTAGAAAAAGGAGTGTAGAAAACAATCAAACCTTAAAGACCTGAGCAATACTGAAGGTCTAAAGCTGAAACAATGTTTTTGTAACCAGTCTTGCTTTAAGACACTTACCGTGTATTTGTAATGCCAACTAAATGCTGAGTAAAGTTGGTTATATTACGTTGAAAAGCCTGTCAGCACTTTGGAAGAAATTGAATTTAATGAGACTATAAGGAGACTCCACGACTTCTGTGCCCGAGCCAGAAAAGAGATTCATTTACTGTTAAAAACAGACATTTATATGTTGAATGTTTTGAATATAAGGTCTCTTAGCATTTTGTTAGTTTGGAATTTGTCTGTTCAGATTGATCAGTGAGATAACTCTGAAAGCTAATTCATATCTAATAGCTCTCATATTTACAATACAAATAACTTGCACAAAGGTCCCACATCCTTCATCTATATTCTGTTAACATTATCTGCACTCCTTCAACAGTCCGGCGAGTTCCGCCACGTTTCTCAATCCCTCCAACCAATCACGAGGTGATGCCGGGCGGCAGTGTTAACCTCACCTGTGTGGCAGTGGGTGCCCCTATGCCCTATGTCAAGTGGATGAAGGGAGAAATGGAATTAACCAAGGAAGAGGAGATGCCAGTTGGCCGAAACGTGTTGGAGCTGACCAACATCCGCCAAACGGCAAACTACACCTGTGTGGCTATTTCCTCTTTGGGCATGATCGACACCACAGCTCAGATCACAGTCAAAGGTAAGAGACCTCCAACACAAGGACCCGTAGATACAATAATCTACTTTAAGTTTGTAATTTTCAGCTCCAGATGTGACTTAATTAAGTAGAGAGTGTTGCTTGAAGAGCACAAAAGTCATATTTAAGTATAATTAAATATACATTCGTAGGAAGTAACTCCAGAAAAAAAAAAGAGTCACAAAAATAAACCATGAGAGAAATACTCAAGTAAAAGTTTTAAAGTAACTGTTATTGCACTTAAATATGAAAAGTACAAGTAAATAGCATAATGTATGGCAAGAGTTATTAATTCAAGAACTGTTCCGACCAATTCAGTTAGTGAGTTTTTAATTAAAGAACTAGTTTGACCAATTCTGTGAGTGAGTCAGTTTAAATTCAAAAGCTGTTCTGACCAAGGGGGCCTGGGTAGCTCAGTGGTAAAGATGCTGGCTACCATCCCTGGGGTTCGCTAGTTTGAATCCCAGGGTGTGCTGAGTGACTCCAGCCAGGTCTCCTAAGCAACCAAATTGGCCTGGTTGCTAGGGAGGGTAGAGTCACATGGGGTAACCTCCTCGTGGCACTATAATGTGGTCCGTTCTCGGTGGGGTGTGTGGTGAGTTGAGCGTGGATGCCACGGTGCTATGTCTCCATGGCAACGCGCTCAACAAGCCATGTGATAAGATGTGCAGGTTGACGATCTCAGACGCGGAGGCAGCGGATTGAGGCAAATCACTACATGACCACGAGGACTTAAAAGCACATTGGGAATTGGGCATTCCAAATTGGGAGAAAAAGGGGAAAAAATCCACAAAAATAGAAACTGTTCCGACCAATTCAGTTAGTAAATGAGTTGTTAACTCAAAAACTGTTTCAATCAATTCAGTGAGTTAATAACTTAAGAACCATTCTGACCAGGGGGCCTGGGTAGCTCAGCGAGTAAAGATACTGACTACCACCCCTGGAGTCACGAGCTCAAATCCAGGACATGCTGAGTGACTCCAGCCATGTCTCCCAAGCAGCCAAATTGGCCCAGAGTCACATGGGGTAACCTCCTTGTGGTCACTATAATGTGATTCTCGCTCTCGGCGGGGCACGTGGTGAGTTGTGCATGGATGCCACGGAGAATAGTGTGAAGCCTCCATACGTGCTATATCTCTGCGGTAACGTGCTCAACAAGCCACGTGATAAGATGCGCAGATTGATGGTCTCAGACGCGGAGGCAACTATTTTGATCGATTCAGTGAGTGAGTCAGTTATAAACTCAAAAACGGTTCCAACCGATTAAGTGAGTAAATGAGTTGTAAATTAAAAAACTGATTCAATCACTGATTCAGTGAGTGGGTTATTAATTAATTGTTCAGATCAATTTAGTGAGTTATTAACTCAAGAACTGCCGTTCAGTTAGTGAACGAGTTGTTAACTCAAGAACTGTTCAGACGTTTTAGTGAAAAACTCTCATTCACTCAATGAATCGGTTAAAACAGTTTTTGAGTTCTTTGAGTAAATGAGCTGTTCCAGTTGATTCCGTGAGTGCGAGAGTTGTTTTGTCAAGAACTGCACCAACTGGTTAAGTGTGTGAGTTAATAAAGAACTGTTCCGACGGATTCTGTGAGTGAGTGAGTTGTTTGGTCGAGAACTGCACCAAAAGAATTAGTGAGTATGTGAGTTGTCTGACCGATTGAGATTAAAATTATTTCGATTTAGACTGATTCACTAGCTGGTTAGACCAAATCATTGAAAAACACCAACTCAAAATAACAATTTGTTCATCAATCAGACATTGCTTTCACAGAGCCAATTATGCAGCATACATTTGCAGTTGCAAATTTAGCGAAAGGGGCTGGTAAAATGCATTAGAGTAAAAATATTCATTTAAAAATGTAGTGAGGTCAACAGAAACATTTAAACTTAAAATAGCAATATTAAAATGAAATACTTACCCAAAAAAAAGTGATCCCTCTCTCTACAGCTAACGATCCGATATCTGTTGTGTATTTAAAGTGTGTGATTATCTAGACAGTAATAAACAAAGTTGCTCTAATCAGATTGGACACAGGACCTATAAATGGTGAGAGAAAAGTCTCATCAATAACACACTCATGGGGATTCCCAGTGACCCCGACAGACAGTGCATGCAATCACCTCATCAATGTTTCATCAGAGCTGAAATGCGATGGGGAGGGCACTCTCCTCCTCTTTTCTGCCTCAACAGAGCGAACAAACTCTCTGAGCTTCAAATCTTCATTACGGATTATTTTTAGGCTTGCCTCACGATATGGAATCCATTGAAAGCATTTAATTATTCCAGATTTATCATGTTAAACGCTAGCATGAGAGATTTGATAGTACTCTCAGTACCACTCGTCTATCAAATCCACAAACCGACTGAAGAATCAAAGATAATTTGAGCACAATTCAGTCAAAGTGAGTCGAGTTACAGCATTAGCATTGATCATTTCTGCACCTTGTTGAGTATATATGGCATTACAGTAGCTCTTTTCTCAGCTCACTGCTCTGCTCTGCCATTTTCCGTCATGCATTATCATGTTAGCTGAGGTTAATATCATATGTTCTGGGAATTTCTGGCCTATAGCAGCTTTAAGGCTTCTAAAGCCACACAGTCACAGGTTTTGATGTATTTTTCTATCCCTTTCCACACTACTGTGGCTCATTTAAGCTGATCTATTTGGACTCTGACAGCTGCCCGATCGCATATAGCGCTAAAGTTGTTCTGAGTCATTTTCAAAAGCAATTTTATTGCAATGTTGGCACTTTTCTGCTCGCCTGTGGAAATAGGGCAACTTAACCGCACTTGTCAAAGATACAGCGACAGATTAATGGTGATAACAGCAGTTACCATTAAGGAAAAACACATTTTGCTACATTTTATCTGCATTTTGGAAATATTCAGGGAAAAAATGGAGGGAAACATTTGATAGCATATTTGCCATCAAAATTGCTCCAAAGGCCCATGTTCAGTTGCATGAAATGTTTATGAACCCTTTGGAATTAGCTGTTTTCTGCATTAATTGGTCATAAAATGTGATCTCATCTTCATCAAAGTAACAAGTTTAGACAAACACAATGTGTTTAAGCTAAGAACACACAAACAGTTAATAATCTTTCATGTCTTTATTGAACACATCCCATTAATCATTCACAGAGCTGTGGAAAATGTAAATGAACCCTTGGATTTAGTAAATGGTTGATCCTCCTTGGCAGCAATAATTTCAAGCGTTTCCGGTAGCTGTGGATTAGACCTTGTGATGAGGAGGAGGGCGTGGCCGGGCCGTAATGACGGACGCCCGGCACTGAATCAGCCCAATCAGCTGGGAGAGGGATAAAGAGGAGCCAGGGCCGCCAGTTCGAGAGAGAGAGAAACGCATGCAGTCGCTGTGTGTGTGTGTGTGTGTGTGTGTGTGTGTGTGTGCCATTATGTTTCAGTTCTGCAATTTATGTTGTAATTAAAGTCTTGTTGATTGTTAATCTGGTTCCTGCTTCCTCCTTTCCTGATAAACAAGAGGCTTGTCTGCCACAGACCTGCGCAACGTTCAGAAGGAATTTTGGACCATTCTTCCTTTCAGAACTGCTTCAGCTCAGCCATATTCTTAGGATGTCTGGTGTGAACGGCTCTCTTAAAGTCATTCCACAGCATCTTTGGGTTAAGGTCTGAGCTCTGACTGGGACACTCTTTTTCTTTTTTTCAAGCCATTCTGTAGTGGATTTACTTCAATGTTTAGGTTCCTTGTCCTGCTGCATCACCCGACTTCTATTGAGTTTCAGCTGGTGCACAGCCACTCTTACATTATCCTGTAGGATATCTTGATGAACTTGGGAATTCATTTTTCTCTCAATGATGGCAAGCGGTTCAGGCCCCGAAGAAGCAAAGCAGCCCTAAATCATGATGCTCCCTCCACCGTACTTCACCGTTTGGATGATGAGGTGCCCTTTTTACGCCATTCGTAGTGCTGCGTGTTCTTCCCAAAGAATTCAACGTTAGTTTCACCAGTCCGCAAAACATGTTCCCAGTAGCGTTGTGGAGTTTCAAGGCGGTCTTTGGCAAATTCAGGTGCGCAGCAATGTTTCCGTTAGAAAACAGCGGCTTCCTTCATGGTGTCCTGCCATGGACACCATGCCTGTTTAGTGTTTTCCGTATAGTAGACTCATGAACAGAGATGTTAACCAGTTCCAATGATTCCCTCAAGTCTTTAGCTGTCACTCTAAGATTCTTTTTTACCTCATTAAGCATTCTGCGGTGTGCCCTTTTAGTCACCTTGGCTGGACGACCCCTTCTATGGAGAGTACCCACAGTACTAAATCATCTCAATTTATAAACAATTTGTCTAACTGTGGACCGATGAATATGTAAGCTCTTCAAGATAACTTTGTAACTCTTTCCAGCTTTATGCAAAGCACCAATTCTTGATTATAGGTCTTCTGAGAACTCTTTTTTGCAAGGCATGGTCCAAGTCAGCAGATGCTTCTTGTGAATACCAAACTCAAAATGTCTGAGTGCTTTTTATAAATAAAGTAGCTCTAACCCACACCTCCAATCTCGTTTCATTAATTGGATGCCAGGTTTGCCAACTCCTGACTCTAATTAGCCTTTGTTGATGCCATTAGCCTAGGGGTTCACATTCTTTTTCCAACCTACACTGTGAATGTTTGAATGATTTATTAAATATGTACAAGAACAATACAATAATTTGTGTGTTATTGGTTAAAAACAGATTGTGTTTGTGCATTATCTTAACTTCAAACCAGATTTTAAGACAAATGTATGCATATATGCATTCTTTTTCTTGCCACTGCACATTTGTTTATCTTTTCGTCTCTCTGCCCTTTCTCAGCCTTGCCCCGATCTCCCACCTCTTTGATCGTCACGGAAACCACTGCCACCAGCGTGACTCTAACGTGGGATTCTGGTAACCCTGAACCCGTATCATACTATGTGATTCAGTACCGGGCCAAAGTCTCAGACAATGGTTTCCAGGAGGTTGATGGAGTGGCCTCCACTCGCTACAGCATCGGTGGCTTGAGCCCTTACTCTGAGTACGAATTCAGAGTCATGGCAGTCAATAACATTGGCCGCGGGCCGCCCAGCGGTACGGTGGAGACACGGACCAGCGAACAGGCCCCCTCGTCTCCTCCTTTACGGGTTCAGGCACGGATGCTGAGCGCCAGCACCATGTTGGTCCAGTGGGAACCTCCAGAGGAGCCCAACGGACAGATACGAGGATATCGAGTGTACTACACGTCTGATCTGCACTTGCCGCTCAGCACCTGGCAAAAACACAACACAGAGGACAGCAGCCTGACCACCATCTCTGGCCTGGTGCCGGACATCACATATGGCCTCCGCGTGCTGGCTTTCACATCTGTAGGAGATGGCCCACCATCAGACATTCTGCAGGTTAAAACACAGCAAGGAGGTGAGCTGTGTGATTTTATGTATAAAACGTTAGTGTAACATGTCCGTAGTTAACGTGAACTACATACTACTATTATACTACTAACTGTATAATAATAAATAGTAAGACAGAACTGCATTTCTGTCCACAGTCCCGGCCCAGCCAACCAGTTTTGAAGCAGAGGCAGAACTTGACACTCAGATCATGCTGTCATGGCTGTGGCCCGTCCAAGATCAGATCATCAAATATGAGCTCACATACTGGGAGGCCGACTCTGAAAACAAGGTACTTTTTTTCTTTACTGAATTTGCACTGTGAGTGGGTGGGTTAGTGCGGAAGAGCATATTTATATATATATTTATTTGGTTTTTTTATTTCATTTTTTATTTGTTGTTTACATGTTTTTGTTTACATGTTTCTTCTTTTTTTTTTTTTTTTCATATTGAGTTCAGTGTTTGTTATTGAAAAGGTAAGGTATTCAGCCCACAAGGGTTTCTAACCTCTCCTGCATATCTCTTTTCTATTTTGTATTCTTGCTTTTTTTTTTTTTTCATTGTTAAGATGCCAAATAAATAAATAAATCATGCAAAATTATGGTACGCAATTTTTTTGTATCCATTGAGTACCTTGATTACTGACAATACTGACATAACACAATGCGTTTGTCTTCACCTTCCATTTCTAGCATAATGAATGAACCAAAAATACAGTAGTATTAATTCAGCATAATGAGTAGCACACTACTGTTTGAACTATTCATTGTTGCATACTATTTATTGTTTACACTTTACAATAAGGTTGTGTACGTAAGCATTATTTAACGCAATAGTTGAAAACAATACTTCTACAGCATTTATTAATCTTGGTGAATGTTAGTCTCTGTATATTTTAATACATTTTTAGCTTTTAAAACGTTTAAAAGTTTAAAAGTTATTTATGAACATTAGTTAATGAATTATGAACTAACATGAATGAACATCAATGAACAATTTTATATTTATAAAAGTTTAGATTTAATAAATAAAAAATTAAAAAGCAGTATATTTACTGTATAGAAACAAACACTCCGCTGTGGCACTTCCGGGTTCTTTTGCAGCGGAGAAAAGAACTGCTGTGTATGGTGTTTCACTCAAATTGAGCTGAAAAATGCCCCAAAAGTGTTCTTTGTGGGGTTGAAACAGTGCATATCCTAATGATTATTGGAGATTTGGGCTTTGCATTTCTATCAGGATCGGTAGATTAGGATAAACTCAGGATTTGACATAATTAATGAGATTTTACGGATCACCGTCATTATTATCGCTCCTGCGCTAATGAGATCATGATGCTGCTGTTGGTGAAGTTGAACTTTTCACAAAGAAATCACACAAAATTGAATTGCAAACAGCTGTTTGTAATTTCCAAAGTGCAATTGCTGTGACAGACATGAGGTCAAATATGACCTAACGAAGACCTTATTTGAACAATACCCATGGAAGATCTAATGTCTCCACCATTGCGGCGCATAGGCTACTGTTTGTGAAAGGAAATGTGAATAAAAATAATGTCATACTGCTAAATTATGTCTTTGCATTTGTTCTGAATGCAGTAAGTAACAATTGTTCAATCAAAAACGGCTTAAATTAAGTTTGAACATGGAAGTTGATGAAATGTAAGTCAAACATTATTATTTACTGTATGTAGGTTAATAATTTAAGCAGTAAAGACATAAATTGTATGTCTGAAAGTAGGTTTAATTTTAATATGCCACATTTGTCAGACTTTAGAAGTGTCTTAAGCATGTAAGGATGTGTATTCATTAACCTGTTACCTTGTTTAATCAAGTTAAAACTGGTTTGTTCGATAGTTTAGAAAGAACCAACATAATTTCTTCACTGTAAACCACAGATATTCCTTTGTAATAACTTTTATTAACATCAACAGACATTATTACATTATATAATGCTTTAAAGATTATTATATCTCCACCATTGAAAAAGCGCGATTGCCTGCATTGTGACATCAGAGTAATTTCATCTATACAGTATACTGTGCAATATGCAGAAGTATTCCATTCTGAACACAGCCTATGTGTGTGTCTTTATCTTTTATCCTTCAAAGCACCAGGTGATCTTTAACCCGGCTGGTTCTTACGCGGTTGAAGGCCTGAAGCCAGACACGCTGTACAAGTTCTCTCTGGCTGCTCGCTCTGAGATGGGACTCGGGGTGTACACACAGCCCATTGAGGCCCGGACGGCCCAGTCCAGTAAGTACCACCTGTTCTCTCACTCAAATTATAAGCATTTCAAACTCTAACCATCCCTTAACAGCTCAATCCCAGCCTAATCTCTCTGATGAAGCTTGTTAATAAGGTACGTGTGCAGATCATCCCAACTTTCCATACAAATCCATTTGTGTTTTATTAATCATACTGCACCATATCAATCCATTTTATAAAACATTTATTACTGTTGGAAACTTTTTGCCATTGTCACCCAGATGGTAACATTTTTAAGGTGCCATATCATGGATCACAGGATATTACTCTTGTGAAATAAGAGTTCAAAGTAGTATGTAAAAATACTCTAGCGTTCACAACTTAAAGCTCCCTCCCCAGTCCACCCAGACCATTTATTGATTTATTAACTACAAAAATGGCCGTATTCAGAATCACATTAAAATATGACCTCCCATCATAACTGAAGTCTCACGGTGGCAAATATTCCAAGGGTCAGAGAGATTAGTGGAAAATGGTGATGGTGAAATATTGACTGACATTATACAGTAATGCTACAAAAATATATTTATAATTTGTTCATTTTTATATGTATTAAAATGTTACTTAATGTTATTTATGTAGACTTTTAGCCTTGCAACAGACCCTGTGTTTTCCAGAGCAAAGCAGTGCTAGTGTCTATTTCATACTTTCCAAGATTTTCACTGAATCACCAGCTTTTGTGACTGTCCAGAGCTCTAAAAGTTCTGGCTGCTTGTTCAGAGTCTGTTTAGAGTGTCAGTGACCATAGATTGCGACAAACACTGATTGTGTGTCTTCTCAGTGGCGTCAGAGTGACACATGCGGCGTGGCTTAATCTCTGTCCTCATCTTCCTCCGGCTCTGGAGATATGGACTAAAGCTCAGATATTTATGACATCTCCTCTGAGAAAGCTCTTGCTATTCACAGCCGTTTGTTATATGTGTCAGCTTTGAGAGGTTTGTTCTAAGCCGTGGCGCCGTTCCCATAGAAACACTGGCTTATTCTATCCGTCTCCACGTCTGTCTTTTCTGTCCAAGTGTCTTTGAATCACTGTCCTCAAAGACGTAAAAGACCGAAATCCCTCTATCTGTCTCTCTAGCTCTTTTCTTAAACCTTTCTGCCTTGCTGTCTATTGCCTACATTGGCAGCTGTCTTTTAAGGCAGCATCCTATCTGTAATGGAACCTTTTGACTGATTTGGAACACGGCATACAGACAGCAACTGTGTATGTCATAGAAATAACGCTAAGTACATTAAACTGTCAATTGATTCCAATAAAGTTTGAGGTTAGCGTGTTGCTAAGCTAACAACATGGTACTATAAGAATACACAAATATTGGGTAAAACTGTGAAATTTTATGAGATTCGACTCTCAGGGGATTCCAGTAGAGTTTGACATTAACATGTTGCTAAGCTAACAACATGATACTAAGCATAAAAATACATATCACACACAAATATTGGGTAAAATAATATATTTTTAATGAGATTCAACTTACAATTGATTCCATCAGAATTTGATGTTAGCATGTTGCTAAGCTAACAAAATGATATTTTAAGCATAAAAATACATAGCACACACAAATATTGGGAAAAATAGTACTAATGAAACTCAGCTTACAGTTAATTCCAGTAGAGTTTGATGTTAGCATAATGCTAAGCTAACAGCACGATACTATAAGCATAAAAAATGCAAATATTGTGTAAAATAGTACGTTAGCTTGCAGTTGATTCCAATAGAGTTTGACGTTAACAAGTTGCTAAACTAACGGCGCAATACTCTAATAAGCTTAAAATACATAACACACACGTATATTGGATATAACAGGCAATTTAAATTAGATGTGGAATTTATTTTTTAACTTGGTATAACATGCACTGATGGTCATTCATATTAGGACCAGGAATGTGCATTGAATGTGGTAAATTTTGATTTCATGTTGACTTTAAAGTGATGTCTGGGTAGGCAGCTCACTTTGTTTATGAGCAGAACTTCTGTCTTTGACCTTCAACCCTCTGTACAACGTTCTCTCACCCTTAAACCCTTCTCTCACTTCATTCTCTATCATTACCATGCACTCCTCCACTCATTTTCTTTTACATCTTTTTACATATATATCCTTTCATCGCCTTTTCTTCCCTATCTTTTCTTTTCACCTGACCACCGTTTCTCTCTCCTCTCCATTGCGTCTCTTCATATTTCTCTCTTCCTGTTTTATTCCATTTACACTTTCTTCTACTGTAGGTAAAAAATTAATAGCTGACAATCTCTTTCTCTCTCACCTCATTCTTAAACCCATGTGCAAATTTTTTCATTTCCTTTTATTCCCTTTCTCACTTTTTTCTTCTCAACACCCACGTAAATGTCTGCAGATGAGTCCAGTGTCTCTCTCGTCTCTGTTTCTGTTGTTTTCTCAAAGTTCTCTCTGCGTCTCCCTGTTTAATCTTGTTTTCTCACCCAGTTCTCCCACCTTTTCCCCACAGTCTGTTGTACATCTTCTTTTCTCTCTTCATTTTCTCTCTTGGTTCCCTCTCTCCTCAGGTGTTGAACATCTTCTGTTTCTTCATCTTATTCACACCCACAAATGTGTGTGTTTTTTTGTTTTTCTATGTGAAGTCTTTTATAATATTCCTTACAATAAAGCAGCATGTCATACCATTTTTTTTTTTTTTATTATTATTATTATTATTTTTCTTTCCCTGTTTTCCACTCTTTCTCTGACCCTAAGAATTAAACGGCCGTTTGTCTTTTTAGACTCTGGATTATTTTTTGAGTTCTGAAAGTCCAATTAACTCTTATCTCAAAAGTTCAAGGAAAATTAATTTCTGCTTGCTCTGGTCGAGAAAACACAAGGGTTATCCTATAGTTATCCTACCTTCACAGTGCAGATATAATTTCTGGTACATACAAACACCCTCACATGATTTGGAAAAGCCAATACGTTATGCCTGTTCTCCTGTGCTTTTTCTGTATTCAAAAGAATCATCATATATATATGTCCTTAGGACTGAATAGACAGGCAGTAGGATTTTTCTGTGAACTCAAGTGTTTTTAAAAATGAACCAATACGACTGAACAAAGCAACTCAAACCTCCACCCCTCCCCAGCCCCGTCTGCGCCCCCACAGGAAGTGCACCTGATCAGTCTCAGCTCCACCAGCATCAAGGTGAGTTGGGCAGCTCCTCCAGCCGCTAGTCGTCACGGCAACATCGTCAGGTATTCTCTGGCCTATCAGGCGGTGTCGGGTGAGGACCAGCAGCGGCACGTGGTGAAGGACATTCCCGCGGATGTGTCCAGCTATGTGCTGGAGGGGTTGGAGAAGTGGACGGAGTATATGGTGTGGGTCAAAGCGCACACCAACGTGGGGCCCGGTCCAGAGAGCAGCAGCACCTGCATCAGAACCAGAGAGGACGGTAATGCTTGGCTTCCAGCGCCAAAGCACCGAACCGCTCCAGAACTGCTCTCTGCACCTTCTAACTGCAGCTGATGAACCGCCAAACTCACCCCACTGCAAAACAAATATTTTATTACTCAGTATTTTAGTCTTGTTTTCCAGTACAATTATCTAAACATCCAACAAGATGCATTTACTTGGGAAGCAAAATGATATAAGATATTAAGTTCTGTTTTCAGAGAATTCTAACATCTAAGTTATTTCTAAGTGAGGTTTATGATTGCTTCCCCCATTGGCAAATAGTTTTTCTTGTTTTGGATAATTTTATTGGACAACAAGACAAAAATCTGGAGTAATAAATTATGATTTTCGCAGTGCAGAACTAACTCTACTTCTGGTGCTTGGTGCTTAATTGGGGTGAACAGCTTGAATCAATGCTCCAATTCTTTCTCTTCCCTGCTATTATGCTGGAATACCTGCCTGCTGCTCTTCATTGTTCTGTTGTTAATGTGCGACTCTTGAAAACCTGACAGTGAGAGAGAGACAATATAAGTTTAAGAGAACATGAGTTGGTCTTTCAGCCCCTACATCAGTGTGAAAGTTCAGGACAGTAGTGGTGTATTATTTTGTGAGTCAGTCATCACTCTGTGAGAAAAGCAATGAGGGAACGAGTGGGTGATCGGATGGTTTCAGCAAGATTCACACTGGCTCATTGCGATGCTTACGCTCAGCCACACGCTAATCTTCCTATATGGACTTTCCTAGAAAAGGTTCTTGTGTCTGCTGCAGCTTTAACCATATAATCTATATGATTTGGAGGAGCTGCCCACACAAAATGTGGTCTATATTATAGACTGTAATCTAAAGACTGTTTCTTATGTCATAATTATGTCTAATGCTGTGGTGTTGGCTAACACAACACAACATCACTATAATTATAATTACACTATAATTATTATTAGGAAACTTTAAAATTGGGATTTCCATGCCTGGAACCCATATAATTTTTTCTAGCTATGCTCTGCTCTAAATCAGATTGATCACACTGTGAATTTGCTGCTGAAATTGGTCTTTTCTTACTGAAATTCGAATCACTGCCTCCAGCGAACAAAGATGGAAATGTGGTTGAATATATGGGCACTAGTGATGGTGATTTTGATTAATCTCAATTACTCAAGTCTTTTGAATCCGTTCACCAAAAAGATCTGTTCAGTTTCATTCGTTGATTCGTTCATTGACCATTTCTGCAAATTACACCTTTGCGCCTGTAGATGGCCCAAAAATGACCATCTTTTACGTTTTGAACGAGTATTTACATTGAACAAAAAGTACTATGTCATTCACGATGGGAACAGGTCTAATTATTTTTTTTATTAAAATTTGTGTCAACAAATATACTAAGAGTCTTCAGCACTGCAGAGTGTTTAAGTATCATAAGCGTTACAAATGACAATAAAGCATCTCTATCATACTGTGAACTGCTGAGCACAAAATTTTATCAAGCTGTACAAAAAAAGACAGCACTAACCTAAAAAATATTATGAGTTTCATTAATGTCCATATGTCATTGTAATGTGTGGTCATCACTCACTTTTATTCATAATACATCCAGCCCCTTTTCCTGTTCAACGAGATTGATGAATGAACGGCATACAGCTCCTTCTTTCGTTCAGTCAAACAGCAGCTCCTCGTTCATGAACTAAATGTCCTGTCTCATTAAGACTCAAATGACCGACTACTAGTTCAGTAAAGGGGCGTATTCGTTCAGTGGGTTAAACCAATGATATGCTTCTTCACAGCCCGCTCTCGAATGCTATTGGCTCCTGCTAAAGTCAGCCTTTAAAAACACCACAAATGGAATTTGCATGTCTACAAATGTACAAAGACACTTTAAAAATAGAGTTTAAACACCATAACCATTATCCCCACAAATGGCAGGTTTTATTTTTCTTATATTTTGTCAAATGCTGGGCTTCACATTTATCAAGACATTCAAAAAGTTGAAGAAAAGCCTACTGTACATATCTTACACTGTGCACCAAAGCACAACATTTCCATTCATAATTCATGTTATTTAATTGCATGGCCTTCAGTAATTTTTACACATTCATAAATTGGGAATTATGTTTTGTGCATACCTATAAACTTGTCTTGCATTTCACCTCTTTCTCTCTTTGTTGAACACCGAACTGAACGAATGACATGGCTTCTCTCTCTCGTTCAGTCGTTCAGTAGATCTTCGTTCACGAACGAGAAGACCGAGTTATTCATTTCGTTCGTGAACAAGATGTCTCATCTCGTTCAGACTTAAAAGACCGACTCGACTACTTCAGTGAAGGGGCGTATTCGTTCAGCTGGTGAAACCAATGATATTCTCCTTCACAGCCAGCACTCAGATGCTGTTGGATTGTGCTATAGTCAGTCTATACTGGCTTGAAAAGCAGTACAGCTCATTCGCTTCGAAAAGGAGAGACATCAGTGAACAAGAAATATGAGTCCGTTTATGGAGGTAAACGAGAATGATTTGTTCACTTAAATGAGTTGTTCAAAAAGACTGAATTGTTCACGAGCAAAACTTCACTAACTGGCATGTGCGAGCTCCAGTTTCTGGGTGAAATGTCCTCAGAGTGGCACCAAAAGTGAGTTGTATTTTTACTCTAACCCAGGGGTGTCCAAACTACAGCTGTGGGCCATCTAAAAACAACAGAAGTTGGCCCGGTGGAGAAATTGATTTTAGAAATTATGGATTAACAAGCTATCCCCCATCATTCATTTCTTGGTGGTTCGTCATACTACTGCCTCTGTGTGAGCGCATGTGTGTGTTTTCACTGGCTGTGTGAGGGGGCTTGTTTAACACTGTTTCCACTCTGCTCAGCAGTTTGATTGACAGATGAAATAGCATGAATGCTGGAAGAGCGTGTCCCATGTCTGTTTAAACCTGTCAATCAAACCATACGTTCTCTTTCTTACAATCTCTTGCTCTCTCTCTCTGTTTTCTCTTGTTCATGGAGGTAATGTTTTTTAGAGTGGTACAGTGCTGGTTTCAGCGGAGGTAAAGCTACTTCTCATTTCATTTCAAACTGCCGGTATTGCCAATCATTGACCTTGGAACATGCAGCAGTGTACAAATCAGTTCTTTAAATTGTCCACATGTTTTGACAAGATCACAGCTTCATTGTTTCCTTTAATCTTTGCTTGCAAAGGACTCTTTAAAGGGCCATTAAGGTTTTGAAATACTTTGTGCTAGTGCTCACTTGTAACTCTACATCTTAATTGTGAGTGCCAGAATATGGCTGACAAAGACTAGTTATGCTAATTATGATCAACAACCAGCCTAATGAATCTCATTAAAACAAGACTCCACTGCACAAGGGTCAATTATGTTCTCGATATCTAGAAAATGAAAGTTTGTCAGTAATAATTATACGTTTTATTTATATAGCTCCTTTCTAAAACCCAAGGTCGCTTTACAGAATCATCAAAACAAATAAATAGCACAAGAAACATGGCATGAAAAAAAAGAAAAGAACCCATGTAATTATCACTTAAAAACTAGAAGCTTGGCAGTAACACACAGAAAAAAAAAATATGTGTTTTGACCATTGTTTTGAAATCTGGCATGACTGGCAGCATCAGAAGACCTCAGAAAATGTACTGGAGAGTAAACTTGAAGTAGCTCAGTTAGATATTGAGGGGCAAGATTATTAAGAGCTTTCTAGGAGAGTATGAGGATCTCTTACTGTATGTGATAAGTGATAGGAAGCCAGTGTAGATGCCGCAAAATAGGAGTAATATGTTCAGATTTTTTTTAGAGTGTAATAAGATAAGCTGTGGAGTTTTGACACATACTGTAAACGTTTGAGTTTTTTGCAGATAGACCCATGTTAAATGAGTTACAATAATCCAATCTTGATGTAACAAAGGCATGAATTACAGTTTCAGCATCTTTGAGGATTAAGGATAGAAGAGATGTTACGGAAGTGAAAAAAGCCGTTTTTACAGTTATTCTAACATGCAAGTCCAAAGTTAGTGCAGTTAATGCTTGTATATTTGGAGATGAGTGATTTTGGGCCAGTCAACAAAAATTATTATTAGAGTTAAATTTAAGGTGATTTGAACTTCAACTAATGCTTCAGCTCGTGAATGCATTTAGAAAGTACTGGAGGAAAAACAGAGTTGACAGGAGTGCTAAAGTAGATCTGAGTGTCATCAGTGTAACAATTAAAATTAAACTCATGACGTCTAATTATCTGACCAAGTGGCAGCATATACACTCACTGAGCACTTTATTAGGAACATCTGTACACCTACTTATTCATGCGATTATCTAATCAGTCAATTGTGTGGCAGCAGTGCAGTGCATAAAATCTTGCAGATATGGGTCAGAAGCTTCAGTTAATGTTCACATCAACCATCAGTATGGGGAACATTTTTTATCTCAGTGATTTAGACCGTGGCATGATTTTTTTTGTGTCAGACAGGTTGGTTCGAGTATTTCTGTAACAGACGATCACCTGGGATTTTCACACATAACAGTCTCTAGAGTTTACTCAGAATCGTGCCAAACAAAAATAATAAAATTTCCAGTGAGCGGCAGTTCTGCGGACGGAAATGCCTTGTTGATGAGAGAGGTCAACGGAGAATGGCCAGAGTGGTTTAAGCTGACAGAAAGACTACGGTAACTCAGATAACCACTCTGTACAATTGTAGTGAGCAGAATAGCATCTCAGAATGCACAACATGTCAAACCTTGAGGCAGATGGGCTACAACAACAGAAGACCACGTTTGGCACTTTATTTGGAACATAGTGTTCCTAATAAAATGCTAAGCGAGTGTAGATTACAAAGAGAATTGGACCGAGGACTGAGCCTTGCGGTACCCCTGAATGTACTGTTGCAGTTGTGGAATTGTGTTTGTAATAAACAACAAATTGTCAGAAGTAAACCAGTTCAAAATTGTGCCAGTGATACCTACAGTATTTCTGAAAGATGGGAAAGAAGTATGTGGTGAGAAACAGTTTCAAATTCAGAGCTAAGGTCAAGAAGGATTAGAATATTAAGCACACCTGAATCAGAAGAGGGTAGGAGATCATTTTAAACCCTAAGTAATGCAGTTTCTGTACTGTGTTGAGGACGGAAACCAGACTGGAAAGGTTCATAAAGACTGTTAGCAGATAGATGAGCTTGCAGCTGAGAGGCAACAACTCTCAAGATAAACTTTGTTTGCTTCACAAAGCCTTACCTGAGAATTGAAAAAAAAAAAAAAAAAGCCTTGAAGTCTGAAGGCTATTTAGGTCTTATGTACAGTTGGTTGAACACTTGGGAAATTTAAAAAGAGATTTGAAGTTTTGAAGGTTATAAGCCGATTACTAGATAGATACAGTAATAAGATATTACTGAAGTTATTATGTGACAGAACTTTATGAAAAAGACATGTAGGCCTGGGACCTGATGTTCCAAAGTTTGTACACTAAACTTGTTGCCGAGCTTTATGTGTGTTAATTCAGTTTCATTTCAAGTTCTTTAGGAGGGTTATAAATCAGGACGAAATAAGATAAATCAAGCTATTGAGTGGTTCTCTTGCATATTCTGGGGAGAGTAATGTGCTGTGGTTGCTTGTAAGGGTTCAACGGCGCTGCCAGAAAGCAAAACAAGGAAGCTGCAAGCGTAGCCATTGATAAATTAGCTGTGCTTTTATTTGTAAACTTTTCCATCAGTTCTTCTTACCTTTTCCGCCCATTCAGAGAAGCTCCCTGACATCCATATTCATCAAGTAGAAAAGCAAAAATACAGAGGTGTGAACTGTTTGTGCCATTAGATTGTTAGTTAGTGAGTCTTGCACAGAAGAGTATTTTTACATTTCTTAAGCACTTAACATTTGTATTCTCATAAATCAAAGTAGACACTTTGGTTTGAGACTTTCTTAGCTTGATATTTTATTCACCAAAGTGTTACAGTATGAATGTCTTGTACACAGAAAAATATGTTGGACTTGGCGAATGGATATTTTTGAGCAAGATCACACCATGCAGAATTTAAATGCTTTAAGAGAGCAAAGCTGTTTCTTATTGGAAGCTCAGGGGAATGTATTGCATCAACCACTTCAACTTTGGAGCATTTTTGGGCTGGCTCCAGCAATTTCTCACACTCAAATTTAAAAGCTATAAATGCATTTTAGCCTTGCAGATGTGCTCGTCCATTGACATTCAGTCAAATTTTCAGTTCATGCACCACCCCCATTGTTTCATCGAATATCTTGGCCACTGAGTGGACTAGAAGCTCATTCTTTAAGGTAATTAGAAAGCTGAGATCCTCCCCTTTGCGATGATGTATAAAATTGTATCATTAATAGTCGATAACATATATTTCTGATGATTTGTTTAGCGTGCTTTTCCTGCAGGATTGCATATTTTGTTCTGGACATCTAAGATATAACGTTTGATAATTCACACAAGCAAGCTAAACAATGGCAAATTTTTTAGAGAACTGCCTTAGGTAAAAGCAGATATAAAGTTTTTAGCTATTTAGGCCGTACAGCAGCAGTTATTGAAGCATAAATGAGACGTTTGTATTTGATGTCATATAATATTTCACTTAGTGATTGTTGAAAATCTTTCAAACAGTGGTATTAGTGCAACAAAATACTGTACAGTCACATTCCTGACAATGAGAGCTTTCATCTGATATATGGCTTGTCCATGTAAGTGCTATTTTAAAGACTTTTTTATTCATATTAATATTTCTACCATATGACCACTAGGTGGTGCTTATTTGCGACGTGGATGTTTTGAAGCATTATTTTGTTATTTTACGTAACATAAATGCAGACTTACTGTATGTATATGGGGACTTTAGCATTTTAAGCATAAACTTTTTTTGCGATATAGCTCCCCCTTTTGGACCTGCCGGCAGGTCCACAGAGTTGAATAGGTTAATGGAGTAGTTCACCAAAAAATTTAGATTTTGTCATATTTTACTCATGTCATTCTACTCCCGTACAAAAGGCAAAATTTTAATGAATGTCTCATCTGTCTTTTCACTTTCAAGATTCAAAAAGGACCCATAAGTATTATAAAAGTAGTCCATGTGGCTCATGCATGATTTCAAGTCTTCTGAAGGCATACGATAAATATTGGTGAGAAACAACTCAAAATGTAAGTCATTTTTCAGTAAACATCTTCCTTTAAATCTGCACGTACAGTATGTGTCATTTATTTCTCCACATGCAAAACCTTCATTTAATCATATCTATGAATTTGTAGTTCCTGTTCGCTGAATTATTATATGTATTATATCCTTATTATTACATAATAACTAGTAGTAGTTTTAGTAGTACTAATAATCAGGGTTGGGAGGGTTACTTTTGAAATATATTCCACTACAGATTACAGAATACATGCTGTAAAATGTAATTTGTAACATATTTCGTTAGATTACTCAAGGTCAGTAATGTAATCTAAATACTTTGGATTACTTCTTCAGCACTGGTAGATTTTTTCACTTGTTTTGACTATAAAAACTCTGCCAGTACAGTAAGACAAAATACACATGTTAAAAATACATTCTCTGAAAAACCGAAATATGTTATGCAGTGTTGTTTCTAAAACAAGATCTATCAAATTGATCTTGTTTTAAAGATTTTTAGATATTTTTACAGGAAAACAATACAAAAATTATTATCAAGAATATGATTTTTGTCCTAATATCAAAGGTCTTACTAGAAAAAAAGAAATTATGATCCAACGTGAATTTTCGTGATAAATAAATAGGATCGTGTGTGGTAACGTGCATGTAAAATGGCTAGAAATAGCATTTTAGCTTAGCATAAAGCTGACAATTTCCACAAGGTTTATTTCTATTTCTTCTGCTCCAAACTTACTTCAAACTTACTTCTCTGTCTGCTCGTATGAATGTAACACATCATAAGAAAGTGTTTCACCGCTGTTCAAATGCACTTTGGATCGCATCATTTATATGTATAAATGTAAATATTAAATAAAACAAATGACAATAAAATGCAATGTAATCTCTTCAGTAATCTAAATACTTTTTGAATGTAACTGTATTCTAATTACCAATGATTTAAATTGTAACTGTAGTGGAATACAGTTACTTATATTTTGTATTTGAAATACGTAATCCTGTAACATGTATTCCGTTACTCCCCAAACCTGCTAATAATAATACTGAGTGAATATTAATCATGAATTCATCCATGTGCTTTACAAAATCACACACAGTAATGTAATTCTGAGGTTTGGTAGCAAACTTTATACCAACAATCGTACTTTTTCAAAGCTTCATTTTAAATGTTAGATTTTTTTATCTCAAGGGACTGTGTACACTGACATTGCGATTTGTGAGTGCCTTCTCCGCTGCTACAAATACAATCCAATGCGAGCAAATTGAAAGTTCCTCACGGCCACCACTAGGGGACAAAATGTGAGAGTCACATCCAGAGTTTAATAGTAAAAGGCGGCTTATGAGAGAAGCTTGTTTACACTGGATCACGTGTTTATGCGAGAAGTTTTTCTTTGAACAGTTTACAGGTGTATAGGTTTGGAACAACATGAAGATAAGAAAACAATGACACTTTTTGGGGGGGGGCACACTATTCCTTTAAAATAAAACAAAGACCTGTGTCTCAGGAGACCACGTCTTGTCATCACACTTCCTACACGAGACTGGGCTGAGCACCCCCATGGGGAGCATCGTGGTCTCAGGTGATCTTCAATATTTATCATGTTACGGATCCATCGCTCTCACCACCAGCACACATGTAATTTTCCCATGATTACCTTCACACCTGGAATGATGAACAATATGTTTTAAGAGCTCGAGTGGAATACAGTGACCTACACAGAGTCTAGTGTGAATTCTTCCCGTCCGTTTCTCCACCGGTGTTTCCATGGAGACGTAGGGTGAGCACGAGAAAATGAGATGGAGAAGAAGTGAAAGTTAAGAGAGCAAGAGACTTCTAAATGAAACCTCCAAATGGGAACTGCTGCTCAGAGATACGGCACAAATATGTGACTAAAATTCCCTTTTTAGTTTTTCCCACCTGGAACTGGAGGGTGAAAAGCCGTCCATCAGATATGTGTGCATTTGGTAGGCAGTGTGACCAAAATCTTATATCACAGTATGAGACTGATGTGCTGGCAATGCCCACCTTATTATGGCACACCTATGCATTGCATTCATTGCATATATTCTGTTGGTTTGTATGTTATTGTTAAAAATCTATTTGTCTATGGAAAAATTAATGGTATTTTTACATGTGGAACCAGACTTTTGTACTCTATTGCAGAATCTGTACCAGTTGACACATTTCTACCATCACTTGTTATGTTCCATCATACTATCCATACAGTGTGTGTGTTTGTGTGTGTGAGCAGCACTGGTACACATTACACAATAGTTCTGTTTATCTGTTTTCAACAGCAGCTCTATTGACTTTCCATTGCTGAAGGTCAAGACTGAATTTCACAGCCAAGCACATTTATACAGTTAAATGACTCCAATTAACTAAGGGCTATATTGCTGACGTTCAGCCCTTGAGCTTTCATAGATCTTCCTGCGTTCTGAGCTGGGAGATGGTGTATCCCTATCTGGTTATTAATCTCTTAATGCTGCGCTTTTTAATCTTCACCGCTGTCTTTCCTCCCTTTACCGCCTCCTCTATTGACTATCAATTGACTGTCATTAACATCTACTGAACTGCTGCTCTTTTCCACTCATGCCAGATTTGCATTCAGCCCAAACTCCTGGGGGAGCTGAGCTGGCTCTCTGCTCGAGACGTGTGTGAGGAGCGTTATGTGAGTTTGGTGAAGCTTGTCTCCCAGGCTCGTTGTTGCAACACTCCCAAATTTGTCCACTATACTGATATTGTGTTTATCAGCTTGTACTTGTGAAATGTATGTCAAAAGAATTGTCATCCTTAAAGGGATAGTTCAACCAATAATGAAAATTCTCTCATTTACTCACCCTCATGCCATTCCAGATGTGTGACTTTCTTTCTTCTGCAGAACACAAGCAAAGATATTTAAAAGAATATCTCAGCTCAGTTGGTCCATACAATGCAAGTGAAAAGTGGTCAGACCTTTGAAGCGTCAAAAATCACTTAAAGGCAGCATAAAAGTAATCCATAAGACTCCAAGACTTTAAGTTTAAATGTGGTGGCTGTAGCCTGGGAGCAGGTTTGTACCCTTGACGTGTGTGTATATTGTGAGTGTGTGGTTTAACAATATAAAGTGTTAACTTCACCTTTCTATCACCCGCAGTGCCTGGCGCCCCTCCACGCAGGGTTGAGGTGGACAGCGTGAACTCCACGGCCCTGCGGGTGTCATGGAAACCTCCTCTGCAGCAGAAGCAGCACGGACAGATCCGCGGCTATCAGGTGGTTTATTCGCGGCTGGAGAACGGAGAGCCACGCGGGCAGCCCAGCATCATGGATGTGGCCCTGCCCGAGGCACAGGTACTGACTCAATAAAATTTACTTTCTACAGAACACCCATCCATGACCTAAATCAAAATTATTGGATCTTGTTACACACAACCGTAGCCTATAAAAATATTGACTGAAATTGTTTAAGTGTGACTATGTGTGCTTGTATATGTATGATTTTCTTTTGGAGTAAATAAATAAATGCATTCATTTACGTACTTGAAAACTTTATATACTGTAGTAAGGCATTAAAAATGTATTTTACTGCATTTATAATCCCTTATAATACACCTTGTCATCAGTTGTATGTTCATAAAGAATTGTAACCACAGCTATAATACATAAAGAGTGTATTCCTTGCAAAATAAACCCAGACAAGGTGATCAGGACTCTGACATGAAACACATTACATGGCTGCTTGCCAAATAAATGAATAAATGCACATGAAATATTGATTTGAGTTGAAGCTTGAAGTGACAGCAGGGGGCATTAGGCGCTACTCCAGCTCTGCAGGCAACATGCATCTTTGAGCTGTAAAGGCAACAAACCAGACTTACTAACAGCAGACAGCACAAGATTAGAACGTGCTTGTGCGTTTAAACACAGCTTGGCGGAGCACAACTCCGAATTCAGGAGTCTTGAGACGCATTTTTCTAGTTTCAAACTATGTTTAACCAGATACTTTTTATACTGTTTTAGATACAGACATCGCCTGTCAGTCAACTCGAGAATGTGAATGCGCATTAGCCGGACCGGCTTGCAAAATGGAGATTTCGGTATTTCTCCATTTAAGTAGATAGGAGCTGTACTTTTATGGCACTTGTATACATAGAAAAAAGCTGCTCAGGAGCGTTCCAAAGATGGCCATTGAGTGGACTGACTTGCCTTGAAAGGCACTTTGGTTTAACAACTTCTTAAAACACTGTGTTTATGACCCGATGCAACCTAATTAAGATGCTCCAAAAGCATCCGTCTGACACGTATACTTAGATGTGTCCTTAGAAAAGCCCTTATAAGAAGTCTATTTTGGACAAACTGACGAATTAAATTGCAAAATGGATTGTTGTGGACAGTAGGCCAATGATAGGCTTATGTTCAATGATATGGAAATAAACAATATATTGAATTCTAAAGCCGCTTTTTTATTGCGTAATCAATTCTTCACTCATCTGACACAATAATGTCATATATTCATATATTAGTGTTATATGTATTCTCATGATTTTACAAACCTTTTGATCTAAAGGCATACAGTATATAAAATACACTACCGGTCAAAAGTTTTGAAACACTTGTTTCTCATGATCTTAAAAATCTTTTGATCTGAAGGCGTATGCTTAAAGGTTTGAAATTAGTTTTGTAGACAAAAATATAATTGAGCCACCATATTAATTTATTTCATTATAAAACTAAAATAAAAATAAAAAGTTTTTGAAATTGATGACTTGGACCAAATAATAAAGAAAAACAGCCAATAAGTGCCCAACATAGATGGGAACTCCTTCAATACTGTTTAAAAAGCATCCCAGGGTGATACCTCATGAAGTTGGTTGAGAAAATGTCAAGAGTCCATAGTTTTGATGACTTTACTATTATTCTAAAATGTGAAGAAAAAAAATTATAATAAAGAATGAGAAAGTGTTTCAAAACTTTTGACGGTAGTGTATATATACAGGCTTCAAATAAAGTGTTATATTAAATAAGTGTTACATTATTTGAATAGAAAAATCTGAATAGAAGTGAAATAAGAGAACAAGAGGGAAGTGTTTTATTCATCAGAGTTTAATTCAAGCTTGCTGAGGGATGATCCAAACTCACTGAGTGTAATTCCAAGGAAGTTAATATTAATATATGTTTGAGAGAAATTCATTTTTGATGAAATGGATCTGTGCTGAGTATCTCTCAGCCGGCCGTGGAGAGCTGCTATAGGGCGAGATCTGAGCCTCAAGAGGATGATTGTTATTCAGCGTTAAGCTTGCAGGAGCACACAAACTCCCTCTCTGAGATCTGACTGCAGGTATCTGCCACTCACTCAGCTTACAGGAGTGTGTGTGTGTGTGTGTACGTGATAAGGAATCACACAGCATGTCTGATTTACAGCATGCGCAATGCTCGGAGACCTGTGCTTTGTGTCAAATTTCTAGGAACAAAATGAGTGGAAATGTGTTAAAGTTCAGATGCGCCCTCAAAGGATCTGAATGCAGCCCTGCGTGGTTTCTGTTGGCTACATGCATTGATGCATTCGGTTCTGCTCTTTTCCCCTCAAGGGTGGAAAGCCTTGTCATGCTGCAGTTCACACATGTTCATTTTGTTTTCTGTTTCATCCCCAGGAGATAAAACTCACACCTTTTTCCCCTTCATCACCTGCATTCCTGTCTTATCTGTATGAATGCGAGGGGTCTTAAAGGGATAGTTCACCCAAAAATATTTTTTTTATAATTGTTTACTCACCCCTGTGTTGTTATAATCCTATATGACTTTCTTTCTTTTTCTTACTTTTTTTTTTGGGGGGGGGAGGGGGGATTTTTCCCCTTTTTCTCCCAATTTGGAATGCCCAATTCCCAATGCGCTCTAAGTCCTCGTGGTCGCATAGTGATTCGCCTCAGTCTGGGTGGCGGAGGACGAATCCCAGTTGCCTCCGTTTCTGAGACAGTCAACCCGCGCATCTTATCACGTGGCTTGTTGAGCGCGTTGCCACGGAGACATAGCGCGTGTGGAGGCTTCACGCCATCCACCGCGGCAACCACGCTCAATTCACCATGCACCCCACCGAGAACAAACCACATTATAGCGACCACGAGGAGGTTACCCCATGTGACTCTACCCTCCCTAGCAACCGAGCCAATTTGATTGCTTAAGAGACCTGGCTGGAGTCACTGGGATTGGAACTAGCGAACTAGCGAACTCCAGGGTTGGTAGCCAGCGTATTTTACCACTGAGCTACCCAGGCCCCATTTCTTTCTTTTTCTTAACACAAAGGGGAAATTGTGAAAACATTTTATGTTCAGTGATGTCATACAATGGCAGTTTATAGTGACCACCTCTTCAAGCTTCAAAAGAACACAAAAGTATAATTCAGTAGTCTAATACATTATTTGTTATGAAAGCATACGATAAGGTTTGGTGAGAAACAACCCGAAATCGAATGTATTATTTAGTGAAAATGTTCACTGACCGTTGATCTGCTGTGTGCGTTCATGATAGGGCACGAGAGCAAGTTCACGCAGCCCCCTCTCGACATAAGGGTGTTCATGAAAAATCTGTTTTGCACACAAAACAGAGAACAGAACTAACTAAACATGTCTGAAGAGTTTGTAGTCAAAAAATGTATGCATTTCTATGCCCAGCCTTATTTTATAAAAAAAATTTAGTTTTTGGACCGGTGCTAGTTCACAGTGGATGGAGTTAACCGCGCAATGCCGAAAATAGAAAACAAGCAATCGAAAGAATGTACCATCGCTCATTACTACTGGTTAGAACAAAAACTCTGATTATCATAGAAAATATGCCTTTTAGCGTTTCTCGCTTGTCGTCAGGTTAGGACACGGTGTGACTGTGACTAGGCTCTATGTTTCTGTTTGATTTCAGAGTACTCCGTTCAAAAAAAATAAGGCTGGGCATAGAAATGCATCAATTCTTTGACTACAAACTCTTCAGACATGATTAGTAAGTTCTGTTCTCTGGTTTTTGTGCAGCTGTGTTGTGTTCTGTTGTCACAATCGCTGTGGAGGACCTGTTTTAGATAAACAAAACGAGTTTTCACTTGAACACCCCAATGTCGCGAGGGCACTATGTGAACTGTTGCTCTCGTGCCCTATCATGAACGCACACAGGAGATCAACGATCAGTGAACAATTTCACTAAATAATACATTAGATTTCGGTTTGTTTCTCTCAAAACCTAATCGTATGCTTTCATAACAAATAATTTATTAGACTTCTGAATTATAATTTTGTTTTCACAATTTCTCCCCTTGTGTTAAGAAAAAGAAAGAAAGACATATAGGGTTATAACAACACAGAGGTGAGGAAACAATGACTGAATTTTCATTTTTGGGTGAACTAATCCTTTCAGTAAGACTCTCTACACGTGTGTTTTCATCAGACATGCTTTCACTCACGCAAACATAAAGTCAGCACCTGAAATGACAATTGTGTGTTGTCACTTCACAGGTGAACCAGGAAAGTACTAATAAATTACTATTTTACTATTATAAATGACTGGAAACGACTTTACTAATGCACTGTAGCATCATTGTGCTGTATGATCACAATGAATAGCTGTGCCTGCATTACAGTCATTTTAGGTTGCATTCTTATATTATTTCTAATACTGTATCATTGTTTGATTAATTAGCTGTTGCTGCTGATATCTGAGCATGCATAGGTGATAAGTTATACTTATTTGATGAACAGACGTCAAGATTTTCTCAAAAAAAAAACAAGACTTACATGTCTTCAGAAGATTTGGAATATGACATCCAGGTAATAATATGAACTACTTTTATCATACCTATGGGCCCCTTTATAAGCTTTAAAGGGCTTTTAGAGTCCTTTAAATGTACATCAGAGATAATGACCCTCAATGGTATTGCAATACCCCAGCCCTTAACTTCATATAAAATATTTTGTAATTTCTATACTATAGCAGACATTTTTGCAAATTATGGCCAGAGTTAAAGTCAGTCATTAAGATGACGTTTTTTGTTTTTGCCATGAACAGCTCCTTCTATTGTAGCACTAGCTCTGGGAAAATTAATTAAATGTAAATAAGGTCCAAGTTCCCAGCCAAAGGAAACATTAATCACCATAATGGTGACATTAGGAAACAACTATTAACAACAAAACATCAAAACAACTTTTCAACAAGTCCTCATAAGCCTCAGTGCAATTCTCAAACAGACTGTACATATTTAAAACTTTAATTACCGTACATAATTTAAGTGTTGCTCTCCATGGTATGTACTAAGTACATAGTGAAGCACATAATATTGAACGATTTAAAACCATGTGAATAAAGTGAGTGATTTACATAGAATTCTTTTTTTAAGTTGACATATCTTGAGAAATCATCTTAAAATTCTACAAAGGTAATTGTCAAAATGATGACAGATTGTGAGTCATGGCAACTTGACCTTTTAAGTTCAGCCAAGACGTGTACTTAAAATAATTAAATAGATGAATTTCAACTCAAAGAAAGTCATGGAAACTGTTGACTTTGTTTTTTTAATTCTACAAACCCCTAATTTTTTTGTATTGATTTCACAGTAAAATTCTGAATATGGTATTTTATTGTAACAAATTACTTTTCAATCTAGTGTACATTCAGTTACATTCTATCTGCCTCTGTCCTGTTGGTTCTGCTTTTGTTCCGCTGGTTTTCTGTAATGACTGCCAGTTTGACACCAACGCGTTTTGGCTTTTTTCATACCTGAAGGACTCGATGATCACCTGCGCATGAGGGAAAACGCAGAGCTGTGAAGCATTTGGCACGTCTCATCAGATAAGACACGCTGTCAAAGTCTGATCTATGTCTCCTTCAGCACAGGAGATGGTGTGCGCTGTGACCCGGTTACTGTGAGGGAGGCTGAAAAAGAGAGATCCAGAGACCAAGATAAAGAGAAGTAAAACACAGAGGGTCTCAGTGTAGAAGGAGAGGAGGAGTCCATGGTAAACAGGGCTATCATTGCCATGCAGGGAGGTGTCATGGCCTATATTTACTGAATATAAAACAGGGCTTGTTGGGCAGTGGGTTTTGCACAGGATTTAATTTGTTTGTTTGTGTGTATATGCGTGTTTGTTCCCATAGGAAAGACAAATCACAAATGAAATCTCTTTAATATCCCAGTTGTTTCTCCTAGACAGCGATGAGATAAAAAGGAGAGCAAATGGAGACTTGCTGATGTCTCCTGTGCCTCAAATGCTTCTCCTGAGAAAATGAACCTTGTAATCTCACACGAGTCTCCTGTTGAGTTTCTCAACAATGTCCATGGTTTGCAAAGTTATGGAAAACCAGGCAATTTCAGGGAATTTTAAAATCATGATTTCTCAATATAATTTAATCTTATAACTATTTTATAAAATTATAATATAAATTAATATAAATATTATTATTTAATATGAATTATATAATTTATAATTCATATTATATTATTATATATTTTATTTAATATAAAATATAAATTATAGAAATTATAACTTCTAATTAAAATATAATTACAATTAATTTCATAATATATTTGTATAGTTATAATTTTGATAATTATATGATACAATTATAATATAAATGTTATTATAATTTATATTACTATATATAAATAATTAGATAATATTAATTGTAAATTATAATTTGTTATATATTATTATATAATACAAATGTTATAAATTATGATTTAAAATAAATTATAATTACTACTAATTTTATAATATATATTTTTTATATATATATAATTTCTAGTTTTTCTCCGCATTCAAATGTTCCATCGGCTAAATGCGACTTTGTGATTGAAATTTATATAAAATTATTTTTAAAAAACCTATTCAGTAATTACAAACAACTGAAACGTTTTTTATTTTTTTGGTTGGTCAAAAGGTGTGGGAACCCTGATTGCCTCAAATAATATTAAAGTGAGAGCTCAGAAGACCTCTGTTATCTCACATGTGTCTCCTGTAGAGTTCCAGACTGCAACACTCTCTCAAACTGTGCTCAGATTTGCCAAGATACCAACTCATATTGTTGAATATGGATGTAAAATAAATCAATTTACATCAAATTCTTCTAATTTTAGGAGAAACATTCTAATTTGTGAGACAGAGTTGATACTTAAGTGAAAAATAAAAGTGACAACTCAGGTAGGTCTACTGAGCTATGAAAGACCAACCTCTGAGCATTAAAAATGTCCTCGTCTGTGAGTGCATGAATATTTGGAGTCATCCATGAATTTAATATTTCTTCAGATTAATACATGCTCACACGAGCATTAGATGTAAAGGATGCTCTGCATTTGATCATGTTGTTTAAAAGTGTCAACTGATCAAAGTGATCATTCCATCTAAAGCCTGCGCTTCATTTAACCCCCTGCAGAACGAAGCCAGAGCCATTAAAACAGAGCCAAAACATGGCAGCCTCCAGCGCTGATATTTCACATGCTTTAACATTCCAATTTAACATTCAAGAACACATGCACCTGCAATCCAACAACCGTGATGACATATGTGGGTGAGAGTGAACGAGAGAGAGAGGTCTAGGAGAGGCTCTAGGTTGGAATAATGGAAGCTTTTATCAACTCAAAGTGAAGGGTGAGACTCAACACAGAAAATGGCCCTCAGTGTGTGCTGAGTGATATAACAATTTAACAGCACAAATAATTGGCATGGCACTATATTTCATCATTTTCCTCATATTTGCCCCAGCCCAAAGAGCGAAAAGTGGTCGTGTACCATCTTGTTTGTTAGAAAGGAATGTAAAATACGCCATTGCTCAGTTTTTTCTGCTCTTATTGTGATGAGGCATAAATGTCAAAGGCAAATTACTACTGATCTTCATGTAAAGAGAGAGAGAGAGAGAGAGAGAGAGAAAGAGCATTCAGGTAGGAATTCACCAAAAAGGAACTGTGCAGTTTATTTGCACCGTTGGTTTTAAACTGGTTTTTCTTACGGACCCAGATTTTACATTGGACATCAAGTGGCGAGCCAACACAGTAAACAACGTAACCTGGACTTAATGTAGCATGGATGGCATTTCTTTTCTTCATGGTTTTAATTATTTTTTATTTATTTATTTTTTAAGTTGATGAGCCTATTTATTTATATAAGCCTATTATATTTCTTATCCAGTTTATTTCCTAATATCAAACAGAACAAATATTACATTAGAGGAAAACTTTGTTCATAACTTGTCCATAATAAGTCTTGGATTTCCAGACTTCATGTACATGCCGTTATATTTACAGTGCGATGCCATACAAGTACAGGTAAGACCATGGATAGGTCCTTATTACTGTGGTTAGGTCAATATTGTTAGACTTTCTACAAAAAAATAAAATAATAATAGCCTAAACACATTTAGAAACTTTAACTACAACTGCCACAGTTGTAATAAAAATTAGTTCCAATATATTCCACCTAATATATTATTAACTATAACATTTTTGTCAAAATAACACGGTAATTTGAAAAAACGTAATTTTTTTATTGCATAGCAAAGTGTTGTCTCTTTCCCTGTCAGTGCTGTTTTTTTAATGTCAGGGCTGTCTAGCTGTGTAGCTGATAACCGCATTATCGAGGGAAGCCCGGTTAATGTACGCTCACTCCAGAGAGACAGTAGGTTAGAGCAGAGCAGATCATTTGGGGTGAGTGGTTCTGTGAAGGCATGCGGTACACACTTAAGAAAACCAGGCTACATTCGCATCGCAGTTTCAGCTGAGAAGCATATTTAGCACATATAAAGCGCCTGAACGTGAGATAAATATCATTCAATTTGCCATGGTGGCCGAAATTTAGCTTGAGCCACGGAAAACTTTTAAATGGAGAAAGAACACTGGCAGTGTACTTTCCCTGCGGTCCGCAACCCAATCTGAACAGACCTCCAACCCATTTTTGGGTCGCGAACCATCAGTTGAGAAACACTGATTTACACATACTGTTTGCATGATTTTAGCACCCGATTCACTGAATTAATTATGCAAATCTAGTTATAGCACCAAACTGCCAAACATTTTGTGGCAAACATATTAATGTAATTTCCCTTCTTGAGGGTCAATTCTGATCAAGGCACCTCAATTAATTTGATAAAATGCAGAAAGAGCGCTTGACTATACTGTGCGTCTGGATATATGCCGGGCATAACACTCTTTTCCATCATTTGATCATCTTTTGTTGAATTACTGCTCCCGTGATCATCATATAATGTACACAAGCATCTCTTTATAATACAATTTTGTTTAGTACTTTTTCAGTCATCTTACAAAAGTATTTTTCCCATTCATTTTTTCCATAGGGATTTCATCAAATCTTTCATATAAGAGTTCTAAGCCATGAACCAAACCAAAAAGCTCACAGCATTACAAACTTTGTTTTGAATAAAAAAAAAGTATTTAAAAATCTGATAAAAAGACTGGTGAACTTAATGTTTTTAAGTTGTTGATTATAACTATAGAAACAATATATTTTAAAAACCATTTTTATAACACAGACTGATGGCTTCAACAGAAGCATATACCATCAATTAACAACCTCTAAGCTCACAGTTGGTCTGTCTTTAAATACTTATAAATTGTTGTAACTAATCAAATCGAATATGGACAAGAAAATTGGATTTTTACTTCTGAGGAGTGTTTGCACACAAAAATGACAATGACTTAATGTAAATACTCATGGCGCATGCAGCTTTATTTCAGCCTATGCACCTGGTTAAACTGGTTTGAGGATGATTAGAGAATAAGACACAGATTTTTGCTTTAAAATACCATGGTGCATCAGTTTAGTGAATTCACCCCTCAAACTTGAGATTTACGGCATTTAAAAAAGAAATTCAGACACAGAATAAACTTTCATGTTTATTTCAGCACTGTTTCTCCTCTCACAGCTTGTAAATTACACACTGAAACTGCATCCAAAACAGCATCCACCAGCCAAACTGTTTTTGAGATGCTTAGTGGTTCAAACATTCCCAGTAAATGAGCACTGAAGAACCAGAGCACATCTGCTCTGTAAGACCGTCCACGCTGAGGCTATAATCCATTACAAACACAGTGAAGGATGGAAAGATTGGATATACAGCATTCGCCTTGAGGGTTCTGATATTTCACACATTAGACTTAGATGATGGACAGCTGCATGCAGTTCAGAGATGTATAAATTCAAGCTCAAGAGTTCATTTATAGTTTAATATGCATTTTGAGACAAAAAATACACACACAGAGGCACAAACACTTGAAGGATTTGTAGAAACTAGAGCTGCCATGGTCATATGAAGTTAGCCTTGCCTGATGGATAGTAAACACAAAAATGTCAAGAACTTTTCTTAAATGTCCAAACTCCAATCTGATTAATCTGAGTCAAAGTGTACAGGTTATTATTAGTCCACTGTGAGACATGCTTACAAAGTTTGTGATGTGAAACATATCTTTGAAAGTTATTCAAGTTTTTTCGTTTTGGCACTTAATAACAAGGAAACAAGACACCCTTAAGCACACCTTTATATTCTGGTCTATTATTGCGGTATTATCGATTTCATATTTACCCATCCCTTAAACATTACGTCATAACATGGAACTGTGCTTGGTCACTTTACATGTCAGTGCGATGTTCCTGTCTGAAGTTTAATTTATTCAATGGAGGAAGCCAAACTTTATTCTCCTGGATCCTAGGTGAACCAAGCCTGCGTTTATACTATGTGCGGCATAGTTTTAAAATGAGTTTGTAGAGGATGTCATCTTGAAATGTTGTCAACTCTCAGTGGACAACACAACAGTAGGTAAGCCAACATTATAATAGGTCAAGAATTTCAGGGATTGGTACAAGCAGGAGATACAGTATATCATCCAACACCTTAGCAGAATAAAAAAACAGGCATTTCATCATAATTCTTAGGCGAAATAAAAGAAGCCTGTTTGCTCATTGAGTATACAGTAGATTAGCCTTAAGATGTTTACAATAAACCTTTAAAGACAGTCTAAACATAAGCCCTGAGGTTGTTAATCGATGCTATATGCTTCTGTTGAAGCCATCCAGTCCACACTATTTCAACTTCATTATTGTAATGAACTACACTACACATGATCCTGAAGAGAAAACCTCCACCAATCAAGAGATCTTGCAGCCAACAAAGTGCACCAAAAGAGCTCTGCAGCGACCAGCCAATCCCATGACGCACTGTAAATGACATAACAGAGTCGGTCTCCCTACACTCTCAAACTACTTATACTGTATATTTGCTAATATCAAAATATTTCGTGATAAAACTTACTATCAACAACTTAAAATCAATCTTTTTTTTTTAACTGTTTTTATTGTTTTTAATTTGATTATGTTATTTGCAATGCTTCATGGGATTGTAGTTCGTGCCCTTATTAAAGATGTTAAGAACGCAGTCTTGTACCTTTTGTATTTTTGGTTTGGTTCATTGATAGTCAAAAGTCTGACTTTGCAAGACTATATGTAGTTTGTTGTTAATTCATTGACCAGTCTGTTCTGTCACCGTTGATTCACTGATTTTCTCTTGCTTTAACTTTTTTATGTGTGTGTGTGTGTATGTGTGCCGCTTTCTGATTAAAGCTTTTTCGAGGGGTCTGGAGGCACCATGTCTTTCATTTACTGTTAGTCAACAGGGTTATGGAACGGAATATAAATTCCTCCATCAGTGATGAGATGGCAGTAGTTCATGTGCATCTGGGGGGAAGACAGTGTTCACTGAATATGCAACGGACGTATTAAGAGGAGAAATCAGCCTGCTTCCCTCAAATGTGTGTAGAAAGAGAGCGCTTTGACTGGCAGCCAGCGGGTTCTTTGTGCTGTGTGTGTGTGTGTGTGTGTGTGTGTGTGTGTGTGTGTGTGTGTGTGTGTGTGGAGAATAAGGGTAATAATGTAGTCCCTGAACTTGGTGCTGAATAAGCAGATCTCCTGTAACCTCTGAAGGTGAAACTTAATCTCCACTTACTGACAGAGGGGCTAAATTATCAGCTACTCTGTGTGTGTGTGTGTGTGTGTGTGGGCAGGTTTGGGTGGTTTATGAGAAAAAACAATTCTGTTACAAACTGGTAATTACAAGGGTATTATGCAAAAAAAAAAAAATTGTTTATGAGGACATTTCTAGTGTCCCTATAATTCAAATCGCTTAAAAAAAAAAAAACATACTAAATGATGTTTTATTGAAAATGTAAAAATGCAGAAAGTTTTTTTGTGAGGGTTAGGTTTAGGGGTAGGGTTAAGGTTAGGGGATAGAATCTATAGTTTGTACAGTATAAAAATCATTATATCTATGGAGGGTCCTCATAAGGATAGCCACATCAACGTGTGTGTGTGTGTGTTTGTGTATGTGTGTGTGTGTGTGTGTGTTAGAATCTATATGACCTTTTTCCCTCTTAAAAACTCCATCTCTCTATCTCTCCCACACACACATGAGAGCAAAGGGCATTTAAAGGGATAGTTCACCCAAAAATGAACATTTTCTCATCATTTACTCACCCTCATGCCATACCAGATTTGTATGACTTCTTCAGTAGAACATTGGAATTGGAAGAAAAATATTTCAGCTCAGAAGGTCCTTATAATGGATGTGGATGGTAACATGATTTTTGATGCTCCAAAAAGCACAAACAGGCAGCATTAATATCATCCATACGACTCCAGTGGTTAAATGAATGTCTTATAAAGCGATCGCTTTTGGTTCGAAAAAGATCAATATTTCAGTACTTTTTAACTATAAATAAATGCTTCCATTAAGCAGCGGTATGCACGTTCTTGAGAGGGCTGAGGTCACGTGGTCTCCTGTGTGACGTATTGCCGTTGGCATGTTCACGTGAGGAGTGATGCATGCGCGACACACCCGGAAGAGCAGCGCTGTTTAAAACTCAGTAGGAGGACAGTACAGACCGAACGCTGTAAACAAATTGAAGCAAATTTAAACAAAGATGTCTGAAGGCTTTCATTTAAGAGGAGAAGAGGAGATACAAGTTTTTGCAAAGCCATATTTATTTGAACCTGAGTACTCTGACCAGGAGCACAGGGAGATGGAGGAGGCTGAACCAACAGCAGCAATACAACAAGCCTCAGACAGACAGAGAGCTCAGGAGACATGGTGGTGCACATGTAGGCAATGCCAACAGAGGTAGAGTGCATCTGCTGCAACAAATGGAACGTTGCCATGCCAACACTGGAAATACCACGTGACCTCGGCCCTCTCATGAAAGCGCATACTGCTGCTTTACCGGACACAATGATTTATAGTGGAAAAGTACTTAAATCTTTTTCTTAAATCTGATCTTTTTCGCATCAAAAGCGATCACATTATAAGACATTCATTTAATAACTGAAGTCGTATGGATGATGTTAATGCTGATTGTTTGTGCTTTTTGGTGCATCAAAAATCATGTTACCATCCACTTTCATTATAAGGACCTACTGAGCTGAGATATTTTTTAATTTTTCTTCAAATGTGTTTTGTTGAAGAAAGGAAGTCATATACATCTGGGATGGCAGGAGGGTAAGTAAATGATGAGAGAATTTTAATTTTTGGGTGAACTATACTTTTAAGTCCCTAACAGAAAGTACTAAGGCAATACCATGGTGCAATAATGGTTTAATGTGTTAATACCATGGTACTTTTATATTTAACATGGTACTTAATGATTACCCTGTTTATATAGCATGGTATTTGCATGGTACAATGTTGTTGTTCTTCATAGAATACCATGGTACTACCATGATAAATTTCCAAAATTTACATGTTTTACCATGATTTAAATATTCTGAAGGAAATACCAGTGCTTGCAAAGCAACACAAGCGTAAAAACATTGTGTTTCTGCACACAAGAATCAACTCATAGTCATTGTCCTGTATAATGACGGTTTTAAATGGGTATATATGCAAGGAAACAAAACCAGATACAATTCAGTATGTAGATGTGAGAAGTCCAATTGCAATTTAGTATAAAAATATTATGATGACGTTACATTTTGGATGCCATTCATTTTAACTCGTAAATAGATATTCTTTCAGGCCACATCCACACTAATAGGTTTTAGTTTGAAAACGCATTAATTTTGCTACGTTTATGCCTCTCATCCACACAAAAAACACTGGAGTTTTCCCTCCAACACTCTCCATTACCACATACTTTGGAAAACGATGACCTTAGGAAACTGAAAACTGAGTTTTCAAACTTTAATGGATTGGTCTGGACATGGCCTTAGTCTAAGTGAAAAGGAGATTTTCAAACTTTTAGAATAAATTAAAAAATGTAAACTTGTAAAAATGTATTTATTACATTAAAGCTGCACTATGTAAGTTTGTGCTCTCTAGCGACATCTGTGGTTGAACCTTAAAATTGCAAGCAATTTGTGGAAGAACACTTTACGTCAGTCGTGTTTCATGCTTCTGGCGGATGAATCTCATGATTTGAGCTTACCTGGACATATCCTGTGTGTGATCATGACTGGGAATATATTCAGAGCCAGAGTCCTAATGAACTATTGTCATGTTGATAGTATGTTATACAAATAAACATTTAAAACTGAAATATTACTTGCTTTCATGAAGATACATTTATTTACATATTATAGCGCTTTTCTGACACTACACTCATAAAGAACAGGGGATTCAATCACCTCAATCACTTCCAGTTTATTTGAAAATGATTATTCAAGTGTTTTATCTACTATTAATGTTTGTATTGCACTACACTTATCATGATAAGAGTTCAATGGAAGACTTTATTATTTTTATATTATGTACAGCCTCAGTTAATAATGCAAGTGAATCGTAATACTACAATAGTACATCTATGCAATGCACACAACCGTAAACTAAAACATAAAACAAGTAATGATGCAAGGAGGAACGTCATTAGCCAGCGATTTCATGCCAAATCTGACCCGACAGCTCAAAATACAAATAATTTGTATAGGCTAACCGTAGTGAATCGGGATAAGGTAAGGACATTGTTTTGAACACTGATTGTTTATGTACTCAAACAATAATGGCAATTTGTTCATTTTTAAAAACAATCTTACATAGTGCAGCTTTAATCTGACATTTTACATTTGAATTTAAAGTATAAAGCTTACCAAAAAAAAAAAAAAAAAAAAAGGAAATACTTTAATGTAATTATAAACCAAAATTAAATAAAAAAAATAATGGAGTCATGTGTTTGGGGGAATTTAATTGAATTGTACGTTTGGGCTGAATTAAATGCAAAAGTACAACACTTAGAGTTTAGAACAAACGTTTTATAAATTCCAATACAATGCTGCTTTGCAAGCACAGTTAAAAAAAAAAAAAAAAAAACACTTTTTGATATCTTTGTTAGTGGTTAGCTGGAGGGCTATAAAGGAAGGACAGACAGTCAGTGGAGAGTATGAAGAGGACATGAACACTGTTAATACATGGGTTATGTAGAACACAAATGAGTTTGTTTCTACAGTATCAAACATCCCACTTTAGTCAGACAGAGAAATCTGATGGCAGTGAGGTTCATTTCTCCTCTCTTGACCTTGAGAAGTTTTATTTGGTAAGTGTGATGTTGGAGTGGCCACAGAGTTGGAGTAAAATGAGTTCTTTGCCAGCTGAGTGCAGGATCAATATATTTTTTATATATATTATTATTACGTTGAAAAAACACGGACTGATGGCTTCAACAGAAGCATTTGCCATCGATTAACAACCTCAGAGCTCAGGTCTATCTTTAAAAATGAATGGGATTTTTACTTCCAGATCCAGACTGTTGCGCACTATAGCAGCAGTACATATCAATGCATAAGCCACCAAACTCTGATTCAAAAAGCAAGACAATCTAAATCACCAACCAGTGAATATAATTCACAAAAGCTGTCGTTCCTTCCACTGTCACCTAGAAAAAGCATTTGAGACTTCCTCTGCTGCCAACCTGCATCCCTTATCATGTGCCCTTGATATTTATGGAGGCTTATATTCAAATGTCATCCACAGTTATGCCCTGTTAAATCTTTCCGTCTGGATGTGGGTCTGTCTGGGCCTCCCTTTGCAGCTCTTTCTATCCCTTTGTCTCCCTTCCTTTTCTTTTTTATTAATGAGACGTGACAGTGATATCACTCTAAACAGATAAAGAGGCTCTTCTCCTCTCAATGGTGGTCGACTCTGGTAAACTCTGTGTTGCCACAGGCAGTCCATCCATCATTGCTTAATGTGACCGCTGAAGTCTTCCCAGACCCTTCTCAGGAGCCAATGACACCCCCAAACGCATGCCAGAGATAAGATCGACTGCTAACAAACAGGAAGCTAAAAGCAAATGTGTTAAAAGTGCTAAGAAAGAGTGAGCTACCATGCTGCAACTTTTTAATGGAATTTAAAATATTTAGATGATTCCCATTTTCACATTTTCCTCTCATCTGTTTCGTACAGCAAGAGAGTCTGGAATTGTAGGACTAGCTGTGAAGTGTTAATTAAAAATGCAGTAGATTTAAAAGTAAGAACCAGTCTGGATTGCCATGGTTATTTATGTTCTTGCAAAGTCCCTTGTAAGGAATAGTTCTCCCAAAAATGACAACATTAACTCATCCTCGTTCCAAACCCATTTGACTTTATTTTGTGGAGCACAAAAGACAAAATCTTTAACTTTTTGCTTTTTCCATGCAATTATAGTCAAAATGGATGCAAAAGCACCAAAAAAAGTATCATAAAATTAGTCCATGCAACTTGTGCGCTATATTCCAAGTCTTCCGAAGTCATATGAGGAACAGACCAAAATTTAAGTCCTTATTCACTGAAAATCTTAACATGTGCCTTACTCTTCTTGGAGTGTTCACAAGAGAAGCAGCAATGTCTGATTCATAAAAGAATAATATTTTTCGAATCAGATCTTTTCAATGAATCAATTGATCCATTTACAAAACCGGTCTAAGTGATTTGTTCAGAATCAGACTAATCTGTTAAATTCACAGATTTAATGATCCAGTTGCAGTGGTTCTTGAATTCAGAGCTCACTGGAGGGGAAGATTATCAGATATTAAAATATATATAAAATATATACAAACCGTTTAATTATGTCTATTAAGCTGAAGTTAAAGTTTGTATGTGTGTAAAGCATGAACAGGTTTTAGTTTGTAGATTTCGGTCTGTTCTAAAGTTTCCCATGAAAATGCAAACTAGAACTCTATACAGTAGGTCTATATTTAATGCTGAAACTTTTAGAAGGTTTTTGGCAGCTGCTTTCAGACCTCCTGCAGGGCTCCCATACACAAACACACTATTTCTTTCCAATCAGACATGTGGGGGGAAAAAACTGCATCAATTTTCCCCATTTCTGCACTCTGTTTGAGATTACTATCTATAGATACTGATAGTTTTGCAGCTTTTTGTTTTTATCAAATATACACACTCGAGTCCTGGCAGACATGCATCCTAGCTGTGAAACTAAATAAAAATAGATTTATGACCTTCCAAAAATGATCCAGATCTCAGGGAATAAAAAACATGTTCACATTAGGAACCAACCCCATCATACATTCATCATACTGTAGAACGTTAGACTGTAAAGTCGGTTCTGCAGGCAGTTTAAACCCTGCAGTGAATTAAGTGAGTGATGAACAGGGCCTTTTGTGCTATAAAAAGAACAGCCTGCAGAGATTTCATTTGAAATTTGGCTGAAAATATTATACATTTTATATTTATTTGATAAACCTTTATAACAGTGAGGTCCCATACAGAATTTCACTGTGGTAACCATAGTACTGTATTTAGTACATAACACTGTGGTTACCATGCTAAATGTTTGAAAAAAACCATGGTCTCCACTAACTAAACTAAGAATTTGCCAAATGGGTAAAACATCCACTTAAGACCCTCCATGAAGAATTATGTGAAAATATCGTAAAAGTACATAGAATTAGACAATTTGCCTTAAATTAGAAAGACACAAAATAGCAATTAAATTCTGGAACTTACAACTTCCACTTATACCATCATGAAACCTTGCAATACAAAAAGTTGAGCAAAGAAAACAGTACCTTACTAAACTGGTATTTAGTTTTAGTCCAAAATTTCACTAACACCCACAGAGTGTAAAAATCTGAATTGTTGTTTGCACTGGAGATTTGATTATTAATGATTGCTTATAAATCTTTAAAGACAGACCTGCGGTGCGCTCAGAGGGAATTGGCATTCCAAATTGGGGAGAAAAAGGGAAGAAAATCTAAATATATATATATATAAATATATATTTTTTTCAAATTCCATTTTATTTTTCCCCAAATTCTGTGTTTTCCATTGTATTTTTTCTGAATTCCATGTTTTGCAGATTAAGTAAAGTTTATCAGCAAAAAAAAAAAAAAAATGTATTAAAATGAATTAATATAATTTTAATCAACTGAAAATCAAAACAATTATTTTTCAACATACCATTACATTATTTTTTATCAAATGAAGTGCATCTAAACAGATCCACACAGCACAATCCAAACCACAATATTGGAGTTATTTATTTATTTATATTTTCAAATACAGTGCTGCGCAGCAGAACATTACGGCATTAATATAATCATCATTGAAAACTTTTATTCAGTTCAGCAGCATTCTTGCTTGTGAGATATTGCTTAAAACTATTGTAATTATTATTTAATTATTAATAGTAGTAGTATTTATTACTACATTGAATATAACATTTCACTATACAGTATTACTATATTTCTGTCACAATTTCTTTAATTAAATGCATCTAGTTAAATTGAGCTTTTATTTTGGCGGAAAACCAAATTAAGCAATATACCTCAGAATAAGCAGTTTGCTATATGGCTTAAATGTGCTTATTAAACCACAAAAGGCTGCAGTTTAATGATATAAATATATAGTCTGCATGTGCTGCATGCTTCAAGCTTAACGTGCGCTCTTCTGTCTGTAATTTGTTACAAACACAGAGCGCGTATGATGCTTAGGATGAGATGTTATCAGTGTAGCGCGCAGCACATTCAGACTATAAGTTTATTTATATCTCAGTGTTTTGTGGTTTAATCATCACACTAGGACACATCACAATTTTAATTTGATTAATTGAGCATTTTTCCCAAATTTGTCAAATTCCGTGACACTGAATTTAATAGTTAATTCAGTTTTTCTGACTGGATTTTGCGATTCCGTCCATGTTTTCCACCTCGCGGAAATCATAGGGCCTTAGTAAATGCTTCTGCTGAAGCCTTCAGTCTGTATTATTTTATTTATTTATTTATTTATTTTCTTCACATTTAATAGGGGAATTCCTGGTGAAGAACTACACAATCCATGATCCTGATGGAGAAAAATCCACCAATCAGAGAGCAGTTTGATTGACACAATCGAGTCTCCTCACACTCTCAAACTTAAAATACACTGATTCTTATAATCAACCATTTTAAATCACTAGTTTTTAATTTGATAACTTTCACAATGCTTCCTGGGATTGTAGTTCCCACTTGCATCTTTGTAGTTTTGTCCAGTTTTCAAACATTTTTTTACTTCAAATGAAAGTTTGTAATGTTGTGATTCACCTCAGTGCTGGTTGGTTTGGTTCATGGCTTAGAACTCTTTTATGAAGGATTTTACGAAATCACAGTAGAAAAAAATGGATAGGAAAAATACTTCCGCAACTAAGACGGCTGAAAAAGAGGCTGTGAACTTTTGCGCTTGATTAACCCCTTGTCAACTATTCCAGAATAATCCTGTATATCTAATCAGGCTAAAACAAATTGCAAACAATGGAAACATGATTTGGATTCCATCATTTGGAAACCCAAACTGTCAACTGGCCCGGAGAGCCATGGAACGGCACATAACCGTTTGGCCTGATGATGGAAAAGTGGCTTATGTCTCTTCTTGTTATGCCATTTTATGAATGACAGTAACTAACCTGTGTCTCTCTGCCTCTCTTTCATTCTCTCTCAGGAGGCCTTCATCACCGGTCTGTTGCCTGAAACAACATATTCTGTTACTGTGGCAGCGTACACCACTAAAGGAGATGGAGCAAGAAGCAAGGCCAAAGTGGTGACCACGACAGGGGCAGGTGTGTTAGCATGTGTGTGTTTGTGAGTGAAACAGACATGTTTTTATTTGCAACATCAAGGTTTATGAAGACCTAAGGAGTTCAGCTGAGGTTTAGTGTTAAAGGGCATGAGTATTTTTGAAGGTAAGAGGTTGATCTGCAGTCATGTCTTGTAAAACACAGCAAATATCCAGACACAAGCTCAAAATGACCTCACAATGACCATCACTATATTTTCACATTTAATGAGTCAGCCGATGTACTGTGGTAAGACTGAAGGTGGAAGCTGAAGAAGGGGGGTTATCCATAAAGTCTCTTTTTTCCCAGTCCCTAGCAATACTTTTTGCCCAAATAACATTGTAACTAAAATAAAACTGTGGCAATTGTATTAGCCACCAATGTCATGTATTAGATAGAAGAAAAAAAATCAATAAAATGACAGAAAGATCTTGAAAGCAAATAACAATCATGATATTTAGTGCAATCTATGGTTTTCATGGTATATTTTTATAACAGGGTTGGGCAAAATTTCGAATTTAAGAATTGGTTCCCTTTCAGTTCATGTTGGAATTTGAATTAAATTGGCCACATCCCACAGGACATGTTGAATTGGAAAGACAGGAAGAGGAATTTACTGAATTACAACTCAAAGAAATTCAACACAGTCACACTACATAGGAATTTCATTAGTTCAACACAAGTTTTGTGACAAAACATAAATAATTACTGTAGATCATTGATTTTGACTAATTATGCCTATCTACATCTGATAAGATGAATTTAAAAGTTTCAAAATTTCAGTACTGTCAAAACAATTTACAGTAAATAACCATAAATATATTGTAATTCTTAATTTTACCATACAACACATTGTTTTCAGATGTGTCAGTGTTTATGATAACATGTTGGTTTATGTTAACATTTTATAAAAAGAAATGTATTATGTAAAACTACCCTTCGTCGCTGTCTGATGAAAGGCTCGTACTGTATCTCCAAAAAATGCATTTTTCAAGAGCATGGAAAAACTGGGTGCAACGCATAACTTGCCTGTCAGAATTTGCTCTCACTCGCGGTTTCGCGAGGATGGAAATCTGGCAACCGTATATGGCTGGTATAGTCTGCTTACATTGTGCGCACATGAATGGCTTTGGTTGTCAGGGAAATCACAGAGCCAGCACGATGTAGGCAATCTCTTCACTACACTTCAAACTAAAAAACAATCGTGTTATTTACACAAATCTATCCTTTTGGACTCCTTTCATAATTGTACATATTTTAACACTGTTTTCAAAGAACAAGAGGAGATACTTGACATTGGTGGTGGTGTAATAAATCAGCAGATTCTAGCTTTAAGTGACAGCCAGACAGCTGAGGTGAAGTAGTTTATGCTCTTCAAAACATAAGGGCGGGACATAGGCGGTTTTGATGGACACTTCTCAAGGCCAATGGAAATACTTGTTAAACAGAGAGCCTGATTAAACATCTTTTCATTGGTCATTTCAATGCACAATTCAAAGAGTAGGAAGAGGTAATTCGGCACATTCCATCTATGGTAAAAAAGTCAAAATTGCCAAAAGTGGAGATACGTGTTTTTCATCAGACAGCGACGAGATACATGAATTAGTTTTAATTGCATATGTCTGTAATTCTGCTTCATTAAATTCAAAATCATATTTCAATTCTTCATCCAGTTTGCTACCTCAATTCAAAATCAATTCAAAGTTAGAAATTAAGTTTTAATATAAAGGCATTCCCACTTTTTCAGTCTTGGTTCCGGAAGTATTTTTCCTATTCATTTTTTCCATAGGGATTTTGAGAAATCCTTCATAAAAGAGTTATAACCAATGAACAAAACCAAACAGCTCTGAGGTGAATCACAACATTACAAACTTTCATTTGAATCAAAATAGTATCCGAAAATTGGACAAAAAGACAAAGATACAAGACTGTGTACTAAACGTCTTTAATGAGGGACTGAACTACAGTCCCATGAAGCAATTCAAATGGCCTAATCAAACTAAAAACGATTATTGTTGATTATAAGTGTTGAACCAATATATTTTAAATGTATTGCAAAATATTCAGATATATACAAATATATAAGTAGATTGAGAGTGTAGGGAGACCTATTCGAATGCCTCATTCACAGAATTTTTGATGAAGAACTACACTACCCATGATCCTGCAAACAAACTGCCAAAAGAGCTCAGCAGCGACCGCCCATTCCCTTGGCATTTTTGGGGGAAGCACCATGAGTGGTGGTCGCTGCAGAGCTCTTTTGGCACTGTTTGTTTGCTGATTCTCTGATTGGTGGATTTTCCCATCAGGATCATGGGTAGTGTAGTTGTTCATCAAAAATTCAGCTATCAAACTATTACGTTAAAATAATGCAGGATTATGGCTCCAACAGAAGCATATATCATCGATTAACAACCTCCGAGCTCAAGGCAGATCTGTCTTTAAAGGTTTATAAGTTGTCATTAAAAATTAATTCCCTTACACAATTCTGAATGGTGCACAACCTTGTTTTGTAAGGCGAAACAGAGTGAACAAACAGCTATCATTGTATCACAAGTTAACAAATGCCATTATTTAAAATATAAAGACAACTCTCTCTCTCTCGTGCGCTGATAGTGCCAGGCAAGCCCACCATGATCATCAGCACCACTATTGGAAACACAGCTCTGATCCAGTGGCAGCCCCCGAAAGAGATGGTGGGTGAGCTGATGGGCTACAGACTGCGGTACAAGCGTGAAGAAGAGGAGACCTACACCACCCGCGACTTCAGACGCATCGACGACCACTTCACCGTCACCGGCTTGCACAAGGGCGCCACCTACATCTTCAAACTCTGCGCAAAGAACCGAGCAGGAAACGGAGAGGAGTACGCCAAAGAGATCAGCACCCCTGATGATATCCCCAGCAGCTACCCCCAGAATCTGAGAGTGGTAGGGCTCACGACCACCACCACCAAATTGGCGTGGGACCCCCCACCTTTACCGGAGAGGAACGGGAAAATCATACGATACGTGGTGGTGTACCGTGATATCAACAGCCATCAGAACCAGACAAACGGTACCGCGGAGACACAAATGACCATTCACGGGCTGCAGCCGGACACCACCTATGACATCAGAGTGAGAGCATTTACGGGGAAGGGAGGGGGTCCGATTAGCCCCAGCATCCAGAGCAGAACCATGTCTACCTCCATGCCTGGTGAGTTCATACAAGAGCTCCACTCACAACATGGACATTCTGTATATTTACACATGTTCACGTTTTATGTTTATATGTTTATGTTTAGGTTAAGTGTGTAATTTCTGGATGGATTTGCAAGATTAATCTTTGGGTGCATCTCAATCAGTTCCCTAGTTCTGTAGTCATGGCACTGATCACGAAGTCAGCCATATTTAGGGCTGTCTCAATCGCGAAATCGTTCAGTGCACTGAAACATTCGCTCCCTAAAAAATCCCACAATGCACCGTAAAAACCAGGGAGCAACATTGCTCACTATGTTCCCTTACCGGAAACGTCGTCATGTCTGCTGAAGTCTCAAGTCGTTAGAAGACGAGCACAAGTGTAAAATGTTTAAAATGCACTCCAATATATTTGTATTTCTTTATTCATGCCATTTATCTGTTATAATAACACTGTACGTTTGAATATCTTCAAAGAAAATGAACGATAGTGTCCATTTATTTAGCGATGGTGGCGATTAATAACAGCTGCGCTTCTATGTGCGAGCTGCTTAACGTGTCGCTGGTGATTGAGTCATAAGTGTCCCAATGTTCAGTGGATGAACACCCTTACCAGTGCCCGAATTCATGTTCACGATATACTGATTCACGACATAGGGAGCTTGGGAGCTGATTGAGACACAGGGTTTGTTTTCAAACCGATTTCCTTGAAATAAAATATTTCCATCACTCAAACAAACGAAGCGATGTTTTGATAGTGCCAATTTTAGGGTAAACACTCCATTAATACAGGGTTTCCGCGGGTCTTAAAAAGGTCTTAAAAAGTTTTAATTCGCCCTTTTGCAAATTAAGGCCTTAAAAATGTCTTAAATCGGAGCAACAAGTCTTCAATTCTAAAGGTCATGGCATTGAATGTTGTATGAGGGATTGTTTTCTCATTGCGTTATGTAGTGTGACCAGATGTCCCATTTTTAAGAGGTGTGTCCCGGTGTCCCGACAATTCTCTAAACAATGTAATTATGTCCCAGGTTCAGCTGGTAGGCTCACAGTTTTTTTTCTAATTACATTTAATATACTAATTTTCCTTCTCGCTATTGTCTTTGGTATCATTTGCAGAGAAGAAATTTTTATGCGTCACACTTTGATTTGACAATACTTTCATTGTAGTCTTTCAGCAGAACCATTGAAATGTATCTGGTTACCATGGCAATGATGTCATGTGCTTGGTGCGTGCTCTTTGTCGTCCTGTCATTCAGCACAAGTAGAAATGCACCAATACAAATGAGTTTTCAACAACGAGCTGAAAGACGCCAATCCATTTCTTCGTGCAACACATGAATACTGTATGTAAGCGAGTCATTTTCTGTCACTGTTACTGTTCATTTCCCCTCGATCACGGAGGTAAATCAGACAGTGTCACATTCAGACAGCTACACTGCACTTTTTACATAGTACAAGCACTTATATGTTGAGATGTGGGGTTTGCATTTTGAATTTTAGGTTATAATGTTGTGAATTTTGTGTTCAAATATATACCTGACATGACAAGACATTTCATAATTACACATGCAATATGACATCATACGGATAGGATAGGCTATAGGAATGTGTACATTAAAAAAAGTTAAAATATGGTTAAATTGTGAAAAAAATAAATCTAAAATAAAATATAAATTTTCACAAACTATATAGCCTATACAGATAAGTGCAGAAGTTTGCATACCCCTTTTGTTTTTATAAGTTTCCGCACCCCTTTCAGAATGTTTACAAATAGCCTATATTATTTTTTTTATGTAGTTTTGCCCTTCAAAAGCTACATAACACAAAATGTAGTTGCCTTCTTGAGCATCAGTTAAAGTTTGCACCTTTTGTAATAGTTGTGTATGAGTCCCTAAATTGTCCCAAGTGTCAAAAGCTGGATCTCATCATATAGCCACTGAAGAACTCAAATGTGCAGAAGATGCTGAGAAACCAAATAATTGTACAGTAGTTGGGGGTTTTCTTAAGAAAAGTGGACATCTTCACTGCTCAGGACAAAGCAGGGACTCGTGAACCATTATTACACAAACAGTCATTGATCATCGGGAAAGCAACACCATATTAAAAACCAAGGAATGTAAACTTCTGAACAGGATCATGTGTGTAAATTCAGACTAACATAGGCCTAATTTCTGTACCACACGGCTTACATTAGATCACTAAATATTCATTGTACAGTATACCGTATAGGTGAGAGTATGTGCTGCTTCATCTGTCAGTAAATGACACAGCAGTGTCATAGAGGAACTGATCAGAAGGTAAAAGTTATTTCCACATTCTGGTGGTTGGGAGCAGAGGTATTCAAGCCTTAAGATTTAAGCCTTTTTGTACAATGAGATAAAAAGTAATGGAGATCTTTTGAAAGTTGCATTTTTAAACTTTGAAGTGTTGCTAATATCATAGCCTTGTCTTGATTCAATCAGAAATATGTCACGTTAAGGATGTTAAATGTGTTGTGAATGCCCTCCATCTTAATGCTCAAGTCCAAGCTTGCAAATAGACCCAGACGATCATTACACTATCTGTTCATTGTATTTCTCTGTTTTTCTGTCATATGCACATGTACATTCAAAAACTCTCTCACACTCTTACACATGATTCATCTGTTAGGAACATTACAGGAGTAGTTCATCCAAAATGATTTATTCACCCTGATATTGTTCCAAACCATCCTTTCTTCTGTTGAACACAAAAGGAGAAACTTTAAATGGTCATGCTGCTCTTTTCCATATAATGAAAGTTAATGGGGACCAGTGCTGGGGAAGCTACTTTGAAAGCTACTCATAACTTATGAGTAAACTTCAGTCAAGTTACAAACAAAAAGGAGCTAACTACTTTTTAAAGAAGAAAATATTTTTTTAGAAATATAGCAATCAGACAGTGACCACAAAATTAACCACGGTTACTACAGTCATTGATACTTCAATATTACAGTAGTAAAACCATGGTTAATTTTCTTAATGGTTAAACAAACAGGATGACAACATTATATTGAACATAAACGTATACTAAATATACACTAATAAACTCGAAAACACCCTATTTTATATAACTGAATCGAAATATAGTGATAAACAGCTGCAATTAACTTAATATTTCACTTTAAAAAAAGACAGCAAAGTCCCTTTAAAGCTGTGTAGGCCTCAAGTGAATCAGTGAATCATTTATATGAACTAGTTCATTTACATTAGTGATGTCCTGATACCGATACTGGTATCAGAATCGGGTCTGATACCGCACTCATGTACCCGTACTTGTAAAAATGCTCCAATACCATCTGACCTACGAATGTCATTATGTAAACATTCAGCACACAAATTAAAATCACGTTATGTCGTAGTTAGATTATTTTACCACAAAAGCTGCAATATAACGATATAAATATATAGTTTGCATGAGCGGCGCGCTGCAATTGTGAGCACTTGTGAATGTGTGGAGATTACGACGCCGGTTGCACTTACCTTTTAAAGTTCCTCCATTGCTCATACACAGAAACACCATCATGAGCACCATTCACTTTTTAGCACGAGGCACATACAGACTACATATTTATTTATTTAAATAGCAGCCTTTTGTGGTTTAATAATCACTTTGAGTCACATAGCGACCGGCTTTTCTGAAGTGGGAAGCTTCTGTCTTATGTGAGAGCTCCTTGGTCATAACAACAGAGAAATACTTCAAAATAAAAGCTCTGCCAAAATAAAAGCTCAATTTAAATAAAATAAAAAGTATAACAGAAATGTAATATTCATTGTTATACTACTACTACTACTACTTCTACTTATAATAATAATAATAATAATAATAAATCAATAGTAATTTTATTATATTCAGTCAATATCTCACATCTGTGATGCTCTGTTACGCAGCACTTTATTTGACGAAAATAACTCCAATGTTGTATTGTGGATTGTGCTGTGAGGTTCTGAATAAAAGCACTTCATTTGAAAAAAATAATACAATATCATGTTGAAAATGTATTGTTATACTTTCATTTAATTAAAGTCTTAATGAATGTATTTATTTAAACACCATTTTGATGATAAAATCGAAATAAACTTTTGATATGCAGTTCAGAAAGAAAAAAAAACAGGTATCAGACTCTGTATCGGCAAGTACCAAAAAAAAAAAAAAAAAAAAGTATCGTACTTGTACTCGTATTTGGTCTTGGGACATCCCCAATTTACATGAACTGTCCGAAAGTACCAAATCATTCAAATGAATCTGAGTTTCCAATGCTAAGTATAAGGAATCGTTTATTGTAACCGGTGCATTACATGAACTGTCCAAAAGAACGATTCACTCGAAACTTGATGTGTTTGCAATACAATGTGATAAATGCAGTGTTTTGTGACTCTACGGTGCTATTCGTTTGAAAATGTAATTAGATAATAGAACAGCTGAACTGTTGTAAATATAGCTGAGCTACTTTCACGTTACTTAAAAAATCTGTTACGCTCATAGTGTCACTACATTTAGATAAATACTGTACTTCCCAACACTGATGGGGAGCTCCACAAATTACAAAAAAGCTTTATAAAAGCACCATTAAAGTAGTGTATATGACTTATATGCTATATTTCATGTCTTCTAAAGCCATACAAGATCTTTGTGTGAAGGAACTCTGTCCTCCGTAGCAGGGCAACTCGCGTTTAACACCTCATATTTGAATGACATTTGAAAGCTGCAGCGTAATGGGAACATTTTCTGAAATTTGAGTCTGCTTCTCACTTAAGCTATCATTTAAAAATGTACTAGTTAAATGTAATATGTTTACAGTGCCTTTTTTATTATTTTTGGATCTCTACTGAATCGGTTCCCATTCACTTTCGATGTGCGAAAAAGCAGAATGAGCATTCTGCCTAACACCTCCTGTTGTGTTGTGTTTTACTGTATGGAAGAAAGAAAGTCAAAGACGTTTGGAACAACATGAGAATGACTAAATAATGATAGAATTTATCCCTTTAAATATCTCTGATGTTTAAGATGGCATCATTATTTCTCTGTAATTCCTGTCCTTCTGTATCATAAACGGCATACAGAGAGAAAAAATGTCTTTGAAAATGTCATGTGTGGTTTTTGAGATGAAGTTCTTAAGGTGTTATCATTTACAACTGTCTCAGATTGCATGTTAATCAGTGCTATCTCATTACACAGTTATGAGTGATTCTTTTCTTCTACATACAGTATTACTGAGTCTGTTCAGAGGTGGCATCAGGCGTCTGTGGTTTTCAGTGCTGTCACGTATCAAGTAACCAAAAGCCTTTTATTCTCACCTCTCTGCAGAGTTCACCAAAAACTTTGGTGTGAAAGCTGTCATGAAGACCTCTGTCCTGCTCACGTGGGAGGTGCCAGAAACATACAAGTCTCAGGTACCTTTCAAGGTGAGATACTCTCAATGGGACGAAATCCGATTAACTGTTTGTAACCTGTTGGTATCAATTTAGGCAGGTCAGACTGTAGATGCTATAATGAATCAATAAGGTAAAAACTGTCCCTGCTATTTTGTGAATACAAAAATCAGTGTGATTGTGCTAACCTGTGCGCCCCCTGCTGGCAGATCCTGTATAACCAGCAGAGTGTGGAGGTGCAGGGCGATCTGAAGAGGAAGCTGATCACGCGGCTGCAGCCAGACACAGATTATTCTTTTGTGTTGATGAGTCGAGGAAACAGCGCCGGTGGACTACAGCAGCAAGTGTCCATCCGCACCGCCCCAGACCTGTTTACCACCAAACCAGCCCACTACAAACAGGACCCAGAGCAGGGTGGCAAACTCACCATCACACTACCCAAAGTGCAAAACAGCGCCCTCGTCAGGTCAGTGAGAGAAATTGTTATGAAATAACAGGTGAATCTTGCGAAAACCTGTCAAGAACATATTCGGGTCATGTTGTACCGCAAAATTTCACAAAAAAACACAATTCTTCTCCAAATTCTTATTACTGTAATATTTCCGAATATTTTCCTTTATTTTTTTTTTTTTTTTTTTTTTTTTTTGGGTGTTTCTTCAACTTTAGCACTGGATTTCAAGAAAAAAATCTCATTAAAACATTTTTCATACTCTCACTACCAATTTTCTATTTGTCACCTAACAATGTCCAACAGTGTATGTATGTACATGCATCACAGGAGATGTCATTTTTGTCAAATATTACTAAACTCAAATTACACTTCAAACGAAACAAATAACAAAGTGGTCAAAAAAATCATACTAAATCCAAACATTTTACTCTCTCCAACTTCTTCCACCGGCCCCTTTTTAGTGACTTAAAAATCACTCTACAACAACAAATGGAAAATTACTAGCCAAAATTAAATCATAAATACAACTGTAAATATACAAGAATAATAATACATATAAACATAATAATAAAAATAATAATAATAATTTAGATAATAAACCATGACCTAGAAAGTTTAACACAAATCTATAATATATATATTATTATTATTATTATTATTATTATTATTATTATTGTATTTATTTATTTTTTGTTACAACAAACGGCTTCAACAGCGATTGAAGGGGAATAATTTGATGTTCTGTACTTCTGAGTTTAGACATGAACTTTATTACCACCTGCCGGTGAAATTTCCAAACTGCAAATGCAGGAACTGAATTTGGACTTTGCGCTGAGTTAAGAGGTGGTATTGAAACGTCTTGGCGCAAATACATATTTCTCTGGAAAATAGCAAATTGCACTTTGCGGCAATTTATTTCCATATAATACACCCACAGATTGCGTGCCTACACCCACAGTAGCACAAACGCTCCCACCCATGCCCACTTGCACTTTGCGCTCATACGAAAATTGCACTTAGAATTAGCACTCTCACGAAAATTGAATAAGACATTGCGCACGGTCGTAGTGCTGCGCTTTGTGCACTCATGAAAATAGAGTATTTTATGTATCATAAATACACACAATTATATAAAATTTTCACTCTTTTAGCATAATTTGGCAAAATTATAGCTTGATTGGAAATTATGTCCAATGAAAATATTCCGCTCACAAGTGATATTTAACTTTATTCATCTTAAGCGTGCTCTTCAACGACACTTGTTTACTTGGTTAACAAGTACACTAATTAAAAAAATGAAAATAATGGGGCAAAATTGTTTGGTCCCAAGCTACAACTGTAGGAATTTTTAAAATGTGTATTTCACTCTGTTGAGACTAGCATTGTTTTAAATATGTAATAATTTGTATTTTTATAATGGATTTTTATAGGTTAATAACTATAGTTTATAAGGATGGGTTCAAGTCGAGGCTAAAACATAAAAGTCTATACATAAAAGGGATTTGAAAAATAACCAAAATAAAATATGAAGGCCAGGTACAAAGTTTCCAATTCAGTTTTAATGAGACCTTCACAAATGGTAGAAATCATGAAAAAACTACCCCTGGGACATAAAATTGCCTAAAGTTGAAGAAACAACCCAATTCTCATTATTCTCAGTAATAATTCTCAAAAATTATTGTAATACATTTTTTTTTTTTTTTTTTTTTATTTGAATCAGTATGTAAAGGTAATAAAGCAAATGCTTCCATAATGTGTACATACTTTAAAGTGCTTGTAAATATTGTTTATACTTAATTTAAGTAATTTATCCGTTTATTTATTTGCATATCAGGAATGTAAATGTGCTTAATTTGAAAATTATTTCACAATGCGAAAATATTTACTGGTCCTAAAAATCCATTCATTTTCTTTAAACAAAATATAATTTCTTGTTGTTGTTCACTTTTGATTTTTTTTTTTTTTTTTGACTCTGAGGTGACTTCATTTTGAGGTGACTCAGATATGTTTTTTTTAGATTCATCCTGTTTGATTTTTTTGCCCTTGAATCATGTGTTTGCTTAGTAACTGTGGCCATCAACATTACTGTGGTCATGCAAGTATTATTATCGTTATGGTAACTATAATCAACGTTACTCAACCTGCAGTCCACACTAAAAAAAAGGGAGAGCAGCTCAAATGAAAATACTAAACCAGTACACTTAAAATCAACTTGATGAGAACATAATTATTGTGTAAAGTCCAAGAGATATTCAACACAGTCTTTAAAAAGGGATATGAGCACATTGCTATGAAATGTTCAAATGTATTCAGACTTCTAACAGATGGTGTTCACTCAACATGATTTTTACTGCTTGCTCAATTAACTTGTTTAAACTGAGCTAATGCAACACAATTCTTTAGCATTTGGCCTTAAAGGGATAGTTCACCCAAAAATGAAAACTCTCACATTATTTACTCATGCTCACACTTCCTTCAGCTGAACACAAATGAAGATTTTTAGAAGAATATCTCAATTCTGTAGTTCCTCACAATGCAAGTGAATGGGTGCCAAAATTGTGACGCTCCAAAAAGCACATAAAGGCAGCATAAAAGTAATCCATATGACTCCAGTGGTAAAATACATATCTTCTGAAATGATTGTTTGGATGAGAAACAGATCAATAATTAAGTACATTTTTGCTAGAATTTCTTCTCCCTGCCCAGTAGGAGGCATATGAATGAAGAATGTGAATCACCAAAAACACAAGAAGAAAAATGTGAAAGTGAAAGTTAAAGTGGAGATTGACTAAACAGGGAGAAAAATGTATAGCAAAAATGGACTTAAATATTTACATTTACATTTATTCATTTGGCAGACGCTTTTATCCAAAGTGACTTACAAAAGAGGAAAACATAAGCAAATCATCTTAAGGAGACAGTGGTACGAAAAGTGCCATATTACGTTTCTAAGTTTCATACTAAGTTTCACTAGCATCATAATAGTATTCAAAACAGAATAAAGTGCAACAAGAGATTTTTTTTTTTTTTTTGTGACTGGTTAAGTGCTCATGGAAAAGATGTGTTTTTAGCCATTTTTTGAAGACAGAAAGTGAGTCAGCTTCACAGATGGAGCTGAGAAGGTCATTCCACCAACATGGTATGATGAAGCCGAAAGTCCGGGAAAGTGTTTTGGTGCTTCTTTGTGTTGGTACAACAAGGCGACGTTCCTTAGCCGACCGCAGGCTTCTAGTGGGCGCGTAGCTCTGCAGAAATGATTTTAGGTATGCTGGAGCAGGCCCAGTGACTGTTCTGTATGCCAGCATCAGGGCCTTGAATTTGATACGTGCATCAACCGGCAGCCAGTGGAGAGAGACAAGGAGTGATGTAACAAGCACTCTCTTTGGTTCATTAAAGACCAGACGTGCTGCTGCATTCTGGATCATTTGCAGGGGTCTAATTGCACATGCAGGGAGGCCTGCAATGAGAGCATTACAGTAGTCCAGTATAGTTATGACAAGTGACTGAACAAGAAGTTGTGTGGCATGTTCAGAGAGAAAGGGTCTTATCTTCCTGATATTGTAGAGTGTAAATCTACATGATCTTGCGGTCTTTGAGATGTGGTCTGTGAAATTTAGTTTTTCTGACCGTTTCTGACCGTTTTGGAAGGCGTTACTGTAGTTGAACCCAGTTGCACGGTGATGTTGTGTTCAACAGTAGGGTTGGCTGGAAAGACAAGGAGTTCGGCCAAGATGTCTGCCAGGCAGGCAGAGATTCGAGCAGTCACTGTGGTGTTGTTGGGCTGGAAAGACAAGTAGAGTTGCATGTCATCAGAGTAGCAGTGGTAAGGGAAATCATGTGCCTGAATGATGCATCCCAGTGATGTTGTGTATATAGAGAAGAGAAGTGGCCCAAGCACCGAACTCTGAGGTACCCCAGTAAGTAGCTGATGTGTCTTGGACACCTCACCTCTCCAAGCTACCTTGAAGGACCTACCTGAGAGATAGGAATTAAACCAGTCAAGCACAGTTCCTGTGATGCCCAGCGAATAGAGGGTGGAGAGTAAGATCTGATGGTTGACTGTGTCAAAGGCTGCAGAAAGGTCCAGCAGAATCAGAATGGATGATCTGGATTCAGCTTTCGCCTGTCTCAGCGACTCAGTTACAGACAGCAGGGCAGTCTCGGTGGAGTGTCCAATTTTGAAGCCTGACTGATTGTCATCCAGCAGCTTTTTCTGTGAGAGACAGGCAGAGATTTGATTGAAAACTGCCCTTTCAAGTGTTTTTGCCATGAATGTGATGAGAGAGACTGGTCTGTAGTATTCTATTTGTGTGGGGTTAAGTGCAGGTTTCTTCAGCAGCGGGGTTACTTGAGCCTGCTTAAATGTAGTGGGAAAAGTGCCTGTAAGTAGAGACGTGTTAATTATGTGTGAGAGTGCAGGTAGGATGGATGGAGAGATGGCCTGGGAAGGTAAGAAGGAATGGGGTCAAGGGAACAGGTGTTGGGGTGGTTGGAGAGGAGGAGTTTAGAGACCTTAGTGTCAGAGGAGAGAACATAGAGACAGAAGAGTTGCATACAGGAGACAGGTGTTTGACAAGTTGAGGTGCTGAGAATGTATTGTTGATGGTTGTAACCTTATTAGTAAAAAATGTGGTGAAGACATCTGCTGTCAGTGATGTGTCAGGTGGTGGAGGGGGAGGGCAGAGAAGTATGTTGAATGTTCTAAACAAGCTGCGAGTGTCTGTGGTGCTGTTGATCTTGTTGTAGAAAATATTGATCTGTTTCTCACCCACACCTATCATATCACTTCTGAAGACATTGATTTAACCACTGAAGTCTTATGGATGGTGACTTATGTGATTTTTGGAGCTTCACATTGTTGGCACACATTTATTGTATGGACCAAAAGAGATATTCTTCTAAAAATCTTTGTTTGTGTTCAGCAAGTGACAGAAAGTCATGCACATCTGGGATGGCATAATGGTGAGTAAATGAGAGAATTTTCATTTTTGGGTGAACTATTTCTGTGTACAATCCATCTATGTTCACTAAATCTAATTGTGTTTGGACTATGTAAATAACTGGTTGCATCAATGTATTGCTGAAACCGAGCAGGGGATTTCCAGTTTTCAGTGTTATTTTAATGTATTTTACGCAAAATAAAATAAGTAGGAGACTTGTTAGTGTTAATTGTTCTGTTGTGTTGTGAGATTTTATTTTATTTTATTTTTTTTATGTTTAATTTTTTTGGAGGTTACTATTGTGGAGAAGAGTGGAGCTAATGGTTAGGTTGAGGTTGGGCACATACTAAAAAGTCAGAGTGTATTGATTTTCTCATGAAGCAAATACTGATGGATCATCAGTATTATGACAGATTGGGGATCTCAGCAGCACCACCCTTGTCATACAGTACAAAAAGGTACAGTATATATAATATGCTAATGGTATTTGAAGATCAGACATAAAGACAAAGGTACATGGCTATGTACTTACCGTCTTTCATGAGGGCACGAACTTCAATCCCATGATGCATTGCGAATGATGTCAATGGAAATATATAAAACTATTGATTTTAGGTTGTTGATTATAAGTATAGAAACAATATATTTTACGTTTATTGCAAAATATTCCAATATGTACAAATATATAAGTAGTTTAAGGGAGAAGGGAGACCGACTCGATTACGTCATTCACGGGGCATCATGGGTTTAGGCGGTGGCTCAAAGGCAAGTTTTGCGGGTTTCGTTGGCCGTGGTTCTCTGATTGGTGGATTCTTCTCTGCTGTACCGTGGGTGATGTAGTTATTTATAATGAATTTCGCTATCAAACACTATATTTAAACAATTAAGTCGAAATAACGCAGACGGATGGCTTCAACGGAAGTATATACTATTGTTGAACAACCTCGTTGCTTACGGTAGGTCTGTCTTTAAAGTTTTATAAGTTATCGTTGAAAATCAATTAGTTTCTGGAAATAAATGAATGGGATTTTGACTTCTGGAACATGATTGTTTGGCTCTATTGAATGAATTTAAACCAACTGAATTTTTCTTTCGGTGCAAAGCATTGTTATTCCGCACTGTTTATCTTCAAGCAACCTATAGACGATATGTTTTGGCACTCAGGACAATGGAGTCTCAGAGATTAGCCAGCGCACATAGGCAAGAATCCTGTCCCTCAGTGGGCAAATATTGGATCTATGTGCTTTAGCGAGACTGAGACTGAAGGTTAATACTCAAACACTTCCCATCCCAGCTCGAAGCAGCAGTCTCACCTGGGTTTAGTTTCCAGCAGAACGCTGGATTTGCCATAATGCAGTGCAGTCTGAAAATACCCACACTGCCTACAGGACTAATATTGACCAAAGACAGAGCAAAAATCCTTTTCTATTAGCAGACATATTTCCTCATCAAAGCCAAACAGTATTGTTTGAGGCCATTTTATCACACATATCAAACAGTGGACTCTCTGGCTCTAATTGGGTTTCAAGTGTTTGTTACTGCCACTAATCGAGCCACAGGGGCTAGAGCTGTCACAAAATAATTTAGAAGCTCAATCAGTGCTATAATGTCCAACCAGACCTTTTCATCACACTCTCAAACAAACCAGTACTGAACCTATGATGAAACAAAACTAGAAAGTTTGGCCCTATATTTAAGGACTCTAAAATCTGTTCTGTTTTAACAAGGATGAAGAAGGTCATGCTTTGGATAATCATTCTCTTCATCATCAGGCAGCCATGTTGAGAGTTCTGTATAAATATAGTCTTTTGTGTTTCTGTTGTCCTCATAGGTGGTTTTACATAGTGGTGGTGCCAGTTACTACATCCACTCTACACCGTTGGGAGAGCCCAGAGGATATGGATCTAGACGAGGTGAGTGTGTATCAATGTTTACTGCATCGCTGCTGAATCTACAGCACCACGGCCAAAGAAATAATGGCATAAACACTGGTGTGAAGGGCGGAACCTTTGTAATGTGTCTGCACAGAGTCATTACACTGATGCACACTTCACAAACAGACACAGCGCCAGAGCACTTCTACCATGATGAGCCTACAAGCTTAGCATAAAACAGCATAACGCGGCGGTCCCATAGACAGTCTACGGGCGGTACTGTCATAGCACACTAGTTGACTGTTACGCTCTCTCCTATGATAGAACTGCGGAGGTTGTTATCTCAGTGAATAAAATGATCTCTGACAGCACTTCCCTGTCAGTGATAAAATGATGGAGAAAGAAGCTCTTAGTGCTATTTGATGTACAAAACAAGCCCAGATGGGACTTGTGATAGAAATCAAATATTTTTCAGCCTATGTAAGGCGCATTTTAATTACCACAGAAGCACACCCAATTGTTTTTTGTTTTTTTTTCTCCCCATTTTC